>NC_134702.1:288283840-288597577 GCF_043290135.1 Rhipicephalus microplus
ATAGCCGTTTTACACGTCCGTCTACCTGTCAATCTGTCTGTCAGTCTGTCTGTCTGCCGTCCGTGCGTCCATCCGTGCGTCCATTTAGAGAACACTTAAATTATCGCCATCTCGCATACCCTGTGGCATATAGCCGCTTTACACGTCTGTCTACCTGTCCGTCTGTCTGCCAGTCTGTCTGTCTGTTCGTCCATGCATCCGTCCGTGCGTCCCTCTGGAGAACACTCAGAGTACGTCCATCTCGTGCGTCGTATACCCTGTGGTACATACCCGCTTTACTCTTTCGTCTACCTGTCCGTCTGTCTGCCAGTCTGTCTGTCTGTTCCTCCATGCATCCGTCCGTGCGTCCATCTAGAGAACACTCTGAGAACAGCCATCTCGCGCGTCGTATACCCTGTGACACATACTCGCTTTACGCGTCCGTCTACCGGTCCGTCTGCCTGCCAGTCTGTCTGTCTGTTCGTCCATGCGTCCATCCGTGCGTCCATCTAGAGAACACTCAAATTACCGCCATCTCGCATACCCTGTGGCACATAGCCGCTTTACACGTCCGTCTACCTGCCCGTCTGTCTGCCAGTCTGTCTGTCTGTCCGTTCATGCGTCCGTCCGTGCGTCCGTTTAGAGAACACTCGAAGTACCGCCATCTCGCATACCCTGTGGCACATAGCCGCTTTACAAGTCCGTCTACCTGTCCGTCTGTCTGCCAGTCTGTCTGTCTGTCCATGCGTCCATCCGTGCGTCAATCTAGAGAACACTCAAAGTACCACCATCTCGCATACCCTGTGGCACATAGCCACTTTACACGTCCGTCTTCCTGTCCGTCTGTCTGTCTGCCAGTCTGTCTGTGCGTCCGTGCATCCGTTCGTGTGTCCATCTAGAAAACACTCAAAGTACCACCATCTCGCATACCCTGTGGCACATAGCCGCTTTACACGTCCGTCTACCTGTCCGTCTGTCTGCCAGTCTGTCTGTCTGTGCGTCCATGCATCCGTTCGTGCGTCCATATAGAGAACACTCAAAGTACCGCCATCTCGCATACCCTGTGGCACATAGCCGCTTTACAAGTCCGTCTACCTAACCGTCTGTCTGCCAGTCTGTCTGTCTGTCCATGCGTCCATCCGTGCGTCAATCTAGAAAACACTCAAAGTACCACCATCTCAAATACCTTGTGGCACATAGCCACTTTACACGTCCGTCTACCTGTCCGTCTGTCTGTCTGCCAGTCTGTCTGTCTGTCCGTCCGTGCGTCCGTCCATGCGTCCATCCAGAGAACACTCAAAGTACCGCCATCTCGCATACGCTGTGGCACATAGCCACTTTGCACGTCCGTCTACCTGTCCTTCTGCCTGCCACTCTATCTGTCTGTCCGTCCGTGCGTCCGTTCGTGCGTCAATCTAGAGAAAACTCCGAGTACCGCCATCTCGCGCGTCGTATACCCTGAGGCACATACCCGCTTAACGCGTCCCTCTACCTGTCCGTCTGTCTACCAGTCTGTCTGTTCTTCCATGCGTCCATCGGTGCGTCCATCTAGAGAACACTCAAAGTACCGCCATCTCGCATACCCAGTGGCACATAGCCGCTTTACACGTCCGTCTACCTGTCCGTCTGTCTGCCAGTCTGTCTGTCTGTGCGTCCATGCGTCCGTTCGTGCGTCAATCTAGAGAACACTCTTAGTACCACCATTTCGCGCTTCATATACCCTGTGGCACATACCCGCTTTACTCGTCTGTCTACCTGTCCGTCTCTCTGCCAGTCTGTCTGTCTGTCCGTCCGAGCGTCCGTCCATGCGTCCATCTAGAGAACACGCAAAGTACCGCCATCTTGCATACCCTGTGGCACATAGCCGCTTTACACGTCCGTCTACCTGCCCGTCTGTCTGCCAGTCTGTCTGTCTGTCCGTTCGTGCATCAATCTAGGGAACACTCAAAGTACCACCATCTCGCATAACCTGTGGCACATAGCCGCTTTACGCGTCCGTCTACCTGTCCATCTGTCTGCCAGTCTGTCTGTCTGTCTGTCTGTCTGTCCATGCGTCCGTTCGTGCGTCAATCTAGAGAAAACTCGGAGTACCGCCATTTCGCGCGTCGTATACCCTGTGGCACATACCCGCTTAACGCGTCCCTCTACCTGTCCGTCTGTGTACCAGTCTGTCTGTTCTTCCATGCGTCCATCGGTGCGTCCATCTAGACAACACTGAAAGTACCGCCATCTCGCATACCCTGTGGCACATAGCCGCTTTACACGTCCATCTACCTGTCCGTCTGTCTGCCAGTCTGTCTGTCTGTGCGTCCATGCATCCATTCGTGCGTCAATCTAGAGAACACTCTTAGTACCGCCATTTCGCGCTTCATATACCCTGTGTCACATACCCGCTTTACTCGTCCGTCTACCTGTCTGTCTCTCTGCCAGTCTGTCTGTCTGTCCGTCCGTGCGTCAGTCCGTGCGTCCATCTAGAGATCTTTTAAAGTACCGCCATCTCGCATATCCTATACCCTGTGGCGAATACCCCTTTACGCATCCGTCTACCTGTCCGTCCGTCTGCTAGCCTGCCTGTCTGTCTGTCCGTCCGAGCGTCCGTCCGTGCGTCCATCTAGAGAACACGCAAAGTACCGCCATCTCGCATACCCTGTGGCACATAGCCGCTTTACACGTCCGTCTACCTGCCCGTCTGTCTGCCAGTCAGTCTGTCTGTCCGTTCGTGCGTCCGTTCGTGCATCAATGTAGGGAACACTCAAAGTACCACCATCTCGCATAACCTGTGGCACATAGCCGCTTTACGCGTCCGTCTACCTGTCCATCTGTCTGCCAGTCTGTCTGTCTGTCTGTCTGTCCATGCGTCCGTTCGTGCGTCAATCTAGAGAAAACTCCGAGTACCGCCTTCTCGCGCGTCGTATACCCTGAGGCACATACCCGCTTAACGCGTCCCTCTACCTGTCCGTCTGTCTACCAGTCTGTCTGTTCTTCCATGCGTCCATCGGTGCGTCCATCTAGACAACACTGAAAGTACCGCCATCTCGCATACCCTGTGGCACATAGCCGCTTTACACGTCCATCTACCTGTCCGTCTGTCTGCCAGTCTGTCTGTCTGTGCGTCCATGCATCCATTCGTGCGTCAATCTAGAGAACACTCTTAGTACCGCCATTTCGCGCTTCATATACCCTGTGTCACATACCCGCTTTACTCGTCCGTCTACCTGTCCGTCCGTCTGCTAGCCTGCCTGTCTGTCTGTCCGTGCATGCGTCCGTGCGTCCATTTAGAGAACACTGAGTACCGCCATCTCGCGCGTCGTATACCTTGTGGCACATACCCGCTTTACACGTCCGTGTACCTGTCCGTCTGTCTGCCAGTCTGTCTGTCTGTTTGTCCACGCGTAAATCCGTGCGTCCATCTAGACAACGCTCAAACTGCCGCCATCTCGCATACCCTGTGGCACATAGCCACTTTACACGTCTGTCTGCTGTCCGTCTGTCTGTCAGTCTGTCTGTCGGTTCGTCCATACATCCGTCCGTGCGTCCATCTGGAGAACACTCCGAATACTGCCATCTCGTGCGTCGTATACCCTGTGGCACATACCCGCTTTACGCGTCCGTCTACCTGTCCGTCTGTCTGCCAGTCTGTCTGTCTGTAAGTCGATGCGTCCATCCGTGCGTCCATCTAGAGAGCACTCAAAGTACCGCGATCTCGCATACCCTGCAGCACATAGCCACTTCACACGTCCATCTACCTGCCAATCTGTCTGCCAGTCTGTCTGTCTGCCCGTCCGTGCGTTCGTTTGTGCGTCCGTCCGTGCATCCATCTAGAGAACACTCAAAGTACCGCCATCTCGCATACTCTTTGGCACATAGTCACTTTACATGTATGTCTACCTGCCCGTCTGTCTGCCAGCCTGTCTGTCTGTTCGTCCATGCATCCGTCCGTGCGTCCATCTGGAGAACACTCTGAGTACCGCCATCTCGTGCGTCGTATACCCTGTGGTACATACCATCTTTACGCGTCCGTCTACCTCTCCGTTCGTTTGCCAGTCTGTCTGTCTGTTCGTCCATGCCTCTTTCCGTGCGTCCATCTAGAAAACACTCAAAGTACCACCATCTCGCATACCCTGTGGCACATAGCCGCTTTACTCGTCCGTCTACCTGTCCGTCTGTTTACCAGTCTGTCTGTCTGTCCGTCCGTGCATCCGTCCGTGCGTCCATCTAGAGAACTTTTTAAGTACCGCCATCTCGCATCTCCTATACCCTGTGGCAAATACCCCTTTACGCGTCCGTCTACCTGTCCGTCCGTCTGCTAGCTTGTCTGTCTGTCCATCCGTGCGTCCGTCCGTGCGTCCATCTAGAGAACACTCAAATTAACGCCATCTTGCATACCCTGTGGCACATAGCCGCTTTACACGTCCGTCTACCTGCCCGTCTGTCTGCCAGTCTGTCTGTCCGTTCGTGCGTCCGTCCGTGCGTCCGTCCGTGCGTCCGTCTAGAGAACACTCGAAGTACCGCCATCTCGCATACCCTGTGGCACATAGCCACTTTACAAGTCCGTCTACCTGTCCGTCTGTCTGCCAGTCTGTCTGTCCATGCGTCCATCCGTGCGTCAATCTAGAGAACACTCAAAGTACCACCATCTCCTATACCATGAGGCACATAGCCACTTTGCACGTCCGTCTACCTGTCCGTCAGTCTGCTAGTCTGTCTGTCGGTCCATCTGTGCGTCCGTCCGTCGGTCATTCCCTCTAGAGAACACTCAAAGTACCACCATCTCGCATACCCTGCGGCACATAGCCGCTTCACACGTCCGTCTATCTGTCCATCTGTCTGCCAGTCTGTCTGTCTGTCCGTCCGTTCGTCCGTCCGCGCGTCCATCTAGAGAACACTCAAAGTACCGCCATCTCGCATACCCTGTGGCACATACCCGCTTTACTAGTCCGTCTACCTGTCCGTCTGTCTGCTAGTCTGTCTGTCTGTTCCTCCATGCGTCCGTCCGTGCGTTCATCTAGA
This sequence comes from Rhipicephalus microplus, assembly GCF_043290135.1. Classification (NCBI taxonomy): domain Eukaryota; kingdom Metazoa; phylum Arthropoda; class Arachnida; order Ixodida; family Ixodidae; genus Rhipicephalus; species Rhipicephalus microplus. The sequence goes on from NC_134702.1 coordinate 288,288,830, forward strand.
GAACACTCTGGGCACTGCCATCTCGCGCGTCGTATCCCATGTGGCACATACCCGCTTTACGCGTCCGTCTACCTGTCCGTCTGTCTGCCAGTCTGTCTGTCTGGTCGTCCATGCGTCCATCCGTGCGTCCATCTAGAGAACACTCACAGTACCAACATCTCGCATACCCTGTGGCACATAGCCGTTTTACACGTCCGTCTACCTGTCAATCTGTCTGCCAGTCTGTCTGTCTGCCGTCCGTGCGTCCATCCGTGCGTCCATTTAGAGAACACTTAAATTATCGCCATCTCGCATACCCTGTGGCACATAGCCGCTTTACACGTCCATCTACCTGCCCGTCTGTCTGCCAGTCTGTCTGTCTGTGCGTCCATGCATCAATTCGTGCGTCAATCTAGAGAACACTCTTAGTACCGCCATTTCGCGCTTCATATACCCTGTGTCACATACCCGCTTTACTCGTCCGTCTACCTGTCTGTCTCTCTGCCAGTCTGTCTGTCTGTCCGTCCGTGCGTCAGTCCGTGCGTCCATCTAGAGATCTTTTAAAGTACCGCCATCTCGCATATCCTATACCCTGTGGCGAATACCCCTTTACGCATCCGTCTACCTGTCCGTCCGTCTGCTAGCCTGCCTGTCTGTCTGTCCGTCCGAGCGTCCGTCCGTGCGTCCATCTAGAGAACACGCAAAGTACCGCCATCTCGCATACCCTGTGGCACATAGCCGCTTTACACGTCCGTCTACCTGCCCGTCGGTCTGCCAGTCAGTCTGTCTGTTCGTTCGTGCGTCCGTTCGTGCATCAATGTAGGGAACACTCAAAGTACCACCATCTCGCATAACCTGTGGCACATAGCCGCTTTACGCGTCCGTCTACCTGTCCATCTGTCTGCCAGTCTGTCTGTCGGTCTGTCTGTCCATGCGTCCGTTCGTGCGTCAATCTAGAGAAAACTCTGAGTACCGCCATCTCGCGCGTCGTATACCCTGTGGCACATACCCGCTTAACGCGTCCCTCTACCTGTCCGTCTGTGTGCCAGTCTGTCTGTTCTTCCATGTGTCCATCGGTGCGTCCATCTAGACAACACTGAAAGTGCCGCCATCTCGCATACCCTGTGGCACATAGCCGCTTTACACGTCCATCTACCTGTCCGTCTGTCTGCCAGTCTGTCTGTCTGTGCGTCCATGCATCCATTCGTGCGTCAATCTAGAGAACACTCTTAGTACCGCCATTTCGCGCTTCATATACCCTGTGTCACATACCCGCTTTACTCGTCCGTCTACCTGTCCTTCCGTCTGCTAGCCTGCCTGTCTGTCTGTCCGTGCATGCGTCCGTGCGTCCATTTAGAGAACACTGAGTACCGCCATCTCGCGCGTCGTATACCTTGTGGCACATACCCGCTTTACACGTCCGTGTACCTGTCCGTCTGTCTGCCAATCTGTCTGTCTGTTTGTCCACGCGTAAATCCGTGCGTCCATCTAGACAACGCTCAAACTGCCGCCATCTGCATACCCTGTGGCACATAGCCACTTTACACGTCTGTCTGCTGTCCGTCTGTCTGTCAGTCTGTCTGTCGGTTCGTCCATACATCCGTCCGTGCGTCCATCTGGAGAACACTCTGAGTACTGCCATCTCGTGCGTCGTATACCCAGTGGCACATACCCGCTTTACGCGTCCGTCTACCTGTCCGTCTGTCTGCCAGTCTGTCTGTCTGTAAGTCGATGCGTCCATCCGTGCGTCCATCTAGAGAGCACTCAAAGTACCGCGATCTCGCATACCCTGCAGCACATAGCCACTTCACACGTCCATCTACCTGCCAATCTGTCTGCCAGTCTGTCTGTCTGCCCGTCCGTGCGTCCGTTTGTGCGTCCGTCCGTGCATCCATCTAGAGAACACTCAAAGTACCGCCATCTCGCATACTCTTTGGCACATAGCCACTTTACATGTATGTCTACCTGCCCGTCTGTCTGCCAGCCTGTCTGTCTGTTCGTCCATGCATCCGTCCGTGCGTCCATCTGGAGAACACTCTGAGTACCGCCATCTCGTGCATCGTATACCCTGTGGTACATACCATCTTTACGCGTCCGTCTACCTCTCCGTTCGTTTGCCAGTCTGTCTGTCTGTTCGTCCATGCCTCTTTCCGTGCGTCCATCTAGAAAACACTCAAAGTACCACCATCTCGCATACTCTGTGGCACATAGCCGCTTTACTCGTCCGTCTACCTGTCCGTCTGTTTACCAGTCTGTCTGTCTGTCCGTCCGTGCATCCGTCCGTGCGTCCATCTAGAGAACTTTTTAAGTACCGCCATCTCGCATCTCCCATACCCTGTGGCAAATACCCCTTTACGCGTCCGTCTACCTGTCCGTCCGTCTGCTAGCTTGTCTGTCTGTCCATCCGTGCGTCCGTCCGTGCGTCCATCTAGAGAACACTCAAATTAACGCCATCTTGCATACCCTGTGGCACATAGCCGCTTTACACGTCCGTCTACCTGCCCGTCTGTCTGCCAGTCTGTCTGTCTGTCCGTTCGTGCGTCCGTCCGTGCGTCCGTCCGTGCGTCCGTCTAGAGAACACTCGAAGTACCGCCATCTCGCATACTCTGTGGCACATAGCCACTTTACAAGTCCGTCTACCTGTCCGTCTGTCTGCCAGTCTGTCCGTCCATGCGTCCATCCGTGCGTCAATCTAGAGAACACTCAAAGTACCACCATCTCGCATACCATGAGGCACATAGCCACTTTGCACGTCCGTCTACCTGTCCGTCAGTCTGCCAGTCTGTCTGTCGGTCCATCCGTGCGTCCGTCCGTCGGTCATTCCCTCTAGAGAACACTCAAAGTACCACCATCTCGCATACCCTGCGGCACATAGCCGCTTCACACGTCCGTCTATCTGTCCATCTGTCTGCCAGTCTGTCTGTCTGTCCGTCCGTTCGTCCGTCCGCGCGTCCATCTAGAGAACACTCAAAGTACCGCCATCTCGCATACCCTGTGGCACATACCCGCTTTACTAGTCCGTCTACCTGTCCGTCTGTCTGCTAGTCTGTCTGTCTGTTCCTCCATGCGTCCGTCCGTGCGTTCATCTAGAGAACACTCTGGGTACTGCCATCTCGCGCGTCGTATCCCATGTGGCACATACCCGCTTTACGCGTCCGTCTACCTGTCCGTCTGTCTGCCAGTCTGTCTGTCTGGTCGTTCATGCGTCCATCCGTGCGTCCATCTAGAGAACACTCACAGTACCAACATCTCGCATACCCTGTGGCACATGGCCTTTTTGCACGTCCGTCTACCTGTCAATCTGTCTGCCAGTCTGTCTGTCTGCCGTCCGTGCGTCCATCCGTGCGTCCATTTAGAGAACACTTAAATTATCGCCATCTCGCATACCCTGTGGCATATAGCCGCTTTACACGTCTGTCTACCTGTCCGTCTGTCTGCCAGTCTGTCTGTCTGTTAGTCCATGCATCCGTCCGTGCGTCCCTCTGGAGAACACTCAGAGTACGTCCATCTCGTGCGTCGTATACCCTGTGGTACATACCCGCTTTACTCTTTCGTCTACCTGTCCGTCTGTCTGCCAGTCTGTCTGTCTGTTCCTCCATGCATCCGTCCGTGCGTCCATCTAGAGAACACTCTGAGAACAGCCATCTCGCGCGTCGTATACCCTGTGGCACATACTCGCTTTACGCGTCCGTCTACCGGTCCGTCTGTCTGCCAGTCTGTCTGTCTGTCCGTTCGTGCGTCCGTCCGTGCGTCCGTTTAGAGAACACTCGAAGTACCGCCATCTCGCATACCCTGTGGCACATAGCCGCTTTACAAGTCCGTCTACCTGTTAGTCTGTCTGCCAGTCTGTCCATGCGTCCATCCGTGCGTCAATCTAGAGAACACACAAAGTACCACCATCTCGCATACCATGTGGCACATAGCTACTTTACACGTCCGTCTACCTGTCCGTCTGTCTGTCTGCCAGTCTGTCTGTCTGTCCGTCCGTGCGTCCGTCCATGCGGTCATCCAAAGAACACTCAAAGTACCGCCATCTCGCATACGCTGTGGCACATAGCCACTTTGAACGTCCGTCTACCTGTCCTTCTGTCTGCCACTCTATCTGTCTGTCCGTCCGTGCGTCCATCCGTGCGTCCAACCAGAGAACACTCAAAGTATGCCATTTCGCATACCCTGTGGCACATATCCGCTTTACACGTTCGCCAACCTGTCCGTTTGTTTGCCAGTCTGTCTGTCTGTTCGTCCATGCCTCTATCCGTGCGTCCATCTAAAAAACACTCAAAGTACCACCATCTCGCATACCCTGTGGCACATAGCCACTTTACACGTCTGTCTGCTGTCCGTCTGTCTGTCAGTCTGTCTGTCGGTTCGTCCATACATCCGTCCGTGCGTCCATCTGGAGAACACTCTGAGTACTGCCATCTCGTGCGTCGTATACCCAGTGGCACATACCCGCTTTACGCGTCCGTCTACCTGTCCGTCTGTCTGCCAGTCTGTCTGTCTGTAAGTCGAAGCGTCCATCCGTGCGTCCATCTAGAGAGCACTCAAAGTACCGCGATCTCGCATACCCTGCAGCACATAGCCACTTCACACGTCCATCTACCTGCCAATCTGTCTGCCAGTCTGTCTGTCTGCCCGTCCGTGCGTCCGTTTGTGCGTCCGTCCGTGCATCCATCTAGAGAACACTCAAAGTACCGCCATCTCGCATACTCTTTGGCACATAGCCACTTTACATGTATGTCTACCTGCCCGTCTGTCTGCCAGCCTGTCTGTCTGTTCGTCCATGCATCCGTCCGTGCGTCCATCTGGAGAACACTCTGAGTACCGCCATCTCGTGCATCGTATACCCTGTGGTACATACCATCTTTACGCGTCCGTCTACCTCTCCGTTCGTTTGCCAGTCTGTCTGTCTGTTCGTCCATGCCTCTTTCCGTGCGTCCATCTAGAAAACACTCAAAGTACCACCATCTCGCATACTCTGTGGCACATAGCCGCTTTACTCGTCCGTCTACCTGTCCGTCTGTTTACCAGTCTGTCTGTCTGTCCGTCCGTGCATCCGTCCGTGCGTCCCTCTAGAGAACTTTTTAAGTACCGCCATCTCGCATCTCCTATACCCTGTGGCAAATACCCCTTTACGCGTCCGCCTACCTGTCCGTCCGTCTGCTAGCTTGTCTGTCTGTCCATCCGTGCGTCCGTCCGTGCGTCCATCTAGAGAACACTCAAATTAACGCCATCTTGCATACCCTGTGGCACATAGCCGCTTTACACGTCCGTCTACCTGCCCGTCTGTCTGCCAGTCTGTCTGTCTGTCCGTTCGTGCGTCCGTCCGTGCGTCCGTCCGTGCGTCCGTCTAGAGAACACTCGAAGTACCGCCATCTCGCATACCCTGTGGCACATAGCCACTTTACAAGTCCGTCTACCTGTCCGTCTGTCTGCCAGTCTGTCCGTCCATGCGTCCATCCGTGCGTCAATCTAGAGAACACTCAAAGTACCACCATCTCGCATACCATGAGGCACATAGCCACTTTGCACGTCCGTCTACCTGTCCGTCAGTCTGCCAGTCTGTCTGTCGGTCCATCCGTGCGTCCGTCCGTCGGTCATTCCCTCTAGAGAACACTCAAAGTACCACCATCTCGCATACCCTGCGGCACATAGCCGCTTCACACGTCCGTCTATCTGTCCATCTGTCTGCCAGTCTGTCTGTCTGTCCGTCCGTTCGTCCGTCCGCGCGTCCATCTAGAGAACACTCAAAGTACCGCCATCTCGCATACCCTGTGGCACATACCCGCTTTACTAGTCCGTCTACCTGTCCGTCTGTCTGCTAGTCTGTCTGTCTGTTCCTCCATGCGTCCGTCCGTGCGTTCATCTAGAGAACACTCTGAGTACTGCCATCTCGCGCGTCGTATCCCATGTGGCACATACCCGCTTTACGCGTCCGTCTACCTGTCCGTCTGTCTGCCAGTCTGTCTGTCTGGTCGTTCATGCGTCCATCCGTGCGTCCATCTAGAGAACACTCACAGTACCAACATCTCGCATACCCTGTGGCACATGGCCTTTTTGCACGTCCGTCTACCTGTCAATCTGTCTGCCAGTCTGTCTGTCTGCCGTCCGTGCGTCCATCCGTGCGTCCATTTAGAGAACACTTAAATTATCGCCATCTCGCATACCCTGTGGCATATAGCCGCTTTACACGTCTGTCTACCTGTCCGTCTGTCTGCCAGTCTGTCTGTCTGTTAGTCCATGCATCCGTCCGTGCAACCCTCTGGAGAACACTCAGAGTACGTCCATCTCGTGCGTCGTATACCCTGTGGTACATACCCGCTTTACTCTTTCGTCTACCTGTCCGTCTGTCTGCCAGTCTGTCTGTCTGTTCCTCCATGCATCCGTCCGTGCGTCCATCTAGAGAACACTCTGAGAACAGCCATCTCGCGCGTCGTATACCCTGTGGCACATACTCGCTTTACGCGTCCGTCTACCGGTCCGTCTGTCTGCCAGTCTGTCTGTCTGTCCGTTCGTGCGTCCGTCCGTGCGTCCGTTTAGAGAACACTCGAAGTACCGCCATCTCGCATACCCTGTGGCACATAGCCGCTTTACAAGTCCGTCTACCTGTTAGTCTCTCTGCCAGTCTGTCCATGCGTCCATCCGTGCGTCAATCTAGAGAACACACAAAGTACCACCATCTCGCATACCATGTGGCACATAGCTACTTTACACGTCCGTCTACCTGTCCGTCTGTCTGTCTGCCAGTCTGTCTGTCTGTCCGTCCGTGCGTCCGTCCATGCGGTCATCCAAAGAACACTCAAAGTACCGCCATCTCGCATACGCTGTGGCACATAGCCACTTTGAACGTCCGTCTACCTGTCCTTCTGTCTGCCACTCTATCTGTCTGTCCGTCCGTGCGTCCATCCGTGCGTCCAACCAGAGAACACTCAAAGTATGCCATTTCGCATACCCTGTGGCACATATCCGCTTTACACGTTCGCCAACCTGTCCGTCTGTCTGCCAGTCTGTCTGTCTGTCTGTCTGTCCATGCGTCCGTTCGTGCGTCAATCTAGAGAAAACTCCGAGTACCGCCATCTCGCGCGTCGCATACCCTGTGGCACATACCCGCTTAACGCGTCCCTCTACCTGTCCGTCTGTCTACCAGTCTGTCTGTTCTTCCATGCGTCCATCGGTGCGTCCATCTAGAGAACACTCAAAGTACCGCCATCTCGCATACCCAGTGGCACATAGCCGGTTTACACGTCCTTCTACCTGTCCGTCTGTCTGCCAGTCTGTCTGTCTGTGCGTCCATGCATCCGTTCGTGCGTCAACTAGAGAACACTCTTAATACCGCCATTTGGCGCTTCATATACCCTGTGGCACATACCCGCTTTACTCGTCCGTCTACCTGTCCGTCTGTCTGCCAGTCTGTCTGTCTGTTCGTTCATGCGTCCATCCGTGCGTCCATCTAGAGAACACTCAAAGTACCACCATCTCGCATAACCTGTGGCACATAGCCGCTTTACGCGTCCGTCTACCTGTCCATCTGTCTGCCAGTCTGTCTGTCTGTCTGTCCATGCGTCCGTTCGTGCGTCAATTCAGAGAAAACTCTGAGTACCGCCATCTCGCGCGTCAGATACCCTGTGGCACATACCCGCTTAACGCGTCCCTCTACCTGTCCGTCTGTCTACCAGTCTGTCTGTTCTTCCATGCGTCCATCGGTGCGTCCATCTAGACAACACTGAAAGTACCGCCATCTCGCATACCCTGTGGCACATAGCCGCTTTACACGTCCGTCTACCCTTCCGTCTGTCTGCCAGTCTGTCTGTCTGTGCGTCCATGCATCCGTTCGTGCGTCAATCTAGAGAACACTCTTAGTACCCCGATTTCGCGCTTCATATACCCTGTGGCACATACACGCTTTACTCGTCCGTCTACCTGTCCATCTCTCTGCCAGTCTGTCTGTCTGTCTGTCCGTCCGTGCGTCAGTCCTTGCGTCCATCTAGAGAACCTTTAAAGTACCGCCATCTCGCATATCCTATACCATGTGGCAAATACCCCTTTATGCATCCGTCTACCTGTCCGTCCATATGCTAGCCTGCCTGTCTGCTGTCCATGCATCCGTCCGTGCGTCCATCTGGAGACCTCTCTGAGTACTGCCATCTCGTGCGTCGTATACCTTGTGGCACATACCCGCTTTACGCGTCCGTCTACCTGTCCGTCTGTCTGTTTGTTCGTCCATGCGTCCATCCGTGCGTCCATCTAGAGAACACTCAAAGTACCGCCATCTCGCATACCCTGTAGCACATAGCCACTTTACACGTCCATCTACCTGCCAATCTGTCTTCCAGTCTGTCTGTCTGTCCGTCCGTGCGTCCGTCCGTGCGTCCGTCCGTGCATCCATCTAGAGAACACTCAATGTACCGCCATCTCGCATACCCTTTGACACATAGCCACTTTACATGTATGTCTACCTGTCCATCTGTCTGCCAGCCTGTCTGTCTGTTCGTCCATGCATCCGTCCGTGCGTCCATCTGGAGAACACTCTGAGTACCGCCATCTCGTGCGTCGTATACCCTGTGGTACATACCACATTTACGCGTCCGTCTACCTCTCCGTTTGTTTGCCAGTCTGTCTGTCTGTTCGTCCATGCCTCTATCCGTGCGTCCATCTAAAAAACACTCAAAGTACCACCATCTCGCATACCCTGTGGCACATAGCCGCTTTACTCGTCCGTCTACCTGTCCGTCTGTTTGCCAGTCTTTCTGTCTGTCTGTCCGTGCCTCCGTCAGTGCGTCCATCTAGAGAACTTTTTAAGTACCGCCATCTCGCATCTCCTATACCCTGTGGCAAATACCCCTTTACGCGTCCGTCTACCTGCCCGTCCGTCTGCTAGCTTGTCTGTCTGTCCATCCGTGCGTCCGTGCGTGCGTTCATCTAGAGGACCCTCAAAGTACCCCCATCTCGCGTACCCTGTGGCACATAGCCGCTTCACACGTCCGTCTACCTGTCTGCCAGTCTGTCTGCCTGTCCGTCCGTGCGTCTATCCGTGCGTCCGTCTAGAGAACACTCAAAGTACCGCCATCTCGCATACCCTGTGGCACATAGCCGCTTTACAAGTCCGTCTACCTGTCCGTCTGTCTGCCAGTCTGTCTGTCTGTCTGTCCATGCGTCCATCCGTGCGTCAATCTAGAGAACACTCAAAGGACCACCATCTCGCATACCCTGTGGCACATAGCCACTTTACACGTCCGTCTTCCTGTCCGTCTGTCTGTCTGCCAGTCTGTCTGTCTGTCCGTCCGTGCGTCCGACCATGCGTCCATCCAGAGAACACTCAAAGTACCTCCATCTCGCATACGCTGTGGCACATAGCCACTTTGCACGTCCGTCTACCTGTCCTTCTGTCTGCCACTCTATCTGTGTGTCCGTCCGTGCGTCCATCCGTGCGTCCAACCAGAGAACACTCAAAGTATGCCATCTCGCATACCCTGTGGCACATATCCGCTTTACACGTTCGCCAACCTGTCCGTCTGTCTGCCAGTCTATCTGTCTCTCTGTCTGTCCATGCGTCCGTTCGTGCGTCAATCTAGAGAAAACTCCGAGTACCGCCTTCTCGCGCGTCGTATACCCTGAGGCACATACCCGCTTAACGCGTCCCTCTACCTGTCCGTCTGTCTACCAGTCTGTCTGTTCTTCCATGCGTCCATCGGTGCGTCCATCTAGACAACACTGAAAGTACCGCCATCTCGCATACCCTGTGGCACATAGCCGCTTTACACGTCCATCTACCTGTCCGTCTGTCTGCCAGTCTGTCTGTCTGTGCGTCCATGCATCCATTCGTGCGTCAATCTAGAGAACACTCTTAGTACCGCCATTTCGCGCTTCATATACCCTGTGTCACATACCCGCTTTACTCGTCCGTCTACCTGTCCGTCCGTCTGCTAGCCTGCCTGTCTGTCTGTCCGTGCATGCGTCCGTGCGTCCATTTAGAGAACACTGAGTACCGCCATCTCGCGCGTCGTATACCTTGTGGCACATACCCGCTTTACACGTCCGTGTACCTGTCCGTCTGTCTGCCAGTCTGTCTGTCTGTTTGTCCACGCGTAAATCCGTGCGTCCATCTAGACAACGCTCAAACTGCCGCCATCTCGCATACCCTGTGGCACATAGCCACTTTACACGTCTGTCTGCTGTCCGTCTGTCTGTCAGTCTGTCTGTCGGTTCGTCCATACATCCGTCCGTGCGTCCATCTAGAGAACTTTTTAAGTACCGCCATCTCGCATCTCCTATACCCTGTGGCAAATACCCCTTTACGCGTCCGTCTACCTGTCCGTCCGTCTGCTAGCTTGTCTGTCTGTCCATCCGTGCGTCCGTCCGTGCGTCCATCTAGAGAACACTCAAATTAACGCCATCTTGCATACCCTGTGGCACATAGCCGCTTTACACGTCCGTCTACCTGCCCGTCTGTCTGCCAGTCTGTCTGTCTGTCCGTTCGTGCGTCCGTCCGTGCGTTCTTCCGTGCGTCCGTCTAGAGAACACTCGAAGTACCGCCATCTCGCATACCCTGTGGCACATAGCCACTTTACAAGTCCGTCTACCTGTCCGTCTGTCTGCCAGTCTGTCTGTCCATGCGTCCATCCGTGCGTCAATCTAGAGAACACTCAAAGTACCACCATCTCCTATACCATGAGGCACATAGCCACTTTGCACGTCCGTCTACCTGTCCGTCAGTCTGCCAGTCTGTCTGTCGGTCCATCCGTGCGTCCGTCCGTCGGTCATTCCCTCTAGAGAACACTCAAAGTACCACCATCTCGCATACCCTGCGGCACATAGCCGCTTCACACGTCCGTCTATCTGTCCATCTGTCTGCCAGTCTGTCTGTCTGTCCGTCCGTTCGTCCGTCCGCGCGTCCATCTAGAGAACACTCAAAGTACCGCCATCTCGCATACCCTGTGGCACATACCCGCTTTACTAGTCCGTCTACCTGTCCGTCTGTCTGCTAGTCTGTCTGTCTGTTCCTCCATGCGTCCGTCCGTGCGTTCATCTAGAGAACACTCTGGGCACTGCCATCTCGCGCGTCGTATCCCATGTGGCACATACCCGCTTTACGCGTCCGTCTACCTGTCCGTCTGTCTGCCAGTCTGTCTGTCTGGTCGTCCATGCGTCCATCCGTGCGTCCATCTAGAGAACACTCACAGTACCAACATCTCGCATACCCTGTGGCACATAGCCGTTTTACACGTCCGTCTACCTGTCAATCTGTCTGCCAGTCTGTCTGTCTGCCGTCCGTGCGTCCATCCGTGCGTCCATTTAGAGAACACTTAAATTATCGCCATCTCGCATACCCTGTGGCACATAGCCGCTTTACACGTCCATCTACCTGTCCGTCTGTCTGCCAGTCTGTCTGTCTGTGCGTCCATGCATCCATTCGTGCGTCAATCTAGAGAACACTCTTAGTACCGCCATTTCGCGCTTCATATACCCTGTGTCACATACCCGCTTTACTCGTCCGTCTACCTGTCTGTCTCTCTGCCAGTCTGTCTGTCTGTCCGTCCGTGCGTCAGTCCGTGCGTCCATCTAGAGATCTTTTAAAGTACCGCCATCTCGCATATCCTATACCCTGTGGCGAATACCCCTTTACGCATCCGTCTACCTGTCCGTCCGTCTGCTAGCCTGCCTGTCTGTCTGTCCGTCCGAGCGTCCGTCCGTGCGTCCATCTAGAGAACACGCAAAGTACCGCCATCTCGCATACCCTGTGGCACATAGCCGCTTTACACGTCCGTCTACCTGCCCGTCGGTCTGCCAGTCAGTCTGTCTGTTCGTTCGTGCGTCCGTTCGTGCATCAATGTAGGGAACACTCAAAGTACCACCATCTCGCATAACCTGTGGCACATAGCCGCTTTACGCGTCCGTCTACCTGTCCATCTGTCTGCCAGTCTGTCTGTCGGTCTGTCTGTCCATGCGTCCGTTCGTGCGTCAATCTAGAGAAAACTCTGAGTACCGCCATCTCGCGCGTCGTATACCCTGTGGCACATACCCGCTTAACGCGTCCCTCTACCTGTCCGTCTGTGTGCCAGTCTGTCTGTTCTTCCATGTGTCCATCGGTGCGTCCATCTAGACAACACTGAAAGTACCGCCATCTCGCATACCCTGTGGCACATAGCCGCTTTACACGTCCATCTACCTGTCCGTCTGTCTGCCAGTCTGTCTGTCTGTGCGTCCATGCATCCATTCGTGCGTCAATCTAGAGAACACTCTTAGTACCGCCATTTCGCGCTTCATATACCCTGTGTCACATACCCGCTTTACTCGTCCGTCTACCTGTCCTTCCGTCTGCTAGCCTGCCTGTCTGTCTGTCCGTGCATGCGTCCGTGCGTCCATTTAGAGAACACTGAGTACCGCCATCTCGCGCGTCGTATACCTTGTGGCACATACCCGCTTTACACGTCCGTGTACCTGTCCGTCTGTCTGCCAGTCTGTCTGTCTGTTTGTCCACGCGTAAATCCGTGCGTGCATCTAGACAACGCTCAAACTGCCGCCATCTGCATACCCTGTGGCACATAGCCACTTTACACGTCTGTCTGCTGTCCGTCTGTCTGTCAGTCTGTCTGTCGGTTCGTCCATACATCCGTCCGTGCGTCCATCTGGAGAACACTCTGAGTACTGCCATCTCGTGCGTCGTATACCCAGTGGCACATACCCGCTTTACGCGTCCGTCTACCTGTCCGTCTGTCTGCCAGTCTGTCTGTCTGTAAGTCGATGCGTCCATCCGTGCGTCCATCTAGAGAGCACTCAAAGTACCGCGATCTCGCATACCCTGCAGCACATAGCCACTTCACACGTCCATCTACCTGCCAATCTGTCTGCCAGTCTGTCTGTCTGCCCGTCCGTGCGTCCGTTTGTGCGTCCGTCCGTGCATCCATCTAGAGAACACTCAAAGTACCGCCATCTCGCATACTCTTTGGCACATAGCCACTTTACATGTATGTCTACCTGCCCGTCTGTCTGCCAGCCTGTCTGTCTGTTCGTCCATGCATCCGTCCGTGCGTCCATCTGGAGAACACTCTGAGTACCGCCATCTCGTGCATCGTATACCCTGTGGTACATACCATCTTTACGCGTCCGTCTACCTCTCCGTTCGTTTGCCAGTCTGTCTGTCTGTTCGTCCATGCCTCTTTCCGTGCGTCCATCTAGAAAACACTCAAAGTACCACCATCTCGCATACTCTGTGGCACATAGCCGCTTTACTCGTCCGTCTACCTGTCCGTCTGTTTACCAGTCTGTCTGTCTGTCCGTCCGTGCATCCGTCCGTGCGTCCATCTAGAGAACTTTTTAAGTACCGCCATCTCGCATCTCCTATACCCTGTGGCAAATACCCCTTTACGCGTCCGTCTACCTGTCCGTCCGTCTGCTAGCTTGTCTGTCTGTCCATCCGTGCGTCCGTCCGTGCGTCCATCTAGAGAACACTCAAATTAACGCCATCTTGCATACCCTGTGGCACATAGCCGCTTTACACGTCCGTCTACCTGCCCGTCTGTCTGCCAGTCTGTCTGTCTGTCCGTTCGTGCGTCCGTCCGTGCGTCCGTCCGTGCGTCCGTCTAGAGAACACTCGAAGTACCGCCATCTCGCATACCCTGTGGCACATAGCCACTTTACAAGTCCGTCTACCTGTCCGTCTGTCTGCCAGTCTGTCCGTCCATGCGTCCATCCGTGCGTCAATCTAGAGAACACTCAAAGTACCACCATCTCGCATACCATGAGGCACATAGCCACTTTGCACGTCCGTCTACCTGTCCGTCAGTCTGCCAGTCTGTCTGTCGGTCCATCCGTGCGTCCGTCCGTCGGTCATTCCCTCTAGAGAACACTCAAAGTACCACCATCTCGCATACCCTGCGGCACATAGCCGCTTCACACGTCCGTCTATCTGTCCATCTGTCTGCCAGTCTGTCTGTCTGTCCGTCCGTTCGTCCGTCCGCGCGTCCATCTAGAGAACACTCAAAGTACCGCCATCTCGCATACCCTGTGGCACATACCCGCTTTACTAGTCCGTCTACCTGTCCGTCTTTCTGCTAGTCTGTCTGTCTGTTCCTCCATGCGTCCGTCCGTGCGTTCATCTAGAGAACACTCTGGGTACTGCCATCTCGCGCGTCGTATCCCACGTGGCACATACCCGCTTTACGCGTCCGTCTACCTGTCCGTCTGTCTGCCAGTCTGTCTGTCTGGTCGTTCATGCGTCCGTCCGTGCGTCCATCTAGAGAACACTCACAGTACCAACATCTCGCATACCCTGTGGCACATAGCCGTTTTACACGTCCGTCTACCTGTCAATCTGTCTGCCAGTCTGTCTGTCTGCCGTCCGTGCGTCCATCCGTGCGTCCATTTAGAGAACACTTAAATTATCGCCATCTCGCATACCCTGTGGCATATAGCCGCTTTACACGTCTGTCTACCTGTCCGTCTGTCTGCCAGTCTGTCTGTCTGTTAGTCCATGCATCCGTCCGTGCGTCCCTCTGGAGAACACTCAGAGTACGTCCATCTCGTGCGTCGTATACCCTGTGGTACATACCCGCTTTACTCTTTCGTCTACCTGTCCGTCTGTCTGCCAGTCTGTCTGTCTGTTCCTCCATGCATCCGTCCGTGCGTCCATCTAGAGAACACTCTGAGAACAGCCATCTCGCGCGTCGTATACCCTGTGGCACATACTCGCTTTACGCGTCCGTCTACCGGTCCGTCTGTCTGCCAGTCTGTCTGTCTGTCCGTTCGTGCGTCCGTCCGTGCGTCCGTTTAGAGAACACTCGAAGTACCGCCATCTCGCATACCCTGTGGCACATAGCCGCTTTACAAGTCCGTCTACCTGTCAGTCTTTCTGCCAGTCTGTCCATGCGTCCATCCGTGCGTCAATCTAGAGAACACACAAAGTACCACCATCTCGCATACCATGTGGCACATAGCTACTTTACACGTCCGTCTACCTGTCCGTCTGTCTGTCTGCCAGTCTGTCTGTCTGTCCGTCCGTGCGTCCGTCCATGCGGTCATCCAAAGAACACTCAAAGTACCGCCATCTCGCATACGCTGTGGCACATAGCCACTTTCAACGTCCGTCTACCTGTCCTTCTGTCTGCCACTCTATCTGTCTGTCCGTCCGTGCGTCCATCCGTGCGTCCAACCAGAGAACACTCAAAGTATGCCATTTCGCATACCCTGTGGCACATATCCGCTTTACACGTTCGCCAACCTGTCCGTCTGTCTGCCAGTCTGTCTGTCTGTCTGTCCATGCGTCCGTTCGTGCGTCAATCTAGAGAAAACTCCGAGTACCGCCATCTCGCGCGTCGCATACCCTGTGGCACATACCCGCTTAACGCGTCCCTCTACCTGTCCGTCTGTCTACCAGTCTGTCTGTTCTTCCATGCGTCCATCGGTGCGTCCATCTAGAGAACACTCAAAGTACCGCCATCTCGCATACCCAGTGGCACATAGCCGCTTTACACGTCCTTCTACCTGTCCGTCTGTCTGCCAGTCTGTCTGTCTGTGCGTCCATGCTTCCGTTCGTGCGTCAACTAGAGAACACTCTTGATACCGCCATTTCGCGCTTCATATACCCTGTGGCACATACCCGCTTTACTCGTCCGTCTACCTGTCCGTCTGTCTGCCAGTCTGTCTGTCTGTTCGTTCATGCGTCCATCCGTGCGTCCATCTAGAGAACACTCAAAGTACCACCATCTCGCATAACCTGTGGCACATAGCCGCTTTACGCGTCCGTCTACCTGTCCATCTGTCTGCCAGTCTGTCTGTCTGTCTGTCCATGCGTCCGTTCGTGGGTCAATTCAGAGAAAACTCTGAGTACCGCCATCTCGCGCGTCAGATACCCTGTGGCACATACCCGCTTAACGCGTCCCTCTACCTGTCCGTCTGTCTACCAGTCTGTCTGTTCTTCCATGCGTCCATCGGTGCGTCCATCTAGACAACACTGAAAGTACCGCCATCTCGCATACCCTGTGGCACATAGCCGCTTTACACGTCCGTCTACCCTTCCGTCTGTCTGCCAGTCTGTCTGTCTGTGCGTCCATGCATCCGTTCGTGCGTCAATCTAGAGAACACTCTTAGTACCCCGATTTCGCGCTTCATATACCCTGTGGCACATACACGCTATACTCGTCCGTCTACCTGTCCATCTCTCTGCCAGTCTGTCTGTCTGTCTGTCCGTCCGTGCGTCAGTCCTTGCGTCCATCTAGAGAACTTTTAAAGTACCGCCATCTCGCATATCCTATACCATGTGGCAAATACCCCTTTATGCATCCGTCTACCTGTCCGTCCATATGCTAGCCTGCCTGTCTGCTGTCCATGCATCCGTCCGTGCGTCCATCTGGAGACCTCTCTGAGTACTGCCATCTCGTGCGTCGTATACCTTGTGGCACATACCCGCTTTACGCGTCCGTCTACCTGTCCGTCTGTCTGTTTGTTCGTCCATGCGTCCATCCGTGCGTCCATCTAGAGAACACTCAAAGTACCGCCATCTCGCATACCCTGTAGCACATAGCCACTTTACACGTCCATCTACCTGCCAATCTGTCTTCCAGTCTGTCTGTCTGTCCGTCCGTGCGTCCGTCCGTGCGTCCGTCCGTGCATCCATCTAGAGAACACTCAATGTACCGCCATCTCGCATACCCTTTGACACATAGCCACTTTACATGTATGTCTACCTGTCCATCTGTCTGCCAGCCTGTCTGTCTGTTCGTCCATGCATCCGTCCGTGCGTCCATCTGGAGAACACTCTGAGTACCGCCATCTCGTGCGTCGTATACCCTGTGGTACATACCACATTTACGCGTCCGTCTACCTCTCCGTTTGTTTGCCAGTCTGTCTGTCTGTTCGTCCATGCCTCTATCCGTGCGTCCATCTAAAAAACACTCAAAGTACCACCATCTCGCATACCCTGTGGCACATAGCCGCTTTACTCGTCCGTCTACCTGTCCGTCTGTTTGCCAGTCTTTCTGTCTGTCTGTCCGTGCCTCCGTCAGTGCGTCCATCTAGAGAACTTTTTAAGTACCGCCATCTCGCATCTCCTATACCCTGTGGCAAATACCCCTTTACGCGTCCGTCTACCTGCCCGTCCGTCTGCTAGCTTGTCTGTCTGTCCATCCGTGCGTCCGTGCGTGCGTTCATCTAGAGGACCCTCAAAGTACCCCCATCTCGCGTACCCTGTGGCACATAGCCGCTTCACACGTCCGTCTACCTGTCTGCCAGTCTGTCTGCCTGTCCGTCCGTGCGTCTATCCGTGCGTCCGTCTAGAGAACACTCAAAGTACCGCCATCTCGCATACCCTGTGGCACATAGCCGCTTTACAAGTCCGTCTACCTGTCCGTCTGTCTGCCAGTCTGTCTGTCTGTCCATGCGTCCATCCGTGCGTCAATCTAGAGAACACTCAAAGGACCACCATCTCGCATACCCTGTGGCACATAGCCACTTTACACGTCCGTCTTCCTGTCCGTCTGTCTGTCTGCCAGTCTGTCTGTCTGTCCGTCCGTGCGTCCGACCATGCGTCCATCCAGAGAACACTCAAAGTACCTCCATCTCGCATACGCTGTGGCACATAGCCACTTTGCACGTCCGTCTACCTGTCCTTCTGTCTGCCACTCTATCTGTCTGTCCGTCCGTGCGTCCATCCGTGCGTCCAACCAGAGAACACTCAAAGTATGCCATCTCGCATACCCTGTGGCACATATCCGCTTTACACGTTCGCCAACCTGTCCGTCTGTCTGCCAGTCTATCTGTCTCTCTGTCTGTCCATGCGTCCGTTCGTGCGTCAATCTAGAGAAAACTCCGAGTACCGCCTTCTCGCGCGTCGTATACCCTGAGGCACATACCCGCTTAACGCGTCCCTCTACCTGTCCGTCTGTCTACCAGTCTGTCTGTTCTTCCATGCGTCCATCGGTGCGTCCATCTAGACAACACTGAAAGTACCGCCATCTCGCATACCCTGTGGCACATAGCCGCTTTACACGTCCATCTACCTGTCCGTCTGTCTGCCAGTCTGTCTGTCTGTGCGTCCATGCATCCATTCGTGCGTCAATCTAGAGAACACTCTCTGTACCGCCATTTCGCGCTTCATATACCCTGTGTCACATACCCGCTTTACTCGTCCGTCTACCTGTCCGTCTCTCTGCCAGTCTGTCTGTCTGTCCGTCCGTGCGTCAGTCCGTGCGTCCATCTAGAGATCTTTTAAAGTACCGCCATCTCGCATATCCTATACCCTGTGGCAAATTCCCCTTTACGCATCCGTCTACTTGTCCGTCCGTCTGCTAGCCTGCCTGTCTGTCTGTCCGTCCGAGCGTCCGTCCGTGCGTCCATCTAGAGAACACGCAAAGTACCGCCATCTCGCATACCCTGTGGCACATAGCCGCTTTACACGTCCGTCTACCTACCCGTCTGTCTGCCAGTCAGTCTGTCTGTCCGTTCGTGCGTCCGTTCGTGCATCAATCTAGGGAACACTCAAAGTACCACCATCTCGCATAACCTGTGGCACATAGCCGCTTTACGCGTCCGTCTACCTGTCCATCTGTCTGCCAGTCTGTCTGTCTGTCTGTCCATGCGTCCGTTCGTGCGTCAATCTAGAGAAAACTCTGAGTACCGCCATCTCGCGCGTCGTATACCCTGTGGCACATACCCGCTTAACGCGTCCCTCTACCTGTCCGTCCGTCTGCTAGCCTGCCTGTCTGTCTGTCCGTGCATGCGTCCGTGCGTCCATTTAGAGAACACTGAGTACCGCCATCTCGCGCGTCGTATACCTTGTGGCACATACCCGCTTTACACGTCCGTGTACCTGTCCGTCTGTCTGCCAGTCTGTCTGTCTGTTTGTCCACGCGTCAATCCGTGCGTCCATCTAGACAACGCTCAAACTGCCGCCATCTCGCATACCCTGTGGCACATAGCCACTTTACACGTCTGTCTACCTGTCCGTCTGTCTGTCAGACTGTCTGTCGGTTCGTCCATACATCCGTCCGTGCGTCCATCTGGAGAACACTCTGAGTACTGCCATCTCGTGCGTCGTATACCCTGTGGCACATACCCGCTTTACGCGTCCGTCTACCTGTCCGTCTGTCTGCCAGTCTGTCTGTCTGTAAGTCGATGCGTCCATCCGTGCGTCCATCTAGAGAGCACTCAAAGTACCGCGATCTCGCATACCCTGTAGCACATAGCCACTTCACACGTCCATCTACCTGCCAATCTGTCTGCCAGTCTGTCTGTCTGCCCGTCCGTGCGTCCGTTTGTGCGTCCGTCCGTGCATCCATCTAGAGAACACTCAAAGTACCGCCATCTCGCATACTCTTTGGCACATAGCCACTTTACATGTATGTCTACCTGCCCATCTGTCTGCCAGCCTGTCTGTCTGTTCGTCCATGCATCCGTCCGTGCGTCCATCTGGAGAACACTCTGAGTACCGCCATCTCGTGCGTCGTATACCCTGTGGTACATACCATCTTTACGCGTCCGTCTACCTCTCCGTTCGTTTGCCAGTCTGTCTGTCTGTTCGTCCATGCCTCTTTCCGTGCGTCCATCTAGAAAACACTCAAAGTACCACCATCTCGCATACCCTGTGGCACATAGCCGCTTTACTCGTCCGTCTACCTGTCCGTCTGTTTACCAGTCTGTCTGTCTGTCCGTCCGTGCATCCGTCCGTGCGTCCATCTAGAGAACTTTTTAAGTACCGCCATCTCGCATCTCCTATACCCTGTGGCAAATACCCCTTTACGCGTCCGTCTACCTGTCCGTCCGTCTGCTAGCTTGTCTGTCTGTCCATCCGTGCGTCCGTCCGTGCGTCCATCTAGAGAACACTCAAATTAACGCCATCGTGCATACCCTGTGGCACATAGCCGCATTACACGTCCGTCTACCTGCCGTCTGTCTGCCAGTCTGTCTGTCTGTCCGTTCGTGCGTCCGTCCGTGCGTCCGTCCGTGCGTCCGTCTAGAGAACGCTCGAAGTACCGCCATCTCGCATAGCCTGTGGCACATAGCCGCTTTACAAGTCCGTCTACCTGTCCGTCTGTCTGCCAGTCTGTCTGTCCATGCGTCCATCCGTGCGTCAATCTAGAGAACACTCAAAGTACCACCATCTCGCATACCATGAGGCACATAGCCACTTTACACGTCCGTCTACCTGTCCGTCAGTCTGCCAGTCTGTCTGTCGGTCCATCCGTGCGTCCGTCCGTCGGTCCGTCCCTCTAGAGAACACTCAAAGTACCACCATCTCACATACCCTGCGGCACATAGCCGCTTCACACGTCCGTCTATCTGTCCATCTGTCTTCCAGTCTGTCTGTCTGTCCGTCCGTGCCTCCGTCCGTGCGTCCATCTAGAGAACGTTTTAAGTACCGCCATCTCGCATCTCCTATACCCTGTGACAAATACCCCTTTACGCGTCCGTCTACCTGTCCGTCCGTCGGCTAGCTTGTCTGTCTGTCCATCCGTGCATTCATCTGGAGAACACTCAAAGTACCGCCATCTCGCATACACTGTGGCACATAGCCACTTTGCACGTCCGTCTACCTGTCCTTCTGTCTGCCACTCTATCTGTCTGTCCGTCCGTGCGTCCATCCGTGCGTCCAACCAGAGAACACACAAAGTATGTTATGTCACATACCCTTTGGCACATATCCGGTTTACACGTTGGCCAACCTGTCCGTCTGTCTGCCAGTCTGTCTGTCTGTCCGTTCGTGCGTCTATCCTTGCGTCCATCTAGAGAACACTCAAATTAACGCCATCTTGCATACTCTGTGGCACATAGCCGCTTTACACGTCCGTCTACCTGTCCGTCAGTCTGCCAGTCTGTCTGTCTGTCTATCCGTGCGTCCGTCCGTCGGTCCGTCCCTCTAGAGAACACTCAAAGTACCACCATCTCGCATACCCTGCGGCACATAGCCGCTTCACACGTCCGTCTATCTGTCCATCTGTCTGCCAGTCTGTCTGTCTGTCCGTCCGTTCGTCAGTCCGTGCGTCCATATAGAGAACACTCAAAGTACCGCCATCTCGCATACCCTGTGGCACATAGCCGCTTCACCCGTCCGTATATCTGTCCGTGTATCTGCTAGTCTATCTGTCTGTTCCTCCATGCGTCCGTCCGTGCGTTCATATAGAGAACACTCTGGGTACTGCCATCTTGCGCGTCGTATCCCATGTGGCACATACCCGCTTTACGCGTCCCTCTACCTGTCCGTCTGTCTGCCAGTCTGTCTGTCTGGTCGTTCATGCGTCCATCCGTGCGTCCATCTAGAGAACACTCACAGTACCAACATCTCGCATACCCTGTGGCACATAGCCGTTTTACACGTCCGTCTACCTGTCAATCTGTCTGCCAGTCTGTCTGTCTGTCCGTCCGTGCGTCCATCCGTGCGTCCATTTAGAGAACACTTAAATTATCGCCATCTCGCATACCCTGTGGCATAAAGCCGCTTTACACGTCTGTCTACCTGTCCGTCTGTCTGCCAGTCTGTCTGTCTGTTCGTCCATGCATCCGTCCGTGCGTCCCTCTGGAGAACACTCAGAGTACCTTCATCTCGTGCGTCGTATACCCTGTGGTACATACCCGCTTTACTCTTTCGTCTACCTGTCCGTCTGTCTGCCAGTCTGTCTGTCTGTTCCTCCATGCATCCGTCCGTGCGTCCATCTAGAGGACACTCTGAGTACCGCCATCTCGCGCGTCGTATACCCTGTGGCACATACTCGCTTTACGCGTCCGTCTATCGGTCCGTCTGTCTGCCAGTCTGTCTGTCTGTTCGTCCATGCGTCCATCCGTGCGTCCATCTAGAGAACACTCAAATTACCGCCATCTTGCATACCCTGTGGCACATAGCCGCTTTACACGTCCGTCTACCTGCCCGTCTGTCTGTCTGTCCGTTCGTGCGTCCGTCCGTGCGTCCGTCTAGAGAACACTCGAAGTACCGCCATCTCGCATACCCTGTGGCACATAGCCGCTTTACAAGTCCGTCTACCTGTCAGTCTGTCTGCCAGTCTGTCTGTCTGTCCATGCGTCCATCCGTGCGTCAATCTAGAGAACACTCAAAGTACCACCATCTCGCATACCATGTGGCACATAGCTACTTTACACGTCCATCTACCTGTCCGTCTGTCTGTCTGCCAGTCTGTCTGTCTGTCCGTCCGTGCGTCCGTCCATGCGTCCATCCAAAGAACACTCAAAGTACCGCCATCTCGCATACGCTGTGGCACATAGCCACTTTGAACGTCCGTCTACCTGTCCTTCTGTCTGCCACTCTATCTGTCTGTCCGTCCGTGCGTCCATCCGTGCGTCCTACCAGAGAACACTCAAAGTATGCCATTTCGCAATCCCTGTGGCACATATCCGCTTTACACGTTCGCCAACCTGTCCGTCTGTCTGCCAGTCTGTCTGTCTGTCTGTCTGTCCATGCGTCCGTTCGTGCGTCAATCTAGAGAAAACTCCGAGTACCGCCATCTCGCGCGTCGCATACCCTGTGGCACATACCCGCTTAACGCGTCCCTCTACCTGTCCGTCTGTCTACCTGTCTGTCTGTTCTTCCATGCGTCCATCGGTGCGTCCATCTAGAGAACACTCAAAGTACTGCCATCTCGCATACCCTGTGGCACATAGCCGCTTTACACGTCCGTCTACCTGTCCGTCTGTGTGCCAGTCTGTCTGTCTGTGCGTCCATGCATCCGTTCGTGCGTCAACCTAGAGAACACTCAGAGTACCGCCATCTCGTGCGTCGTATACCCTGTGGTACATACCCGCTTTACTCGTCCGTCTACCTTTCCGTCTGTCTGCCAGTCTGTCTGTCTGTTCCTCCATGCGTCCGTCCGTGCGTCCATCTAGAGTACACTCTGAGTACCGACATCTCGCGCGTCGTATACCCAGTGGCACATACCCGCTTAACGCGTCCCTCTACCTGTCCGTCTGTCTACCAGTCTGTCTGTTCTTCCATGCGTCCATCGGTGCGTCCATCTAGAGAACACTGAAAGTACCGCCATCTCGCATACCCTGTGGCACATAGCCGCTTTACACGTCCGTCTACCTGTTCGTCTGTCTGCCAGCCTGTCTGTCTGTGCGTCCATGCGTCCGTTCGTGCGTCAATCTAGAGAACACTCTTAGTACCGCCATTTCGCGCTTCATATACCCTGTGGCACATACCCGCTTTACTCTTCCGTCTACCTTTCCGTCTCTCTGCCAGTCTCTCTGTCTGTCCGTCCGTGCGTCCGTCCATGCGTCCATCTAGAGAACACGCAAAGTACCGCCATCTCGCATACCCTGTGGCACATAGCTGCTTTACACGTCCGTCTACCTGCCCGTCTGTCTGCCAGTCTGTCTGTCTGTCCGTTCGTGCGTCCGGTCGTGCATCAATCTAGGGAACACTCAAAGTACCACCATCTCGCATAACCTGTGGCACATAGCCGCTTTACGCGTCCGTCTACCTGTCCATCTGTCTGCCAGTCTGTCTGTCTGTCTGTCTGTCCATGCGTCCGTTCGTGCGTCAATCTAGAGAAAACTCTGACTACCGCCATCTCGCGCGTCGTATACTCTGTGGCACATACCCGCTTAACGCGTCCCTCTACCTGTCCGTCTGTCCGCCAGTCTGTCTGTCTGTGCGTCCATGCATCCGTTCGTGCGTAAAT
This sequence comes from Rhipicephalus microplus, assembly GCF_043290135.1. Lineage (NCBI taxonomy): Eukaryota > Metazoa > Arthropoda > Arachnida > Ixodida > Ixodidae > Rhipicephalus > Rhipicephalus microplus. The sequence goes on from NC_134702.1 coordinate 288,312,430, forward strand.
CTAGAGAACACTCTTAGTACAGCCATTTCGCGCTTCATATACCCTGTGTCACATACCCGCTTTACTCGTCCGTCTACCTGTCTGTCTCTCTGCCTGTCTGTCTGTCTGTCCGTCGGTGCGTCAGTCCGTGCGTCCATCTAGAGATCTTTTAAAGTACCGCATCTCGCATATCCTATACCCTGTGGAAAATACCCCTTTACGCATCCGTCTACCTGTCCGTCCGTCTGCTAGCCTGCCTGTCTGTCTGTCCGTGCATCCATCCATGTGTCCATTTAGAGAACACTGAGTACCGCCATCTCGCGCGTCGTATACCTTGTGGCACATACCCGCTTTACACGTCCGTGTACCTATCCGTCTGTCTGCCAGTCTGTCTGTCTGTTTGTCCACGCGTCAATCCGTGCGTTCATCTAGACAACACTCAAACTGCCGCCATCTAGCATACCCTGTGGCACATAGCCACTTTACACGTCTGTCTACCTGTCCGTCTGTCTGTCAGTCTGTCTGTCGGTTCGTCCATACATCCCTCCGTGCGTCCATCTGTAGAACACTCTGAGTACTGCCATCTCGTGCGTCGTATACCCTGTGGCGCATACCCGCTTTACGCGTCCGTCTACTTGTCCGTCTGTCTGCCAGTCTGTCTGTCTGTAAGTCCATGCGTCCATCCGTGCGTCCATCTAGAGAACACTCAAAGTACCGCCATCTCGCATACCCTGTAGCACATAGCCACTTCACACGTCCATCTACCTGCCAATCTTTCTTCCGGTCTGTCTGTCTGCCCGTCCGTGCGTCCGTCCGTGCATCCATCTAGAGAACACTCAAAGTACCGCCATCTCGCATACCCTTTGGCACATAGCCACTTTACATGTATGTCTACCTGCCCGTCTGTCTGCCAGCCAGTCTGTCTGTTCGTCGATGCATCCGTCCGTGCGTCCATCTGGAGAACACTCTGAGTACCGCCATCTCGTGCGTCGTATACCCTGTGGTACATACCATCTTTACGCGTCCGTCAACCTCTCCGTTTGTTTGCCAGTCTGTCTGTCTGTTCGTTCATGCCTCTTTCCGTGCGTCCATCTAGAAAACACTCAAAGTACCACCATCTCGCATACCCTGTGGCACATAGCCACTTTACTCGTCCGTCTACCTGTCCGTCTGTTTACCAGTCTGTCTGTCTGTCTGTCCGTCCGTGCATCCGTCCATGCGTCCAACTAGAGAACTTTTTAAGTACCGCCATCTCGCATCTCCTATACCTTGCGGCAAATACCCCTTTACGCGTCCGTCTACCTGTCCGTCCGTCTGCTAGCTTTTCTATCTGTCCATCCGTGCGTCCGTCCGTGCGTCCATCTAGAGAACACTCAAAGTACCACCATCTCGCGTACCCTGTGGCACATAGCCGCTTCACACGTCCGTGTACCTGTCCGTCTGTCTGCCAGTCTGTCTGTCTGTCCGTTCGTGCATCTATCCGTGCGTCCATCTAGAGAACACTCAAATTACCGCCATCTTGCATACCCTGTGGCACATAGCCGCTTTACACGTCCGTCTACCTGCCCGTCTGTTTGCCAGTCTGTCTGTCCGTTCGTGCGTCCGTCCGTGCGTCCGTCCGTGCGTCCGTCTAGAGAACACTCGAAGTACCGCCATCTCGCATACCCTGTGGCACATAGCCGCTTTACAAGTCCGTCTACCTGTCCGTCTGTCTGCCAGTCTGTCTGTCTGTCCATGCGTCCATCCTTGCGTCAATCTAGAGAACACTCAAAGTACCACAATCTCGCATACCCTGTGGCACATAGCCGTTTTACACGTCCGTCTACCTGTCCGTCTGTCTGCCAGTCCGTCTGTCTGTGCGTCCATGCATCTGTTGGTGCGTCAATCTAGAGAACACTCTTAGTACCGCACTTTCGCGCTTCATATACCCTGTGGCACATACCCGCTTTACTCGTCCGTCTACCTGTCCGTCGCTCTGCCAGTCTGTCTGTCTGTCCGTCCGTGCCTCCGTCCGTGCGTCCATCTAGAGAACGTTTTAAGTACCGCCATCTCGCATCTCCTATACCCTGTGACAAATACCCCTTTACGCGTCCGTCTACCTGTCCGTCCGTCTGCTAGCTTGTCTGTCTGTCCATCTGTGCGTTCATCTGGAGAACACTCAAAGTACCGCCATCTCGCGTACCCTGTGGCACATAGCTGCTACACACGCCAGTCTACCTGTCCGTCTGTCTGCCAGTCTGTCAGTCTGTCCGTCCGTGCGTCTATCCGTGCGTCCATCTAGAGAACACTCAAATTACCGCGATCTTGCATACCCCGTGGCACATAGCCACTTTACACATCCGTTTACCTGTCCGTCTGTCTGTCTGCCAGTGTTTCTGTGTGTGCGTCCGTGCGTCCGTCCATGCGTCCATCCAGAGAACACTCAAAGTACCGCCACCTCGCATACATTGTGGCACATAGCCACTTTACACGTCCGTCTACCTGCCCGTCTGTCTGGCAGTCTGTCTGTCTGTTCTTTGATGCGTCCATCGGTGCGTCTATCTAGACAACACTGAAAGTACCGCCATCTCGCATACCCTGTGGCACATAGCCGCTTTACACGTCCATCTACCTGTCCGTCTGTCTGCTAGTCTGTCTGTCTGTGCGTCCATGCATCCGTTCGTGCGTCAATCTAGAGATCACGCAAAATACCGCCGTCTCGCATACCTTGTGGCACATAGCCGCTTTACACGCCCGTCTACCTGCCCGTCTGTCTGGCAGTCTGTCTGTCTGTTCTTCCATGCGTCCATCGGTGCGTCTATCTAGACAACACTGAAAGTACCGCCATCTCGCATACCCTGTGTCACATACCCGCTTTACTCGTCCGTCTACCTGTCCGTCTCTCTGCCAGTCTGTCTGTCTGTCCGTCCGTGCGTCAGTCCGTGCGTCCATCTAGAGATCTTTTAAAGTGCCGCCATCTCGCATATCCTATACGCTTTGGCAAATACCCCTTTACGCATCCGTCTACCTGTCCGTCCGTCTGCTAGCCTGCCTGCCTGTCTGTCCGTGCATCCGTCCGTGCGTCCATTCAGAGAACGCTGAGTACCGCCATCTCGCGCGTCGTATACCATGTGGCATATACCCGCTTTACACGTCCGTGTACCTGTCCGTCTGTCCGTCTGTCTGCCAGTCTGTCTGTCTGTTTGTCCACGCGTCCATTTGTGCGTCCATCTAGAGAACACTCAAAGTACCGCCATCTCGCATACCCTGTAGCACATAGCCACTTTACACGTCCATCTACCTGCCAATCTGTCTGAAAGTCTGCCTGTCTGCCCGTCCGTGCGTCCGTCCGTGCATCCACCTAGAGAACACTCAAAATACCGCCATCTCGCATACCCTTTGGCACATAGCCACTTTACATGTATGTCTACCTGCCCGTCTCTCTGCCATCCTGTCTGTCTGTTCGTCCATGCATTTTCCGTGCGTCCATCTGGAGAACACTCTGAGTACCGCCATCTCGTGCGTCGTATACCCTGTGGTACATACCACTTTTACGCGTCCGTCTACCTCTCCGTTTGTTTGCCAGTCTGTCTGTCTGTTCGTTCATGCCTCTTTCCGTGCGTCCATCTAGAAAACACTCAAAGTACTACCATCTCGCATACCCTGTGGCACATAGCCGCTTTACTCGTCCGTCTACCTGTCCGTCTATTTACCAGTCTGTCTGTCTGTCCGTCCGTGCATCCGTCCGTGCGTCCATCTAGAGAACATTTTAAGCACCGCCATCTCGCATCTCCTATACCCTGTGGCGAATACCCCTTCACGCGTCCGTCTACCTGTCCATCCGTCTGCTAGCTTGTCTGTCTGTCCATCCGTGCGTCCATCTAGAGAACACTCAAAGTACTGCCATCTCGCGTACACTGTGGCACATAGCCGCTTCACACGTCCGTGTACCTGCCCGTCTGTCTGCCAGTCTGTCTGTCTGTCCGTTCGTGCGTCCGTCCGTGCGTCCGTCTAGAGAACACTCGAAGTACCGCCATCTCGCATACCCTGTGGCACATGGTCGCTTTACAAGTCCATCTACCTGTCCGTCTGTCTGCCAGTCTGTCTGTCTGTCCATGCGCCCATCCGTGCGTCAATCTAGAGAACACTCACAGTACCACCATCTCGCATACCATGTGGCTCATAGCCACTTTACACGTCCGTCTACCTGTCCGTCTGTCTGTCTGCCAGTCTGTCTGTCTGTCCGTCCGTGCGTCCGTCCATGCGTCTATCCAGAGAACACTCAAAGTACCGCCATCTCACATACGCTGTGGCACATAGCCACTTTGCACGTCCGTCTACCTGTCCTTTTGTCTGCCACTCTATCTGTCTGTCCGTCCGTGCGTCCATCCGTGCGTCCAACCAGAGAACACTCAAAGTATGCCATCTCGCATACCCTGTGGCACATATCCGCTTTACACGTTCGCCAACCTGTCCGTCTGTCTGCCAGTCTGTCTGTCTGTCTGTCCATGCGTCCATTCGTGGGTCAATCTAGAGAAAACTCCGAGTACCACCATCTCGCGCGTCGTATACCCTGTGGCACATACCCGCTTAACGCGTCCCTCTACCTGCCCGTCTGTCTACGAGTCTGTCTGTTCTTCCATGCGTCCATCGGTGCGTCCATCTAAAGAACACTCAAAGTACCGCCATCTCGCATACCCAGTGGCACATAGCCGCTTTACACGTCCGTCTACCTGTCCGTCTGTGTGCCAGTCTGTCTGTCTGTGCGTCCATGCACCCGTTCGTGCGTCAATCAAGAGAACACACTTAGTACCGCCATTTCGCGCTTCATATACCCTGTGGCACATACCCGCTTTACTCGTCCGTCTACCTGTCCGTCTCTCTGCCAGTCTGTCTGTCTGTCCGTCCCTGCGTCAGCCCGTGCATCCATCTAGAGTACTTTTTAGTACCGCCTTCTCGCATATCCTATACCCTGTGGCAAATACCCCTTTACGCATCCGTCTACCTGTCCGTCCGTATGCTATCCTGCCTGTCTGTCTGTCCATGCATCCGTCCGTGCGTCCATCTGGAGAACACTCTGAGTACTGCCATCTCGTGCGTCGTATACCTTGTGGCACATACCCGCTTTGCGCGTCCGTCTACCTGTCCGTCTGTCTGTCTGTTCGTCCATGCGCCCATCCGTGCGTCCAACTAGAGAACACTCAAAGTACCGCCATCTCGCATACCCTGTAGCACATAGCCACTTTACACGTCCATCTACCTGCCAATCTGTCTTCCAGTCTGTCTGTCTGTCCGTCCATGCCTCCGTCCGTGCGTCCAGCTAGAGAACTTTTTAAGTACCGCCATCTCGCATCTCCTATACCCTGTGACAAATACCCCTTTACGCGTCCGTCTACCTGTCCGTCCGTCTGCTAGCTTGTCTGTCTGTCCATCCGTGCGTTCATCTAGAGAACACTCAAAGTACCGCCATCTCGCGTACCCTGTGGCACATAGCTGCTACACACGTCAGTCTACCTGTCCGTCTGTCTGCCAGTCTGTCTGTCTGTCCGTCCGTGCGTCTATCCGTGCGTCCATCTAGAGAACACTCAAATTACCGCCATCTTGCATACCCTGTGGCACATAGCCACTTTACACGTCCGTTTACCTGTCCGTCTGTCTGTCTGCCAGTCTGTCTGTCTGTCCGTCCATGCGTCCGTCCATGCGTCCATCCAGAGAACACTCAAAGTACCGCCATCTCGCATACACTCTGGCACATAGCCACTTTGCACGTCCGTCTACCTGTCCTTCTGTCTGCCACTCTATCTGTCTGTCCGTCCGTGTGTCCATCCGTGCGTCCAACCAGAGAACACACAAAGTATGCCATGTCGCATACCCTTTGGCACATATCCGCTTTACACGTTGGCCAACCTGTCCGTCTGTCTGCCAGTCTGTCTGTCTGTCCGTTCGTGCGTCTATCCTTGCGTCCATCTAGAGAATACTGCTGAACAAGAATCAGCATTCACAGAGCTTCGGCTTCGCCTGGCATCACCACCTGTTCTTGGACATTTCGACGAGGAAGCCGAAACAGAAATTCATACCGACGCCAGTAACGTCGGTCTGGGCGCGGTACTCGTCCAACGGCAGGAGGGAATTGAAAAGGTCATCGCCTACGCAAGCCGAACCCTAACACGCCCGGAGTCAAACTACAGTACCACGGAGAAGGAGTGCCTTGCTGTCGTGTGGGCAATTGCTAAGTTTCGACCTTACCTTTACGGCCGTCCATTCAGAGTAGTGACGGATCATCACTCGCTGTGCTGGCTTACGAACCTCAGAGACCCCTCCGGACGACTGGCAAGGTGGAGCCTACGTCTGCAGGAGTACGACGTCACTATCGTGTACAAGTCCGGTCGTGCACACGAAGATGCGGACACGTTGTCACGCGCGCCAGTTGAGCCTGCCGCTCAGAGCTTCGAAGAGGACTGCCCTTTCCTTGGCTCCGTAAGCGTAACAGACTTGGCTTTACGGCAGCGAGCAGATGCTCAATTGCGACCTATCATTGAACATCTAGAGGGCCGCAACGTATCACTGCCCCAGCATATAACTCGCGGATTGTCATCCTTCTGCTTACGACAGGGCGTGTTGTACAAGAAGAACGCAGCCGCCAGCAACAAAACTTACCTGTTGGTCGTCCCCGCAGAGCTGCGTGAGGAAATTCTATTTGCCTGCCACAACGAGCCTCCATCGGGCCATCTGGGCATCACCCGAACCATCGCTAGGGTACGAAAGTCTTACTACTGGCCGAAACTTGCCGCTTGCGTTAAACAGTACGTTCAAGCCTGCCGCGAATGCCAGCGCCGAAAATCCCCATCTGTTAAGCCTGCGGGATTACTTCACCCTATCGAGCCACCCAGAACACCCTTCGATCAAGTCGGCATGGACCTCCTGGGTCCGTTTCCCTTGTCATCTTCCGGCAACAAGTGGATAATCGTCGCTACAGATTATCTAACCCGCTATGCTGAAACTAAGGCGCTTCCTAAAAGCACGGCTTGTGAAGTTGCTCAGTTTTTCATCGAGAGAATTGTATTACGCCACGGTGCTCCATCCTGTGTCATCACAGACCGAGGAACAGCGTTTACAGCAAGGCTCCTTGAACAAGTTTTTCAGTTAAGTTACTCCACGCATCGCAAGACAACAGCGTATCACCCTCAGACAAATGGACTGACCGAGCGGCTTAACAAAACGATGACTGATATGCTGTCTATGTACATAGACGTACAGCACAAGACGTGGGATGAAATACTGCCTTACGTAACATTCGCGTATAATACCGCTACGCAAGAGACCACACGATTCACTCCGTTTCGTCTTCTATACGGTCGGGACGTTCAGACGATGTTGGACGCAATGCTCCCATGCGACATTGACAACATCGAGAATCTCGACGAAGATGCTGAGTGTTTCGTGCAACGAGCCGAGGAAGCACGTCAACTAGCCCGCGTAAACATCAAGAAACAACAAGGCGTCGATGCACAGCGCTACAACCGCTGCCACAGACAAGTCGATTATAAACCAGGTGACCAGGTGTTGGTTTGGACCCCTGTGCGCTGCAAAGGTCTCTCTGAGAAGCTTCTCAGTCGGTATTTTGGCCCGTACAAAGTGCTACGACAAGTGAGCGACGTCAATTACGAAGTCCTTCCGGACGGAAGCCAACCACCCCGACGCCGACAGCTACGACCCGAGATTGTGCACGTGGTGCGGTTAAAACCGTACCACACACTGTGACAATGTTTTTTTTTTTTACGATACACGCTTCGTTTAGCATCGAGGCGATGCTCTTCAGGGAGGAGGGGCAGTGCCGCGCGCTTGAGCTGCCAGCGCAAAAGAGGCAGACGAAGTAGCAGTTCCCCTCGTGCCATTGTTCTGTTTTTTGGCTGCGCTGAGCCGACCGCTCTTCGGACTTTTGTGAGGACGCCTTAAAAACGTCTCCTGTCTCTTTAACGTGACAATACTCAATTTAACGCCATCTTGCATACCCTGTGGCACATAGCCGCTTTACACGCCCGTCTACCTACCCGTCTGTCTGCCAGTCTGTCTGTCTGTTCGTTCGTGCGTCCGTCCGTGCGTCCGTCTAGAGAACACTCGAAGTACCACCATCTCGCATACCCTGTGGCACATAGCCGCTTTACAAGTCCCTCTACCTGTCCGTCTGTCTGCCAGTCTGTCTGTCTGTTCATGCGTCCATCCGTGCGTCCGTCTAGAGAACACTCAAAGTACCACCACCTCGCATACCATGTGGCACATAGCTACTTTACACGTCCGTCTACCTGTTCGTCTGTCTGTCTGCCAGTCTGTCTGTCTGTCCGTCCGTGCGTCCGTCCATGCGTCCATCCAGAGAACACTCAAAGTACCGCCATCTCGCATACGTTGTGGCACATAGCCACTTTGAACGTCCGTCTACCTGTCCTTCTGTCTGCCACTCTATCTGTCTGTCCGTCCGTGCGTCCATCCGTGCGTCACACCAGAGAACACACAAAGTATGCCATCTCGCATACCCTGTGGCACATATCCGCTTTACACGTTCGCCAACCTGTCCGTCTGTCTGCCAGTCTGTCTGTCTGTCTGTCCATGCGTCCGTTCGTGCGTCAATCTAGAGAAAACACCGAGTACCGCCATCTCGCGCATCGCTTACCCTGTGGCACATACCCGCTTAACGCGTCCCTCTACCTTTCCGTCTGTCTACCTGTCTGTTTGTTCTTCCATGCGTCCATCGGTGCGTCCATCTAGAGAACACTCAAAGTACCGCCATCTCGCATACCCAGTGGCACATAGCCGCTTTACACGTCCGTCTACCTGTTCGCCTGTCTGCCAGTCTGTCTGTCTGTGCGTCCATGCATCCGTTCGTGCGTCAACCTAGAGAACACTCAGAGTACCGCACTCTCGTGCGTCGTATACCCTGTGGTACATACCCGCTTTACTCGTCCGTCTACCTGTCCGTCTGTCTGCCAGTCTGTCTGTCTGTTCCTCCATGCGTCCATCGGTGCGTCCTTCTAGTCAACACTGAAAGTACCGCCATCTCGCATACCCTGTGGCACATAGCCGCTTTACTCGTCCGTCTACCTGTCCGTCTCTCTGCCAGTCTCTCTGGCTGTTCTTCCATGCGTCCATCGGTGCGTCCATCTAGACAACACTGAAAGTACCGCCACCTCGCATACCCTGTGGCACATAGCCGCTTTACACGTCCGTCTACCTGTTCGTCTGTCTGCCTGTCTATGTGTCTGTCCGTCCAAGCGTCAGTCCGTGCGTCCATCTAGAGATCTTTTAAAGCACCGCCATCTCGCATATCCTATACCCTGTGGAAAATACCCCTTTACGCATCCGTCTACCTGTCCACACGTCTGCTAGCCTGCCTGTCTGTCTGTCCGTGCATCCGTCCGTGCGTTCATTTAGACAACACTGAGTACCGCCATCTCGCGCGTCGTATACCTTGTGGCACATACCCGCTTTACACGTCCGTGTACCTGTCCGTCTGTTCCAGTCTGTCTGTCTGTTTGTCGACGCGTATATCCGTGCGTCCATCTAGACAACACTCAAACTGCCGCCATCTCGCATACCCTGTGGAACATAGCCACTTTACACGTCTGTCTACCTGTCCGTCTGTCTGTCAGTCTGTCTGTCGGTTCGTGCATACATCCGTCCGTGTGTCCATCTGGAGAACACTCTGAGTACTGCCATCTCGTGCGTCTTATACCCTGTGGCACATACCCGCTTTACGCGTCCGTCTAGCTGTCCGTCTGTCTGCCAGTCTGTCTGTCTGTAAGTCCATGCGTCCATCGGTGCGTCCATCTAGAGAACACTCAAAGTACCGCCATCTCGCATACCCTGTAGCACATAGCCACTTTACACGTCAGATTGGCACACCTGCCAATCTGTCTGCCAGTCTGTCTGCCTGCCCATCCGTGCGTCCGTCCGTGCGTCCGTCCGTGCATCCATCTAGAGAACACTCAAAGTACCGCCATCTCGCATACCCTTTGGCACATAGCTACTTTACATGTATGTCTACCTGCCCGTCTGTCTGCCATCCTGTCTGTCTGTTCGTCCATGCATCCGTCCGTGCGTCCATCTGGAGAACACTCTGAGTACCGCCATCTCGTGCGTCGTATACCCTGTGGTACATACCATCTTTACGCGTCCGTCTACCTCTTCGTTTGTTTGCCAGTCTGTCTGTCTGTTCGACCATGCCTCTTTCCGTGCGTCCATCTAGAAAACACTCAAAGTACCGCCATCTCGCATACCCTGTGGCACATAGCTGCTTTACTCGTCCGTCTACCTGTCCGTCTGTTTACCAGTCTGTCTGTCTGTCCGTCCGTGCGTCTATCCATGCGTCCATCTAGAGAACACTCAAATTAATGCCATCTCGCATACCCTGTGGCACATAGCCGCTATACAAGTCCGTCTACCTGTCCGTCTGTCTGCCAGTCTGTCTGTCTGTCCATGCGTCCATCCGTGCGTCAATCTAGAGAACACTCAAAGTACCACCATCTCGCATACCATGTGGCACATAGCCACTTTACACGTCCGTCTACCTGTCCGTCTGTCTGTCTGCCATTCTGTCTGTCTGTCCGTCCGTGCGTCCGTCCATGCGTCCATCCAGAGAACACTCAAAGTACCGCCATCTCGCATACGCTGTGGCACATAGCCACTTTGCACGTCCGTCTACCTGTCCTTCTGTCTGCCACTCTATCTGTTTGTCCGTCCGTGCGTCCATCCGTGCGTCCAACCAGAGAACACTCAAAGTATGCCATCTCGCATACCTTGTGGCACATATCCGCTTTACACGTTCGCCAACCTGTCCGTCTGTCTGCCAGTCTGTCTGTCTGTCTGTCCATGCATCCGTTCGTGCGTCATTCTAGAGAAAACTCCGAGTACCACCATCTCGCGCGTCGTATAACCTGTGGCACATACCCGCTTAACGCGTTCCTCTACCTGTCCGTCTGTCTACCAGTCTGTCTGTTCTTCCATGCGTCCATCCGTGCGTCCATCTAGAGAACACTCAAAGTACCGCCATCTCGCATACCCTGTAGCACATAGCCACTTTACACGTCCATCTACCTGCCAATCTGTCTTCCAGTCTGTCTGTCTATCCGTCCGTGCGTCCGTCCATGCATCCATCTAGAGAACACTCAAAGTACCGCCATCTCGCATACCCTTTGGCCCATAGCCACTTTACATGTATGTCTATCTGTCCGTCTGTCTGCCAGCCTGTCTGTCTGTTCGTCCATGCATCCGTCCGTGCGTCTATCTGGAGAACACTCTGAGTACCGCCATCTCGTGTGTCGTATACCCTGTGGTACATACCACCTTTACTCGTCCGTCTACCTCTCCGTTTGTTTGCCAGTCTGTCTGTCTGTTCGTCGATGCCTCTATCCGTGCGTCCATCTAGAAAACACTCAAAGTACCACCACCTCGCATACCCTGTGGCACATAGCCGCTTTACCCGTCCGTCTACCTGTCCTTCTGTCTGCCACTCTATCTGTCTGTCCGTCCGTGCGTCCATCCGTGCGTCCAACCAGAGAACACTCAAAGTATGCCATGTCGCATACCCTTTGGCACATATCCACTTTACACGTTCGCCAACCTGTCCGTCTGTTTGCCAGTCTGTCTGTCTGTCTGTCCATGCATCCGTTCGTGCGTCAATCTAGAGATAACTCCGAGTACCGCCATCTTGCGCGTCGTATACCCTGTGGCACATACCCGCTTTACTCGTCCGTCTACCTGTCCGTCTTTCTTCCAGTCTGTCTGTCTGTTCCTCCATGCGTCCATCCGTGCGTCCATCTAGAGTACACTCTGAGTACTGCCATCTCGTGCGTCGTATACCCTGTGGCACATACCCACTTATCGCGCCCGTCTACCTGTCCGTCTGTCTGCCAGTCTGTCTGTCTGTTCGTCCATGCGTCCATCCGTGCGCCCATCTAGAGAACACCTAAAGTACCGCCATCTCGCATACCCTGTAGCACATAGCCACTTTACTCGTCCGTCTACCTGTCCGTCTGTTTACCAGTCTGTCTGTCTGTCCGTCCGTGCGTCCGTCCGGGCGTCCATCTAGAGAACTTTTTAAGTACCGCCATCTCGCATCTCCCATACAATGTGGCAAATACCCCTTTACGCGTCCGTCTACCTGTCCGTCCGTCTGCTAGCCTGTCTGTCTGTCCATCCGTGCGTACGTCCGTGCGTACATCTAGAGAACACTCAAAGTACTGCCATCTCGCGTACCCTGGGTGGCAAAGTATCCACAAGTAGCTTAAGAAGTCGAGCTCCAAGAACCGCAGCGACGAGTTCCAGGCGTGGTAAAGTGAGACCCTTGATTGGAGCGACCCGAGACTTAGCGAGCAGCTGCTGGAGTCGAACCGCTCCGGTACTGTCTTCCACTCGTATGTATGCCACTACTCCGTAGGCACACGGGCTAGCGTCCGTGAATATATGCAGCTGGTGAGTGCTTTTATCAGGGCTGCTGTTGTCTAGTTGATACCTCTTGGTTCTAAAGTCTTTGAGGTCTTGAAGTTCGACAGTCCACTTGTCCCACTCGATCTTCAATGTCTCGGGGAGAACGCTTTCCCAATCGAGTCCTTGCATCCATATCTTCTGAAAAAGTATTTTAACTCGAATGGTGAACGGTGCTAGCAGTCCCAAGGGGTCGAAAATTCGTGATGAAGCCTGAAGCACAGTTCGCTTGGTACAAAGTCCCGCTTTTAAGACTTTCGTCACAGAGTCAATTTTCACCGAAATGGTGTCGTCGGTGTAGTTCCAGGATAGCCCAAGAACCTTAGATTGTGTGACCTGCTCAGCTGACGTCTCTCCTGCTTGCTTGAGCTTCTCTCTTAACAGGTCGCAGTTTGTTGACCACTTCTGCATTTTCATTCCGGCCAGCTCCATTATGGCCTTCGTCTCTTCGTAGAGTTGTAGCGCTTCTTTTGTCGTTGAAGCTCCGAAAACTAGGTCATCGACGTAGAAGCTTGCCTTCAGTTTTGCGGCCGTTACTTGGTAAATTTGTTCAACGTGATCGAAATGGTATTTCAACGTTGCAGATAATAGGAAAGGGCTTGCGGAGGTGCCGAATGGAACTCTGGTCATTCGCATTTCTTGTATTTTTGGCAGTGGTCTGCCTGACATTGGTAGCCCTTCAAACCACAAGAAACGAAGAGCATCTCTGTCTTCTTCTCGAATGCTGATTTGTAGAAACGCCTTCTGCACGTCTGCTGTAATTCCGATGGCGAAAAGGCGAAACCGGATCAAAACCTTGAAAAGGTCAGCATTCAGATTAGGACCTTTTTCGAGTTGTTCGTTGAGAGAACAAGCTCCTGATGCATGCGATGATGCGTCGAAGACTACGCGAAGTCTCGTCGTCGTAGATGTTTCGCGGATTACCTCTCGATGCGGCATGTAGTATAGGTGCTGTGTACAATAAGGGGCATCTTCGACTTTTTCAGCATGACCGTCCACCTCATACTGCCTGATAGCCTTATCGTAGGCTCTCATGGCTTCGTCGTTTGGTGACAGCCGCTTGACGAGTCCATGGAGCCTCGAAAGGGCTACTTTGCGATTGTCGGCCATGTCGACGAGAGGTGATTTCCATGGCAACGCAACTTCATAGCGTCCTTTCCGAAGCCTGGTAGTGTTGTTGAATTCTTCCAAAATATCTGCGTTGCACTGAGACGTCGGCGTGTCGGCAATTCCGATAGCATCGAGGTCCCAAAATCTTTGTAATGGGAAGGCGATCTGGTCGTCTTCGTGGGAACCTGTTCGAAGAACACATACTTGGGTGCTTGCTTTGTTACTCGTGCTTCCACCACCAGATAAGGGGCCTTGGAGAGTCCAGCCCATCTTTGTGTTAATGGCGAGTAAGGCAGGGTTTTCTTCATCCCACCTCACTTCACTCGTGTTGGGCATCAACTTCCAAAGCTGGTCCGATCCAATGAGGACACTCACACCTGGCTCACAATCTACACTCGGGTAAACGACTGCGTCAGCCAGATGTTTCCCCTCCGCTGTGATGGCTTGAAGAAGACGACTCTGCCTTGGTGCTTCAATCATCTCCTCGCAAATAAAGGGCACCACTATGGCCTCAATGTCAATGGTTAGGTCGTCGTGCTGACTGCGGAGCGTGATCTTGACCATTTTGAATCGTCGGGTTGGGTCGCTCGCTCTACCAAACGCACTGATGGCGAGTTCGGTCTCGGCAACAGCAGGTAGACTTAGCTTGGAAGCGACGCTCTCAGTGACGAACGTTCGCTGGCTTCCGTTGTCGAGAACACCGCGTATATAGCAACAATGAGATGAAGTCGTTACCCAAGCTCGAAAAGTCTGGAGAAGAACATCATTGATGAGTCGGGGAACTGAAGCTCTCTGAGTGGAAACTTGCACCGTAGCATTCGGTTTCTTCTGAGCATTGGTCACTGATGGTGTTTCAGAACTACTAGCATTGCACATCGAGGAGGCGTGTCTGCGCTTGCATGCTTGGCAGTGCACTCTCCGCCGGCAATTGCGGACCAGATGTCCTTTTGACGTGCACCGGAAGCATCGACCGTCTGTTACAAGTTTGTTGCGCTTCTCGGCCAGAGTCATGTCACTCGTGCAGTCCTCTGTCTTGTGATCGGTAGCAGCGCAGAAAAAACAGGACGAGGGGGAAGATAGTGTCTTGTTTTGAAGAACGGATGCTGTAGGAGTCGCGGACTGCTTCTTGAATGATCTATTTAATACAGGTACGCTGTTGTTCGATGTCGTTGGCAAATTGTTCACTAAAGAACTCTTTTCTCGACATTCAACTTCGATGCGGAGAAATTTCATCAGCTGCTCAAGTTCCTGATCAGATGAAGCCTGGCTCGTTTCCGTCGTGTTCTCCATACTTTCTTTTTTGAAGTATTCTACGACAATGTCAGCTGGTATGACTTTGAGCAGAACTTCATTCAGCATAGCCGCGTAGGATGACTCCGTGATTCCAAGACTACGCAGTCCCCTCCTGTTTAGTTGAACTGTGTCGAAAAGCTTGCGCAGAGCAGTGACATCACTCGCTAATTTCACTGGTTTGAGCGTGCGCAAATTTCCTAAGTACTTCTGCTCAATGACTTTCTTGTTTCCAAACCGACGTTTCAAAATTTCCAGCGCGTCATCGTAACAAGAATCTGTCACCTGAATACCGGCGACGGCCTGAGCTGCAGGTCCATCTAGAAGTGAGGCCAAGTAGTGAAACCGGTCTGTGTTGGACAGCCTTGGGTTCTCGTGCACGGAGTGCAGGAACATATCCCAAAAGGGTTGCCACTTGATCACGTTTCCATCGAAACGAAGAAGCTCCAGCTTGGGAAGTCGTGCGCCGAACTCACGTTGTGGAAGTCGTTCATGCTCGCTCGGTGCACCCTCACAGGTCCTTGCGCCCATGGCTGGAGTTGTAGACGACGCCGGCGTAGCAGAAGTCTTCAGAACTTCAATGTGGTGCTCGAGCAACGCCAGAGTACTGTTAGCGGCGTCATCGTATTGCATGACCACCTCATAGTCGTCTGCCGCCAGGTCGTCAGTGATCAGGGTTTCAACCTCGTTGTTCAAGGCTTTAAGTTCCACGTTGCTGGCGCGTAGGCGGCCATGCAGCATTCGAAGTCCAGAAAGCTCGAACTCATTGGACTGGAGCACCTGGTTGACCTCGTTGATGATTCTCGTGTTCATCGATCGCCGCGAGGCCCGCTTGCTCTTCGCTCGCTCCATGTCGGTCTAGCTCGCAGCGCAGCTCACCCACACCAGGAATGAAAGGCTCGGGTCGTTGTAGGCTTGATTCCCGGGTCGTCGGCACCAAAATCGATGTGGGAAAACCACGCTTCGGAGTTTAAAGGCACCAAATGAAGGAGACGCAAACGCCAGCATCCATGGTAAAAAAGCGTGTTCTATTTCGGCTGGACTCTTCCTCCTCGTTCTCCGTCTCTTGGTGCGCGCGCTATTCGCGCGGGAGGTTCAAACAATTTCCAACACCCTGTGGCACATAGCCGCCTCACACGTCCGTCTACCTGTCCGCCTGTCTGCCAGTCTGTCTGTCTGTCCGTCCGTGTGTCCATCCGTGCGTTCATCTAGAGAACACTCAAATTACCGCCATCTTGCATACCCTGTGGCACATAGCCGCTTTATACGTTTGTCTACCTGTCCGTCTGTCTGCCAGTCTGTCTGTCTGTCCGTTCGTGCGTCCGTGCGTCCGTCTAGAGAACACTCAAAGTACCGCCATAGCGCTTACCCTGTGGCATATAGCCGCTTTACAAGTCCGTCAACCTGTCCGTCTGTCTGTCCGTCCGTGCGTCCATCCGTGCGTCAATCTAGAGAACACTCAAAGTACCTCTATCTCGCATACCCTGTGGCACATAGCCACTTTACACGTCCGTCTACCTGTCCGTCTGTCTGTCTGCCAGTCTGCCTATCTGTCCATCCGTGCGTCCGTCCATGCGTCCATCCGGAGATCACTCAAAGTATCGCCATCTCGCATACGCTGTGGCACAAAGCCACTTTGCACATCCGTCTACTTGTCCTTCTGTCTGCCACTCTATCTGTCTGTCCGTCCGTGCGTCCATCCGGGCGTCCAACCAGAGAACACTCAGAGTACCACCATCTCGTGCGTCGTATACCCTGTGGTATACCCGCTTTACTAGTCCGTCTACCTGTCCGTCTGTCTGCTAGTCTGTCTGTCTGTTCCTCCATGCGTCCGTCCGTGCGTTCATTTAGAGAACACTCTGGGTACTGCCATCTCGCGCGTCGTATACCATGTGGCACATACCCGTTTTACGCGTCCGTCTACCTGTCCGTCTGTCTGCCAGTCTGTCTGTCTGGTCGTCCATGCGTCCATCCGTGCGTCCATCTAGAGAACACTGACAGTACCAACATCTCGCATACCCTGTGGCACATAGCCGCTTTACACGTCCGTCTACCTGTCAATCTGTCTGCCAGTCTGTCTGTCTGTCTGTCCATCCGAGCGTCCATTTGGAGAACACTTAAATTATCGCCATCTCGCATACCCTGTGGCATGTAGCCGCTTTACACGTCTGTCTACCTGTCCGTCTGTCTGCTAGTCTGTCTGTCTGTTCATCCATGCATCCGTCCGTGCGTCCCTCTGGAGAACACTCAGAGTACCACCATCTCGTGCGTCGTATACCCTGTGGTACATACCCGCTTTACTCGTCCGTCTACCTGTCCGTCTGTCTGCCAGTCTGTCTGTCTGTTCCTCCATGCATCCGTCCGTGCGTCCATCTAGAGATCACTCTGAGTATTGCCATCTCGCGCGTCGTATACCCTGTGGCACATACCCGCTTTACGCGTCCGTCTACCGGTCCGTCTGTCTGCCAGTCTGTCTGTCTGTTCGTCCATGCGTCCATCCGTGCGTCCATCTAGAGAACACTCAAAGTACCGCCATCTCGCATACCCTGTAGCACTTAGCCGCTTTACTCGTCCGTGTACCTGTCCGTCTGTTTACCAGTATGTCTGTCTGTCCGTCCGTGCGTCCGTCCGTGCGTCCATCTAGAGAACGTTTTAAGTACCGCCATCTCGCATCTCCCATACAATGTGGCAAATACCCCTTCACGCGTCCGTCTACCTGTCCGTCCGTCTGCTAGCCTGTCTGTCTGTCCATCCGTGCGTCCGTCCGTGCGTCCATCTAGAGAACACTCAAAGTACCGCCATCTCGCGTACCCTGTGGCACATAGCCGCCTCACACGTCCGTCTACCTGTCCGCTTGTCTGCCAGTCTGTCTGTCTGTCCGTCCGTGCGTCCATCCGTGCGTCCATCTAGAGAACACTCAAATTACCGCCATCTTGCATACCCTGTGGCACATAGCCGCTTTACACGTTTGTCTACTTGTCCATCTGTCTGCCAGTCTGTCTGTCTGTCCGTTCGTGCGTCCGTGCGTCCGTCTAGAGAACACTCAAAGTACCGCCATCGCGCATACCCTGTGGCACATAGCCGCTTTACAAGTCCGTCTACCTGTCCGTCTGTCTGTCTGTCCGTGCGTCCATCCGTGCGTCAATCTAGAGAACACTCAAAGTACCTCTATCTCGCATACCCTGTGGCACATAGCCACTTTACACGTCCGTCTACCTGTCCGTCTGTCTGTCTGCCAGTCTGTGTATCTGTCCATCCGTGCGTCCGTCCATGCGTCGATCCAGAGAACACTCAAAGTATCGCCATCTCGCATATGCTGTGGCACATAGCCACTTTGCACATCTGTCTACCTGTCCTTCTGTCTGCCACTCTGTCTGTCCGTCCGTGCGTCCATCCGTGCGTCCAACCAGAGAACACTCAGAGTACCGCCATCTCGTGCGTCGTATACCCTGTGGTATACCCGCTTTAATAGTCCGTCTACTTGTCCGTGTGTCTGCTAGTCTGTCTGTCTGTTTCTCCATGCGTCCGTCCGTGCGTTCATCTAGAGAACACTCTGGGTACTGCCATCTCGCGCGTCGTATACCATGTGGCACATACCCGTTTTACGCGTCCGTCTACCTGTCCGTCTGTCTGCCAGTCTGTCTGTCTGGTCGTCCATGCGTCCATGCCTGATTCCATCTAGAGAACACTCACAGTACCAACATCTCGCGTACCCTGTGGCACATAGCCGCTTCACACGTCCGTGTACCTGTCCGTCTGTCTGCCAGTCTGTCTGTCTGTCCGTTCGTGCATCTATCCGTGCGTCCATCTAGAGAACACTCAAATTACCGCCATCTTGCATACCCTGTGGCACATAGCCGCTTTACACGTCCGTCTACCTGCCCGTCTGTTTGCCAGTCTGTCTGTCCGTTCGTGCGTCCGTCCGTGCGTCCGTCCGTGCGTCCGTCTAGAGAACACTCGAAGTACCGCCATCTCGCATACCCTGTGGCACATAGCCGCTTTACAAGTCCGTCTACCTGTCCGTCTGTCTGCCAGTCTGTCTGTCTGTCCATGCGTCCATCCTTGCGTCAATCTAGAGAACACTCAAAGTACCACAATCTCGCATACCCTGTGGCACATAGCCGTTTTACACGTCCGTCTACCTGTCCGTCTGTCTGCCAGTCCGTCTGTCTGTGCGTCCATGCATCTGTTGGTGCGTCAATCTAGAGAACACTCTTAGTACCGCACTTTCGCGCTTCATATACCCTGTGGCACATACCCGCTTTACTCGTCCGTCTACCTGTCCGTCGCTCTGCCAGTCTGTCTGTCTGTCCGTCCGTGCCTCCGTCCGTGCGTCCATCTAGAGAACGTTTTAAGTACCGCCATCTCGCATCTCCTATACCCTGTGACAAATACCCCTTTACGCGTCCGTCTACCTGTCCGTCCGTCTGCTAGCTTGTCTGTCTGTCCATCTGTGCGTTCATCTGGAGAACACTCAAAGTACCGCCATCTCGCGTACCCTGTGGCACATAGCTGCTACACACGCCAGTCTACCTGTCCGTCTGTCTGCCAGTCTGTCAGTCTGTCCGTCCGTGCGTCTATCCGTGCGTCCATCTAGAGAACACTCAAATTACCGCGATCTTGCATACCCCGTGGCACATAGCCACTTTACACGTCCGTTTACCTGTCCGTCTGTCTGTCTGCCAGTGTTTCTGTGTGTGCGTCCGTGCGTCCGTCCATGCGTCCATCCAGAGAACACTCAAAGTACCGCCACCTCGCATACATTGTGGCACATAGCCACTTTACACGTCCGTCTACCTGCCCGTCTGTCTGGCAGTCTGTCTGTCTGTTCTTTGATGCGTCCATCGGTGCGTCTATCTAGACAACACTGAAAGTACCGCCATCTCGCATACCCTGTGGCACATAGCCGCTTTACACGTCCATCTACCTGTCCGTCTGTCTGCTAGTCTGTCTGTCTGTGCGTCCATGCATCCGTTCGTGCGTCAATCTAGAGATCACGCAAAATACCGCCGTCTCGCATACCTTGTGGCACATAGCCGCTTTACACGCCCGTCTACCTGCCCGTCTGTCTGGCAGTCTGTCTGTCTGTTCTTCCATGCGTCCATCGGTGCGTCTATCTAGACAACACTGAAAGTACCGCCATCTCGCATACCCTGTGTCACATACCCGCTTTACTCGTCCGTCTACCTGTCCGTCTCTCTGCCAGTCTGTCTGTCTGTCCGTCCGTGCGTCAGTCCGTGCGTCCATCTAGAGATCTTTTAAAGTGCCGCCATCTCGCATATCCTATACGCTTTGGCAAATACCCCTTAACGCATCCGTCTACCTGTCCGTCCGTCTGCTAGCCTGCCTGCCTGTCTGTCCGTGCATCCGTCCGTGCGTCCATTCAGAGAACGCTGAGTACCGCCATCTCGCGCGTCGTATACCATGTGGCATATACCCGCTTTACACGTCCGTGTACCTGTCCGTCTGTCCGTCTGTCTGCCAGTCTGTCTGTCTGTTTGTCCACGCGTCCATTTGTGCGTCCATCTAGAGAACACTCAAAGTACCGCCATCTCGCATACCCTGTAGCACATAGCCACTTTACACGTCCATCTACCTGCCAATCTGTCTGAAAGTCTGCCTGTCTGCCCGTCCGTGCGTCCGTCCGTGCATCCACCTAGAGAACACTCAAAATACCGCCATCTCGCATACCCTTTGGCACATAGCCACTTTACATGTATGTCTACCTGCCCGTCTCTCTGCCATCCTGTCTGTCTGTTCGTCCATGCATTTTCCGTGCGTCCATCTGGAGAACACTCTGAGTACCGCCATCTCGTGCGTCGTATACCCTGTGGTACATACCACTTTTACGCGTCCGTCTACCTCTCCGTTTGTTTGCCAGTCTGTCTGTCTGTTCGTTCATGCCTCTTTCCGTGCGTCCATCTAGAAAACACTCAAAGTACTACCATCTCGCATACCCTGTGGCACATAGCCGCTTTACTCGTCCGTCTACCTGTCCGTCTATTTACCAGTCTGTCTGTCTGTCCGTCCGTGCATCCGTCCGTGCGTCCATCTAGAGAACATTTTAAGCACCGCCATCTCGCATCTCCTATACCCTGTGGCGAATACCCCTTCACGCGTCCGTCTACCTGTCCATCCGTCTGCTAGCTTGTCTGTCTGTCCATCCGTGCGTCCATCTAGAGAACACTCAAAGTACCGCCATCTCGCGTACACTGTGGCACATAGCCGCTTCACACGTCCGTGTACCTGCCCGTCTGTCTGCCAGTCTGTCTGTCTGTCCGTTCGTGCGTCCGTCCGTGCGTCCGTCTAGAGAACACTCGAAGTACCGCCATCTCGCATACCCTGTGGCACATGGTCGCTTTACAAGTCCATCTACCTGTCCGTCTGTCTGCCAGTCTGTCTGTCTGTCCATGCGCCCATCCGTGCGTCAATCTAGAGAACACTCACAGTACCACCATCTCGCATACCATGTGGCTCATAGCCACTTTACACGTCCGTCTACCTGTCCGTCTGTCTGTCTGCCAGTCTGTCTGTCTGTCCGTCCGTGCGTCCGTCCATGCGTCTATCCAGAGAACACTCAAAGTACCGCCATCTCACATACGCTGTGGCACATAGCCACTTTGCACGTCCGTCTACCTGTCCTTTTGTCTGCCACTCTATCTGTCTGTCCGTCCGTGCGTCCATCCGTGCGTCCAACCAGAGAACACTCAAAGTATGCCATCTCGCATACCCTGTGGCACATATCCGCTTTACACGTTCGCCAACCTGTCCGTCTGTCTGCCAGTCTGTCTGTCTGTCTGTCCATGCGTCCATTCGTGGGTCAATCTAGAGAAAACTCCGAGTACCACCATCTCGCGCGTCGTATACCCTGTGGCACATACCCGCTTAACGCGTCCCTCTACCTGCCCGTCTGTCTACGAGTCTGTCTGTTCTTCCATGCGTCCATCGGTGCGTCCATCTAAAGAACACTCAAAGTACCGCCATCTCGCATACCCAGTGGCACATAGCCGCTTTACACGTCCGTCTACCTGTCCGTCTGTGTGCCAGTCTGTCTGTCTGTGCGTCCATGCACCCGTTCGTGCGTCAATCAAGAGAACACACTTAGTACCGCCATTTCGCGCTTCATATACCCTGTGGCACATACCCGCTTTACTCGTCCGTCTACCTGTCCGTCTCTCTGCCAGTCTGTCTGTCTGTCCGTCCCTGCGTCAGCCCGTGCATCCATCTAGAGTACTTTTTAGTACCGCCTTCTCGCATATCCTATACCCTGTGGCAAATACCCCTTTACGCATCCGTCTACCTGTCCGTCCGTATGCTATCCTGCCTGTCTGTCTGTCCATGCATCCGTCCGTGCGTCCATCTGGAGAACACTCTGAGTACTGCCATCTCGTGCGTCGTATACCTTGTGGCACATACCCGCTTTGCGCGTCCGTCTACCTGTCCGTCTGTCTGTCTGTTCGTCCATGCGCCCATCCGTGCGTCCAACTAGAGAACACTCAAAGTACCGCCATCTCGCATACCCTGTAGCACATAGCCACTTTACACGTCCATCTACCTGCCAATCTGTCTTCCAGTCTGTCTGTCTGTCCGTCCATGCCTCCGTCCGTGCGTCCAGCTAGAGAACTTTTTAAGTACCGCCATCTCGCATCTCCTATACCCTGTGACAAATACCCCTTTACGCGTCCGTCTACCTGTCCGTCCGTCTGCTAGCTTGTCTGTCTGTCCATCCGTGCGTTCATCTAGAGAACACTCAAAGTACCGCCATCTCGCGTACCCTGTGGCACATAGCTGCTACACACGTCAGTCTACCTGTCCGTCTGTCTGCCAGTCTGTCTGTCTGTCCGTCCGTGCGTCTATCCGTGCGTCCATCTAGAGAACACTCAAATTACCGCCATCTTGCATACCCTGTGGCACATAGCCACTTTACACGTCCGTTTACCTGTCCGTCTGTCTGTCTGCCAGTCTGTCTGTCTGTCCGTCCATGCGTCCGTCCATGCGTCCATCCAGAGAACACTCAAAGTACCGCCATCTCGCATACACTCTGGCACATAGCCACTTTGCACGTCCGTCTACCTGTCCTTCTGTCTGCCACTCTATCTGTCTGTCCGTCCGTGTGTCCATCCGTGCGTCCAACCAGAGAACACACAAAGTATGCCATGTCGCATACCCTTTGGCACATATCCGCTTTACACGTTGGCCAACCTGTCCGTCTGTCTGCCAGTCTGTCTGTCTGTCCGTTCGTGCGTCTATCCTTGCGTCCATCTAGAGAATACTCAATTTAACGCCATCTTGCATACCCTGTGGCACATAGCCGCTTTACACGCCCGTCTACCTACCCGTCTGTCTGCCAGTCTGTCTGTCTGTTCGTTCGTGCGTCCGTCCGTGCGTCCGTCTAGAGAACACTCGAAGTACCACCATCTCGCATACCCTGTGGCACATAGCCGCTTTACAAGTCCCTCTACCTGTCCGTCTGTCTGCCAGTCTGTCTGTCTGTTCATGCGTCCATCCGTGCGTCCGTCTAGAGAACACTCAAAGTACCACCACCTCGCATACCATGTGGCACATAGCTACTTTACACGTCCGTCTACCTGTTCGTCTGTCTGTCTGCCAGTCTGTCTGTCTGTCCGTCCGTGCGTCCGTCCATGCGTCCATCCAGAGAACACTCAAAGTACCGCCATCTCGCATACGTTGTGGCACATAGCCACTTTGAACGTCCGTCTACCTGTCCTTCTGTCTGCCACTCTATCTGTCTGTCCGTCCGTGCGTCCATCCGTGCGTCACACCAGAGAACACACAAAGTATGCCATCTCGCATACCCTGTGGCACATATCCGCTTTACACGTTCGCCAACCTGTCCGTCTGTCTGCCAGTCTGTCTGTCTGTCTGTCCATGCGTCCGTTCGTGCGTCAATCTAGAGAAAACACCGAGTACCGCCATCTCGCGCATCGCTTACCCTGTGGCACATACCCGCTTAACGCGTCCCTCTACCTTTCCGTCTGTCTACCTGTCTGTTTGTTCTTCCATGCGTCCAT
The DNA here is from genome assembly GCF_043290135.1 of Rhipicephalus microplus. NCBI lineage: Eukaryota > Metazoa > Arthropoda > Arachnida > Ixodida > Ixodidae > Rhipicephalus > Rhipicephalus microplus. Next base: position 288,336,297 of record NC_134702.1, read on the forward strand.
CGGTGCGTCCATCTAGAGAACACTCAAAGTACCGCCATCTCGCATACCCAGTGGCACATAGCCGCTTTACACGTCCGTCTACCTGTTCGCCTGTCTGCCAGTCTGTCTGTCTGTGCGTCCATGCATCCGTTCGTGCGTCAACCTAGAGAACACTCAGAGTACCGCACTCTCGTGCGTCGTATACCCTGTGGTACATACCCGCTTTACGCGTCCGTCTACCTGTCCGTCTGTCTGCCAGTCTGTCTGTCTGTTCCTCCATGCGTCCATCGGTGCGTCCTTCTAGTCAACACTGAAAGTACCGCCATCTCGCATACCCTGTGGCACATAGCCGCTTTACTCGTCCGTCTACCTGTCCGTCTCTCTGCCAGTCTCTCTGGCTGTTCTTCCATGCGTCCATCGGTGCGTCCATCTAGACAACACTGAAAGTACCGCCACCTCGCATACCCTGTGGCACATAGCCGCTTTACACGTCCGTCTACCTGTTCGTCTGTCTGCCTGTCTATGTGTCTGTCCGTCCAAGCGTCAGTCCGTGCGTCCATCTAGAGATCTTTTAAAGCACCGCCATCTCGCATATCCTATACCCTGTGGAAAATACCCCTTTACGCATCCGTCTACCTGTCCACACGTCTGCTAGCCTGCCTGTCTGTCTGTCCGTGCATCCGTCCGTGCGTTCATTTAGACAACACTGAGTACCGCCATCTCGCGCGTCGTATACCTTGTGGCACATACCCGCTTTACACGTCCGTGTACCTGTCCGTCTGTTCCAGTCTGTCTGTCTGTTTGTCGACGCGTATATCCGTGCGTCCATCTAGACAACACTCAAACTGCCGCCATCTCGCATACCCTGTGGAACATAGCCACTTTACACGTCTGTCTACCTGTCCGTCTGTCTGTCAGTCTGTCTGTCGGTTCGTGCATACATCCGTCCGTGTGTCCATCTGGAGAACACTCTGAGTACTGCCATCTCGTGCGTCTTATACCCTGTGGCACATACCCGCTTTACGCGTCCGTCTAGCTGTCCGTCTGTCTGCCAGTCTGTCTGTCTGTAAGTCCATGCGTCCATCGGTGCGTCCATCTAGAGAACACTCAAAGTACCGCCATCTCGCATACCCTGTAGCACATAGCCACTTTACACGTCAGATTGGCACACCTGCCAATCTGTCTGCCAGTCTGTCTGCCTGCCCATCCGTGCGTCCGTCCGTGCGTCCGTCCGTGCATCCATCTAGAGAACACTCAAAGTACCGCCATCTCGCATACCCTTTGGCACATAGCTACTTTACATGTATGTCTACCTGCCCGTCTGTCTGCCATCCTGTCTGTCTGTTCGTCCATGCATCCGTCCGTGCGTCCATCTGGAGAACACTCTGAGTACCGCCATCTCGTGCGTCGTATACCCTGTGGTACATACCATCTTTACGCGTCCGTCTACCTCTTCGTTTGTTTGCCAGTCTGTCTGTCTGTTCGACCATGCCTCTTTCCGTGCGTCCATCTAGAAAACACTCAAAGTACCGCCATCTCGCATACCCTGTGGCACATAGCTGCTTTACTCGTCCGTCTACCTGTCCGTCTGTTTACCAGTCTGTCTGTCTGTCCGTCCGTGCGTCTATCCATGCGTCCATCTAGAGAACACTCAAATTAATGCCATCTCGCATACCCTGTGGCACATAGCCGCTATACAAGTCCGTCTACCTGTCCGTCTGTCTGCCAGTCTGTCTGTCTGTCCATGCGTCCATCCGTGCGTCAATCTAGAGAACACTCAAAGTACCACCATCTCGCATACCATGTGGCACATAGCCACTTTACACGTCCGTCTACCTGTCCGTCTGTCTGTCTGCCATTCTGTCTGTCTGTCCGTCCGTGCGTCCGTCCATGCGTCCATCCAGAGAACACTCAAAGTACCGCCATCTCGCATACGCTGTGGCACATAGCCACTTTGCACGTCCGTCTACCTGTCCTTCTGTCTGCCACTCTATCTGTTTGTCCGTCCGTGCGTCCATCCGTGCGTCCAACCAGAGAACACTCAAAGTATGCCATCTCGCATACCTTGTGGCACATATCCGCTTTACACGTTCGCCAACCTGTCCGTCTGTCTGCCAGTCTGTCTGTCTGTCTGTCCATGCATCCGTTCGTGCGTCATTCTAGAGAAAACTCCGAGTACCACCATCTCGCGCGTCGTATAACCTGTGGCACATACCCGCTTAACGCGTTCCTCTACCTGTCCGTCTGTCTACCAGTCTGTCTGTTCTTCCATGCGTCCATCCGTGCGTCCATCTAGAGAACACTCAAAGTACCGCCATCTCGCATACCCTGTAGCACATAGCCACTTTACACGTCCATCTACCTGTCCTTCTGTCTGCCACTCTATCTGTCTGTCCGTCCGTGCGTCCATCCGTGCGTCCAACCAGAGAACACTCAAAGTATGCCATGTCGCATACCCTTTGGCACATATCCACTTTACACGTTCGCCAACCTGTCCGTCTGTTTGCCAGTCTGTCTGTCTGTCTGTCCATGCATCCGTTCGTGCGTCAATCTAGAGATAACTCCGAGTACCGCCATCTTGCGCGTCGTATACCCTGTGGCACATACCCGCTTTACTCGTCCGTCTACCTGTCCGTCTTTCTTCCAGTCTGTCTGTCTGTTCCTCCATGCGTCCATCCGTGCGTCCATCTAGAGTACACTCTGAGTACTGCCATCTCGTGCGTCGTATACCCTGTGGCACATACCCACTTATCGCGCCCGTCTACCTGTCCGTCTGTCTGCCAGTCTGTCTGTCTGTTCGTCCATGCGTCCATCCGTGCGCCCATCTAGAGAACACCTAAAGTACCGCCATCTCGCATACCCTGTAGCACATAGCCACTTTACTCGTCCGTCTACCTGTCCGTCTGTTTACCAGTCTGTCTGTCTGTCCGTCCGTGCGTCCGTCCGGGCGTCCATCTAGAGAACTTTTTAAGTACCGCCATCTCGCATCTCCCATGCAATGTGGCAAATACCCCTTTACGCGTCCGTCTACCTGTCCGTCCGTCTGCTAGCCTGTCTGTCTGTCCATCCGTGCGTACGTCCGTGCGTACATCTAGAGAACACTCAAAGTACTGCCATCTCGCGTACCCTGTGGCACATAGCCGCCTCACACGTCCGTCTACCTGTCCGCCTGTCTGCCAGTCTGTCTGTCTGTCCGTCCGTGTGTCCATCCGTGCGTTCATCTAGAGAACACTCAAATTACCGCCATCTTGCATACCCTGTGGCACATAGCCGCTTTATACGTTTGTCTACCTGTCCGTCTGTCTGCCAGTCTGTCTGTCTGTCCGTTCGTGCGTCCGTGCGTCCGTCTAGAGAACACTCAAAGTACCGCCATAGCGCTTACCCTGTGGCATATAGCCGCTTTACAAGTCCGTCAACCTGTCCGTCTGTCTGTCCGTCCGTGCGTCCATCCGTGCGTCAATCTAGAGAACACTCAAAGTACCTCTATCTCGCATACCCTGTGGCACATAGCCACTTTACACGTCCGTCTACCTGTCCGTCTGTCTGTCTGCCAGTCTGCCTATCTGTCCATCCGTGCGTCCGTCCATGCGTCCATCCGGAGATCACTCAAAGTATCGCCATCTCGCATACGCTGTGGCACAAAGCCACTTTGCACATCCGTCTACTTGTCCTTCTGTCTGCCACTCTATCTGTCTGTCCGTCCGTGCGTCCATCCGGGCGTCCAACCAGAGAACACTCAGAGTACCACCATCTCGTGCGTCGTATACCCTGTGGTATACCCGCTTTACTAGTCCGTCTACCTGTCCGTCTGTCTGCTAGTCTGTCTGTCTGTTCCTCCATGCGTCCGTCCGTGCGTTCATTTAGAGAACACTCTGGGTACTGCCATCTCGCGCGTCGTATACCATGTGGCACATACCCGTTTTACGCGTCCGTCTACCTGTCCGTCTGTCTGCCAGTCTGTCTGTCTGGTCGTCCATGCGTCCATCCGTGCGTCCATCTAGAGAACACTGACAGTACCAACATCTCGCATACCCTGTGGCACATAGCCGCTTTACACGTCCGTCTACCTGTCAATCTGTCTGCCAGTCTGTCTGTCTGTCTGTCCATCCGAGCGTCCATTTGGAGAACACTTAAATTATCGCCATCTCGCATACCCTGTGGCATGTAGCCGCTTTACACGTCTGTCTACCTGTCCGTCTGTCTGCTAGTCTGTCTGTCTGTTCATCCATGCATCCGTCCGTGCGTCCCTCTGGAGAACACTCAGAGTACCACCATCTCGTGCGTCGTATACCCTGTGGTACATACCCGCTTTACTCGTCCGTCTACCTGTCCGTCTGTCTGCCAGTCTGTCTGTCTGTTCCTCCATGCATCCGTCCGTGCGTCCATCTAGAGATCACTCTGAGTATTGCCATCTCGCGCGTCGTATACCCTGTGGCACATACCCGCTTTACGCGTCCGTCTACCGGTCCGTCTGTCTGCCAGTCTGTCTGTCTGTTCGTCCATGCGTCCATCCGTGCGTCCATCTAGAGAACACTCAAAGTACCGCCATCTCGCATACCCTGTAGCACTTAGCTGCTTTACTCGTCCGTGTACCTGTCCGTCTGTTTACCAGTATGTCTGTCTGTCCGTCCGTGCGTCCGTCCGTGCGTCCATCTAGAGAACGTTTTAAGTACCGCCATCTCGCATCTCCCATACAATGTGGCAAATACCCCTTCACGCGTCCGTCTACCTGTCCGTCCGTCTGCTAGCCTGTCTGTCTGTCCATCCGTGCGTCCGTCCGTGCGTCCATCTAGAGAACACTCAAAGTACCGCCATCTCGCGTACCCTGTGGCACATAGCCGCCTCACACGTCCGTCTACCTGTCCGCTTGTCTGCCAGTCTGTCTGTCTGTCCGTCCGTGCGTCCATCCGTGCGTCCATCTAGAGAACACTCAAATTACCGCCATCTTGCATACCCTGTGGCACATAGCCGCTTTACACGTTTGTCTACTTGTCCATCTGTCTGCCAGTCTGTCTGTCTGTCCGTTCGTGCGTCCGTGCGTCCGTCTAGAGAACACTCAAAGTACCGCCATCGCGCATACCCTGTGGCACATCGCCGCTTTACAAGTCCGTCTACCTGTCCGTCTGTCTGTCTGTCCGTGCGTCCATCCGTGCGTCAATCTAGAGAACACTCAAAGTACCTCTATCTCGCATACCCTGTGGCACATAGCCACTTTACACGTCCGTCTACCTGTCCGTCTGTCTGTCTGCCAGTCTGTGTATCTGTCCATCCGTGCGTCCGTCCATGCGTCGATCCAGAGAACACTCAAAGTATCGCCATCTCGCATATGCTGTGGCACATAGCCACTTTGCACATCTGTCTACCTGTCCTTCTGTCTGCCACTCTGTCTCTCCGTCCGTGCGTCCATCCGTGCGTCCAACCAGAGAACACTCAGAGTACCGCCATCTCGTGCGTCGTATACCCTGTGGTATACCCGCTTTAATAGTCCGTCTACTTGTCCGTGTGTCTGCTAGTCTGTCTGTCTGTTTCTCCATGCGTCCGTCCGTGCGTTCATCTAGAGAACACTCTGGGTACTGCCATCTCGCGCGTCGTATACCATGTGGCACATACCCGTTTTACGCGTCCGTCTACCTGTCCGTCTGTCTGCCAGTCTGTCTGTCTGGTCGTCCATGCGTCCATGCCTGATTCCATCTAGAGAACACTCACAGTACCAACATCTCGCATACCCTGTGGCACATAGCGGCTTTACACGTCCGTCTACCTGTCAATCTGTCTGCCAGTCTGTCTGTCTGTCCGTCCGAGCGTGCGTCCGTGCGTCCATCTAGAGAACACCTAAATTATCGGCGTCTCGCATACCCTGTGACATGTAGCCACTTTACACGTCTGTCTACCTTTCCGTCTGTCTGCCAGTCTGTCTGTCTGTTCCTCCATGCATCCGTCCGTGCGTCCATCTAGAGAACACTCTGAGTATTGCCATCTCGCGCCTCGTATACCCTGTGGCACATACCCGCTTTACGCGTCCGTCTACCGGTCTGTCTGTCTGCCAGTCTGTCTGTCTGTTCGTCCATGCGTCCATCCGTGAGTCCATCTAGAGAACACACAAAGTACCGCCATCTTGCATACCCTGTCCCACATAGCCACTTTACACGTCTGTCTACCTGTCCGTCTGTCTGCCAGTCTAACTGTCGGTTCGTCCATGCATCTGTCCGTGCGTCCATCTGGAGAACACTCAAAGTAACGCCATCTCGCATACCCTCTGGCACATAGCCGCTTTACACGGCCGTCTACCTGTCCGTCTGTCTGCCAGTCTGTCTGTCTGTCTGTCCATGCATCCGTTCGTGCGTCAATCTAGAGATAACTCCGAGTACCGCCATCTTGCGCGTCGTATACCCTGTGGCACATACCCGCTTTACACGTCCATCTACCTGCCAATCTGTCTTCCAGTCTGTCTGTCTGTCCGTCCGTGCGTCCGTCCATGCATCCATCTAGAGAACACTCAAAGTACCGCCATCTCGCATACCCTTTGGCACATAGCCACTTTACATGTATGTCTATCTGTCCGTCTGTCTGCCAGCCTGTCTGTCTGTTCGTCCATGCATCCGTCCGTGCGTCTATCTGGAGAACACTCTGAGTACCGCCATCTCGTGTGTCGTATTCCCTGTGGTACATACCACCTTTACTCGTCCGTCTACCTCTCCGTTTGTTTGCCAGTCTGTCTGTCTGTTCGTCGATGCCTCTATCCGTGCGTCCATCTAGAAAACACTCAAAGTACCACCACCTCGCATACCCTGTGGCACATAGCCGCTTTACCCGTCCGTCTACCTGTCCTTCTGTCTGCCACTCTATCTGTCTGTCCGTCCGTGCGTCCATCCGTGCGTCCAACCAGAGAACACTCAAAGTATGCCATGTCGCATACCCTTTGGCACATATCCACTTTACACGTTCGCCAACCTGTCCGTCTGTCTGCCAGTCTGTCTGTCTGTCTGTCCATGCATCCGTTCGTGCGTCAATCTAGAGATAACTCCGAGTACCGCCATCTTGCGCGTCGTATACCCTGTGGCACATACCCGCTTTACTCGTCCGTCTACCTGTCCGTCTGTTTACCAGTCTGTCTGTCTGTCCGTCCGTGCGTCCGTCCGGGCGTCCATCTAGAGAACTTTTTAAGTACCGCCATCTCGCATCTCCCATACAATGTGGCAAATACCCCTTTACGCGTCCGTCTACCTGTCCGTCCGTCTGCTAGCCTGTCTGTCTGTCCATCCGTGCGTACGTCCGTGCGTACATCTAGAGAACACTCAAAGTACTGCCATCTCGCGTACCCTGTGGCACATAGCCGCCTCACACGTTCGTCTACCTGTCCGCCTGTCTGCCAGTCTGTCTGTCTGTCCGTCCGTGTGTCCATCCGTGCGTCCATCTAGAGAACACTCAAATTACCGCCATCTTGCATACCCTGTGGCACATAGCAGCTTTATACGTTTGTCTACTTGTCCGTCTGTCTGCCAGTCTGTCTGTCTGTCCGTTCGTGCGTCCGTGCGTCCGTCTAGAGAACACTCAAAGTACTGCCATAGCGCATACCCTGTGGCATATAGCCGCTTTACAAGTCCGTCAACCTGTCCGTCTGTCTGTCCGTCCGTGCGTCCATCCGTGCGTCAATCTAGAGAACACTCAAAGTACCTCTATCTCGCATACCCTGTGGCACATAGCCACTTTACACGTCCGTCTACCTGTCCGTCTGTCTGTCTGCCAGTCTGCCTATCTGTCCATCCGTGCGTCCGTCCATGCGTCCATCCGGAGATCACTCAAAGTATCGCCATCTCGCATACGCTGTGGCACATAGCCACTTTGCACATCCGTCTACTTGTCCTTCTGTCTGCCACTCTATCTGTCTGTCCGTCCGTGCGTCCATCCGGGCGTCCAACCAGAGAACACTCAGAGTACCACCATCTCGTGCGTCGTATACCCTGTGGTATACCCGCTTTACTAGTCCATCTACCTGTCCGTCTGTCTGCTAGTCTGTCTGTCTGTTCCTCCATGCGTCCGTCCGTGCGTTCATTTAGAGAACACTCTGGGTACTGCCATCTCGCGCGTCGTATACCATGTGGCACATACCCGTTTTACGCGTCCGTCTACCTGTCCGTCTGTCTGCCAGTCTGTCTGTCTGGTCGTCCATGCGTCCATCCGTGCGTCCATCTAGAGAACACTGACAGTACCAACATCTCGCATACCCTGTGGCACATAGCCGCTTTACACGTCCGTCTACCTGTCAATCTGTCTGCCAGTCTGTCTGTCTGTCCATCCGAGCGTCCATTTGGAGAACACTTAAATTATCGCCATCTCGCATACCCTGTGGCATGTAGCTGCTTTACACGTCTGTCTACCTGTCCGTCTGTCTGCCAGTCTGTCTGTCTGTTCATCCATGCATCCGTCCGTGCGTCCCTCTGGAGAACACTCAGAGTACCACCATCTCGTGCGTCGTATACCCTGTGGTACATACCCGCTTTACTCGTCCGTCTACCTGTCCGTCTGTCTGCCAGTCTGTCTGTCTGTTCCTCCATGCATCCGTCCGTGCGTCCATCTAGAGATCACTCTGAGTATTGCCATCTCGCGCGTCGTATACCCTGTGGCACATACCCGCTTTACGCGTCCGTCTACCGGTCCGTCTGTCTGCCAGTCTGTCTGTCTGTTCGTCCATGCGTCCATCCGTGCGTCCATCTAGAGAACACTCAAAGTACCGCCATCTCGCATACCCTGTAGCACTTAGCCGCTTTACTCGTCCGTGTACCTGTCCGTCTGTTTACCAGTATGTCTGTCTGTCCGTCCGTGCGTCCGTCCGTGCGTCCATCTAGAGAACGTTTTAAGTACCGCCATCTCGCATCTCCCATACAATGTGGCAAATACCCCTTCACGCGTCCGTCTACCTGTCCGTCCGTCTGCTAGCCTGTCTGTCTGTCCATCCGTGCGTCCGTCCGTGCGTCCATCTAGAGAACACTCAAAGTACCGCCATCTCGCGTACCCTGTGGCACATAGCCGCCTCACACGTCCGTCTACCTGTCCGCTTGTCTGCCAGTCTGTCTGTCTGTCCGTCCGTGCGTCCATCCGTGCGTCCATCTAGAGAACACTCAAATTACCGCCATCTTGCATACCCTGTGGCACATAGCCGCTTTACACGTTTGTCTACTTGTCCATCTGTCTGCCAGTCTGTCTGTCTGTCCGTTCGTGCGTCCGTGCGTCCGTCTAGAGAACACTCAAAGTACCGCCCTCGCGCATACCCTGTGGCACATAGCCGCTTTACAAGTCCGTCTACCTGTCCGTCTGTCTGTCCGTCCGTGCGTCCATCCGTGCGTCAATCTAGAGAACACTCAAAGTACCTCTATCTCGCATACCCTGTGGCACATAGCCACTTTACACGTCCGTCTACCTGTCCGTCTGTCTGCCAGTCTGTCTGTCTGTTCCTCCATGCATCCGTCCGTGCGTCCGTCTAGAGAACACTCTGAGTATTGCCAGCTCGCGCGTCGTATACCCTGTGGCACATACCCGCTTTACGCGTCCGTCTACCGGTCCGTCTGTCTGCCAGTCTGTCTGTCTGTTCGTCCATGCGTCCATCCGTGCGTCCATCTAGAGAACACACAAAGTACCAACATCGCGCATACCCTGTGGCACCTAGCCACTTTACACGTCCGTCTACCTGTCAATCTGTTTGCCAGTCTGTCTGTCTGTTCGTCCATGCATCCGTCCGTGCGTCCATCTGGAGAACACTCAAAGTACCGCCATCTCGCATACCCTGTGGCACATAGCCGTTTTACACGTCCGTCTACCTGTCCGTCTGTCTAACAGTCTGTCCGTTCGTGCGTCCATCTAGAGAACACTCAAAGTACCGCCATCTTGCATACCCTGTCCCACATAGCCGTTTTACACGTCTGTCTACCTGTCCGACTGTCTGCCAGTCTGTCTGTCTGTCCGTTCGTGCGTCCGACCGTGCGTCCGTCTAGAGAACACTCAAAGTACCGCCATCTCGCATACCCTGTCCCACATAGCCACTTTATAAGTCCGTCTACCTGTCCGTCTGTCTGCCAGTCTGTCTGTCTGTCCGTCCGTTCGTCCGTCCGTGCGTCCATCTAGAGCACACTCAAAGTACCGCTATCTCGCATACCCTGTGGCACATACCCACTTTACACGTCCGTCTACCTGTCCGTCAGTCTGCTAGTCTGCCTGTCTGTCCGTCCGTGCATCCATCTAGAGAACACTCATAGTACCGCCATCTTGCATATTCTGTGGCATATAGCCGCTTTACACGTCCGTCTACCTGTCCGTCTGTCTGCCAGTCTGTCTGTCTGTCTGTCCATGCGTCCGTTCGTGCGTCAATCTAGAGAACACTCCGAGTACCGCCATCTCGCGTGTCGTATACACTGTGGCACATACCCGCTTGATGCGTCCCTCTAGCTGTCCGTCTGTCTGCCGGTCTGTCTGTCTGTTCCTCCATGCGTCCGTCCGTGCGTCCATCTAGAGAACACTCTGAGTACCGCCATCTCGAATAAGCTGGGGCACATAGCCGCTTTACACGTCCGCCTACCTGTCCGTCTGTCTGCCAGTCTGTTTGTCTGTCCATCCGTGCGTACGTCCGTGCGTCCATCTAGAGAACACTCAAAGAACCGCCATCTCGCATACCCTGTGGCACATAGCCACATCACACGTCCGTCTACCTGTCTGCCTGTCTGCCAGTCTGTCTGTCTGTCTGTCCGTGCATCCATCTAGAGAACACTCATAGTACCGTCATCTTGCATACCCTGTGGCATATAGCCGCTTTACACGTCCGTCTACCTGTCCGTCTCTCTGCCAGTCTGTCTGTCTGTCCGTCCGTGTGTCCGTCCATGCGTCCATCTAGAGAACACGCAAAGTACCGCCATCTTGCATAACCTGTGGCACATAGCCGCTTTACACATCTGTCTACCTGTCCGTCTGTCTGCCAGTCTGTCCATGCGTCCGTCCGTGCGTCCGTCCGTGCGTCCATCTGGAGAACACTCAAAGTACCGCCATCTCGCATACCCTGTGGCACATAGCCGTTTTACACGTCCGTCTACCTGTCCGTCTGTCTAACAGTCTGTCCGTTCGTGCGTCCATCTAGAGAACACTCAAAGTACCGCCATCTTGCATACCCTGTCCCACATAGCCGTTTTACACGTCTGTCTACCTGTCCGACTGTCTGCCAGTCTGTCTGTCTGTCCGTCCGAGCGTCCGTCCATGCGTCCATCCAGAGAACACTCAAAGTATCGCCATCTCGCATACGCTGTGGCACATAGCCACTTTGCACATCCGTCTACCTGTCCTTCTGTCTGCCACTCTGTCTGTCCGTGCTTGCGTCCATCCGTGCGTCCAACCAGAGAACACTCAGAGTACCGCCATCTCGTGCGTCGTATACCCTGTGGTATACCCGCTTTACTAGTCCGTCTACCTGTCCGTCTGTCTGCTAGTCTGTCTGTCTGTTCCTCCATGAGTCCGTCCGTGCGTTCATCTAGAGAACACTCTGGGTACTGCCATCTCGCGCGTCGTATACCATGTGGCACATACCCGTTTTACGCGTCCGTCTACCTGTCCGTCTGTCTGCCAGTCTGTCTGTCTGGTCGTCCATGCGTCCATCCGTGCGTCCATCTAGAGAACACTCACAGTACCAACATCTCGCATACCCTGTGGCACATAGCTGCTTTACACGTCCGTCTACCTGTCAATCTGTCTGCCAGTCTGTCTGTCCGTCCGAGCGTCCGTCCGTGCGTCCATTTAGAGAACACTTAAATTATCGCCATCTCGCATACGCTGTGGCACATAGCCACTTTGCACATCCGTCTACCTGTCCTTCTGTCTGCCACTCTGTCTGTCCGTCCGTGCGTCCATCCGTGCGTCCAACCAGAGAACAATCAGAGTACCGCCATCTCGTGCGTCGTATACCCTGTGGTATACCCGCTTTACTAGTCCATCTACCTGTCCGTCTGTCTGCTAGTCTGTCTGTCTGTTCTTCCATGCGTCCGTCCGTGCGTTCATCTAGAGAACACTCTGGGTACTGCCATCTCGCGCGTCGTATACCTTGTGCCACATACCCGTTTTACGCGTCCGTCTACCTGTCCGTCTGTCTGCCAGTCTGTCTGTCTGGTCGTACATGCGTCCATCCGTGCGTCCATCTAGAGAACACTCACAGTACCAACATTTCGCATACCCTGTGCCACATAGCCGCTTTTACCGTCCGTCTACCTGTCAATCTGTCTGCCAGTCTGTCCGCCTGTCCGTCCGAGCGTCCGTCCGTGCGTCCATTTAGAGAACACTTAAATTATCGCCATCTCGCATACCCTGTGGCATGTAGCCGCTTTACACGTCTGTCTACCTGTCCGTCTGTCTGCCAGTCTGTCTGTCTGTTCATCCATGCATTCGTCCGTGCGTTCTTCTGGAGAACACTCAGAGTACCGCCATCTCGTGCGTCGTATACCCTGTGGTACATACCCGCTTTACTCGTCCGTCTACCTGTCCGTCTGTCTGCCAGTCTGTCTGTCTGTTCCTCCATGCATCCGTCCGTGCGTCCATCTAGAGAACACTCTGAGTATTGCCATCTCGCGCGTCGTATACCCTGTGGCACATACCCGCTTTACGCGTCTGTCTACCGGTCCGTCTGTCTGCCAGTCTGTCTGTCTGTTCGTCCATGCGTCCATCCGTGCGTCCATCTAGAGAACACAGAAAGTACCAACATCGCGCATACCCTGTGGCACCTAGCCGCTTTACACGTCCGTCTACCTGTCAATCTGTTTGCCAGTCTGTCTGTCTGTTCGTCCATGCATCCGTCCGTGCGTCCATCTGGAGAACACTCAAAGTACCGCCATCTCGCATACCCTGTGGCACATAGCCGTTTTACACGTCCGTCTACCTGTCCGACTGTCTGCCAGTCTGTCTGTCTGTCCGTTCGTGCGTCCGACCGTGCGTCCGTCTAGAGAACACTCAAAGTACCGCCATCTCGCATACCCTGTCGCACATAGCCACTTTACAAGTCCGTCTACCTGTCCGTCTGTCTGCCAGTCTGTCTGTCTGTCCGTCCGTTCGTCCGTCCGTGCGTCCATCTAGAGAACACTCAAAGTACCGCTATCTCGCATACCCTGTGGCACATACCCACTTTACACGTCCGTCTACCTGTCCGTCTGTCTGCTAGTCTGCCTGTCTGTCCGTCCGTGCATCCATCTAGAGAACACTCATAGTACCGCCATCTTGCATACCCTGTGGCATATAGCCGCTTTACACGTCCGTCTACCTGTCCGTCTGTCTGCCAGTCTGTCTGTCTGTCTGTCCACGCGTCCGTTCGTGCGTCAATCTAGAGAACACTCCGAGTACCGCCATCTCGCGTGTCATAGACACTGTGGCACAAACCCGCTTGATGCGTCCCTCTACCTGTCCGTCTGCCTGCCAGTCTGTCTGTCTGTTCCTCCATGCGTCCGTCCGTGCGTCCATCTAGAGAACACTATGAGTACCGCCATCTCGAATAAGCTGGGGCACATAGCCGCTTTACACGTCCGCCTACCTGTCCGTCTGTCTGCCAGTCGTTTTGTTTGTCCATCCGTGCGTACGTCCGTGCGTCCATCTAGAGAACACTCAAAGAACCGCCATCTCGCATACCCTGTGGCACATAGCCACTTCACACGTCCGTCTTCCTGTCTGCCTGTCTGCCAGTCTGTCTGTCTGTCTGTCCGTGCATCCATCTAGAGAACACTCATAGTACCGCCATCTTGCATACCCTGAGGCATATAGCCGCTTTACACGTCCGTCTACCTGTCCGTCTCTCTGCCAGTCTGTCTGTCTGTCCGTCCGTGTGTCCGTCCATGCGTCCATCTAGAGAACACGCAAAGTACCGCCATCTCGCATACCCCGTGGCACATAGCCGTTTAACACGTCCGTCTACCTTTCCGTCTGTCTAATAGTCTGTCCGTTCGTGCGTCCATCTAGAGAACACTCAAAGTACCGCCATCTTGCATACCCTGTCCCACATAGCCGCTTTACACATCTGTCTACCTGTCCGTCTGTCACCCAGTCTGTCCGTGCGTCCGTCCGTGCGTCCGTCCGTGCGTCCGTCCGTGCGTCCCTCTGGAGAACACTCAGAGTACCGCCATCTCGTGCGTCGTATACCCTGTGGTACATACCCGCTTTACTCGTCCGTCTACCTGCCCGCGTGTCTGCCAGTCTGTCTGTCTGTTCCTCCATGCATCCGTCCGTGCGTCCATCTAGAGAACACACAAAGTACCAACATCGCGCATACCCTGTGGCACCTAGCTGCTTTACACGTCCGTCTACCTGTCAATCTGTTTGCCAGTCTGTTTGTCTGTTCGTCCATGCATCCGTCCGTGCGTCCATCTGGAGAACACTCAAAGTACCGCCATCTCGCATACCCCGTGGCACATAGCCGTTTTACACGTCCGTCTACCTTTCCGTCTGTCTAATAGTGTGTCCGTTCGTGCGTCCATCTAGAGAACACTCAAAGTACCGCCATCTTGCATACCCTGTCCCACATAGCCGTTTTACACGTCTGTCTACCTGTCCGACTGTCTGCCAGTCTGTCTGTCTGTCCGTTCGTGCGTCCGATTGTGCGTCCGTCTAGAGAACACTCGAAGTACCGCCATCTCGCATACCCTGTCGCACATAGCCACTTTACAAGTCCGTCTACCTGTCCGTCTGTCTGCCAATCTGTCTGTCTGTCCGTCCGTTCGTCCGTCCGTGCGTCCATCTAGAGAACACTCAAAGCACCGCTATCTCGCATACCCTGTGGCACATAACCACTTTACACGTCCGTCTACCTGTCCGTCTGTCTGCTAGTCTGCCTGTCGGTCCGTCCGTGGATCCATCTAGAGAACACTCATAGTACCGCTTCTTGCATACCCTGTGGCATATAGCCGCTTTACACGTCCGTCTACCTGTCCGTCTGTCTGCCAGTCTGTCTGTCTGTCTGTCCATGCGTCCGTTTGTGCGTCAATCTAGAGAACACTCCGAGTACCGCCATCTCGCGCGTCGTATACACTGTGGCACATACCCGCTTGATGCGTCCCTCTACCTGTCCGTCTGTCTGCCAGTCTGTCTGTCTGTTCCTCCATGCGTCCGTCCGTGCGTCCATCTAGAGAACACTCTGAGTACCGCCATCTCGAATAAGCTGGGGCACATAGCCGCTTTACACGTCCGCCTACCTGTCCGTCTGTCTGCCAGTCTGTTTGTCTGTCCATCCGTGCGTACGTCCGTGCGTCCATCTAGAGAATACTCAAAGAACCGCCATCTCGCATACCCTGTGGCACATAGCCACTTCACACGTCCGTCTAACTGTCTGCCTGTCTGCCAGTCTGTCTGTCTGTCAGTCCGTGTGTCCGTCCATGCGTCCATCTAGAGAACACGCAAAGTACCGCCATCTCGCATACCCTGTGGCACATAGCCGCTTTACAAGTCTGTCTACCTGCCTGTCTGTATGCCAGTCTGTCTGTCTGTCCGTTCGTGCGTCCGTGCGTCCGTCTAGAGAACACTGAAAGTACCACCATCGCGCATACCCTGTGGCACATAGCCGCTTTACAAGTCCGTCTACCTGTCCGTCTGTCTGTCCGTCCGTGCGTCCATCCGTGCGTCAATCTAGAGAACACTCAAAGTACCTCTATCTCGCATACCCTGTGGCACATAGCCACTTTGCACATCCGTCTACCTGTCCTTCTGTCTGCCACTCTGTCTGTCCGTGCTTGCGTCCATCCGTGCGTTCAACCAGAGAACACTCAGAGTACCGCCATCTCGTGCATCGTATACCCTGTGGTATACCCGCTTTACTAGTCCGTCTACCTGTCCGTCTGTCTGCTAGTCTGTCTGTCTGTTCCTCCATGCGTCCGTCCGTGCGTTCATCTAGAGAACACTCTGGGTACTGCCATCTCGCGCGTCGTATACCATGTGGCACATACCCGTTTTACGCGTCCGTCTACCTGTCCGTCTGTCTGGTCGTCCATGCGTCCATCCGTGCGTCCATCTAGAGAACACTCACAGTACCAACATCTCGCATACCCTGTGGCACATAGCTGCTTTACACGTCCGTCTACCTGTCAATCTGTCTGCCAGTCTGTCTGTCTGTCCGTCCGAGCGTCCGTCCGTGCGTTCATTTAGAGAACACTTAAATTATCGCCATCTCGCATACGCTGTGGCACATAGGCACTTTGCACATCCGTCTACCTGTCCTTCTGTCTGCCACTCTGTCTGTCCGTCCGTGCGTCCATCCGTGCGTCCAACCAGAGAACAATCAGAGTACCGCCATCTCGTGCGTCGTATACCCTGTGGTATACCCGCTTTACTATTCCATCTACCTGTCCGTCTGTCTGCTAGTCTGTCTGTCTGTTCTTCCATGCGTCCGTCCGTGCGTTCATCTAGAGAACACTCTGGGTACTGCCATCTCGCGCGTCGTATACCATGTGCCACATACCCGTTTTACGCGTCCGTCTACCTGTCCGTCTGTCTGCCAGTCTGTCTGTCTGGTCGTACATGCGTCCATCCGTGCGTCCATCTAGAGAACACTCACAGTACCAACATCTCGCATACCCTGTGCCACAAAGCCGCTTTTACCGTCCGTCTACCTGTCAATCTGTCTGCCAGTCTGTCCGCCTGTCCGTCTGAGCGTCCGTCCGTGCGTCCATTTAGAGAACACTTAAATTATCGCCATCTCGCATACCCTGTGGCATGTAGCCGCTTTACACGTCTGTCTACCTGTCCGTCTGTCTGCCAGTCTGTAGTCTGTTCATCCATGCATTCGTCCGTGCGTTCTTCTGGAGAACACTCAGAGCACCGCCATCTCGTGCGTCGTATACCCTGTGGTACATACCCGCTTTACTCGTCCGTCTACCTGTCTGTCTGTCTGCGTCTGTCTGTCTGTTCCTCCATGCATCCGTCCGTGCGTCCATCTAGAGAACACTCTGAGTATTGCCATCTCGCGCGTCGTATACCCTGTTGCACATACCCGCTTTACGCGTCCCTCTACCGGTCCGTCTGTCTGCCAGTCTGTCTGTCTGTTCGTCCATGCGTTCATCCGTGCGTCCATCTAGAGAACACACAAAGTACCAACATCGCGCATACCCTGTGGCACCTAGCCGCTTTACACGTCCGTCTACCTGTCAATCTGTTTGCCAGTCTGTGTGTCTGTTCGTCCATGCATCCGTCCGTGCGTCCATCTGGAGAACACTCAAAGTACCGCCATCTCGCATACCCTGTGGCACATAGCCGTTTTACACGTCCGTCTACCTGTCCGTCTGTCTAACAGTCTGTCCGTTCGTGCGTCCATCTAGAGAACACTCAAAGTACCGCCATCTTGCATACCCTGTCCCACATAGCCGTTTTACACGTCTGTCTACCTGTCCGACTGTCTGCCAGTCTGTCTGTCTGTCCGTTCGTGCGTCCGACCGTGCGTCCGTCTAGAGAACCCTCAAAGTACCGCCATCTCGCATACCCTGTCGCACATAGCCGCTTTACACGTCCGCCTACCTGTCCGTCTGTCTGCCAGTCTGTTTGTCTGTCCATCCGTGCGTACGTCCGTGCGTCCCTCTGGAGAACACTCAGAGTACCGCCATCTCGTGCGTCGTATACCCTGTGGTACATACCCGCTTTACTCGTCCGTCTACCTGTCCGCGTGTCTGCCAGTCTGTCTGTCTGTTCCTCCATGCATCCGTCCGTGCGTCCATCTAGAGAACGCTCTGAGTATTGCCATCTCGCGCGTCGTATACCCTGTGGCACATACCCGCTTTACGCGTCCGTCTACCGGTCCGTCTGTCTGCCAGTCTGTCTGGCTGTTCGTCCATGCGTCCATCCATGCGTCCATCTAGAGAACACACAAAGTACCAACATCGCGCATACCCTGTGGCACCTAGCTGCTTTACACGTCCGTCTACCTGTCAATCTGTTTGCCAGTCTGTCTGTCTGTTCGTCCATGCATCCGTCCGTGCGTCCATCTGGAGAACACTCAAAGTACCGCCATCTCGCATACCCCGTGGCACATAGCCGTTTTACACGTCCGTCTACCTTTCCGTCTGTCTAATAGTCTGTCCGTTCGTGCGTCCATCTAGAGAACACTCAAAGTACCGTCATCTTGCATACCCTGTCCCACATAGCCGTTTTACACGTCTGTCTACCTGTCCGACTGTCTGCCAGTCTGTCTGTCTGTCCGTTCGTGCGTCCGATTGTGCGTCCGTCTAGAGAACACTCGAAGTACCGCCATCTCGCATACCCTGTCGCACATAGCCACCTTACAAGACCGTCTACCTGTCCGTCTGTCTGCCAGTCTGTCTGTCTGTCCGTGCATCCATCTAGAGAACACTCATAGTACCGTCATCTTGCATACCCTGTGGCATATAGCCGCTTTACACGTCCGTCTACCTGTCCGTCTCTCTGCCAGTCTGTCTGTCTGTCCGTCCGTGTGTCCGTCCATGCGTCCATCTAGAGAACATGCAAAGTACCGCCATCTTGCATAACCTGTGGCACATAGCCGCTTTACACATCTGTCTACCTGTCCGTCTGTCTGCCAGTCTGTCCATGCGTCCGTCCGTGCGTCCGTCCGTGCGTCCATCTGGAGAACACTCAAAGTACCGCCATCTCGCATACCCTGTGGCACATAGCCGTTTTACACGTCCGTCTACCTGTCCGTCTGTCTAACAGTCTGTCCGTTCGTGCGTCCATCTAGAGAACACTCAAAGTACCGCCATCTTGCATACCCTGTCCCACATAGCCGTTTTACACGTCTGTCTACCTGTCCGACTGTCTGCCAGTCTGTCTGTCTGTCCGTCCGAGCGTCCATCCATGCGTCCATCCAGAGAACACTCAAAGTATCGCCATCTCGCATACGCTGTGGCACATAGCCACTTTGCACATCCGTCTACCTGTCCTTCTGTCTGCCACTCTGTCTGTCCGTCCGTGCGTCCATCCGTGCGTCCAACCAGAGAACAATCAGAGTACCGCCATCTCGTGCGTCGTATACCCTGTGGTATACCCGCTTTACTAGTCCATCTACCTGTCCGTCTGTCTGCTAGTCTGTCTGTCTGTTCTTCCATGCGTCCGTCCGTGCGTTCATCTAGAGAACACTCTGGGTACTGCCATCTCGCGTGTCGTATACCTTGTGCCACATACCCGTTTTACGCGTCCGTCTACCTGTCCGTCTGTCTGCCAGTCTGTCTGTCTGGTCGTACATGCGTCCATCCGTGCGTCCATCTAGAGAACACTCACAGTACCAACATCTCGCATACCCTGTGCCACATAGCCGCTTTTACCGTCCGTCTACCTGTCAATCTGTCTGCCAGTCTGTCCGCCTGTCCGTCCGAGCGTCCGTCCGTGCGTCCATTTAGAGAACACTTAAATTATCGCCATCTCGCATACCCTGTGGCATGTAGCCGCTTTACACGTCTGTCTACCTGTCCGTCTGTCTGCCAGTCTGTCTGTCTGTTCATCCATGCATTCGTCCGTGCGTTCTTCTGGAGAACACTCAGAGTACCGCCATCTCGTGCGTCGTATACCCTGTGGTACATACCCGCTTTACTCGTCCGTCTACCTGTCCGTCTGTCTGCCAGTCTGTCTGTCTGTTCCTCCATGCATCCGTCCGTGCGTCCATCTAGAGAACACTCTGAGTATTGCCATCTCGCGCGTCGTATACCCTGTGGCACATATCCGCTTTACGCGTCCGTCTACCGGTCCGTCTGTCTGCCAGTCTGTCTGTCTGTTCGTCCATGCGTCCATCCGTGCGTCCATCTAGAAACACACAAAGTACCAACATCGCGCATACCCTGTGGCACCTAGCCGCTTTACACGTCCGTCTACCTGTCAATCTGTTTGCCAGTCTGTCTGTCTGTTTGTCCATGCATCCGTCCGTGCGTCCATCTGGAGAACACTCAAAGTACCGCCATCTCGCATACCCTGTGGCACATAGCCGTTTTACACGTCCGTCTACCTGTCCGACTGTCTGCCAGTCTGTCTGTCTGTCCGTTCGTGCGTCCGACCGTGCGTCCGTCTAGAGAACACTCAAAGTACCGCCATCTCGCATACCCTGTCGCACATAGCCACTTTACAAGTCCGTCTACCTGTCCGTCTGTCTGCCAGTCTGTCTGTCTGTCCGTCCGTTCGTCCGTCCGTGCGTCCATCTAGAGAACACTCAAAGTACCGCTATCTCGCATACCCTGTGGCACATACCCACTTTACACGTCCGTCTACCTGTCCGTCTGTCTACTAGTCTGCCTGTCTGTCCGTCCGTGCATCCATCTAGAGAACACTCATAGTACCGCCATCTTGCATACCCTGTGGCATATAGCCACTTTACACGTCCGTCTACCTGTCCGTCTGTCTGCCAGTCTGTCTGTCTGTCTGTCCACGCGTCCGTTCGTGCGTCAATCTAGAGAACACTCCGAGTACCGCCATCTCGCGTGTCATAGACACTGTGGCACATACCCGCTTGATGCGTCCCTCTACCTGTCCGTCTGCCTGCCAGTCTGTCTGTCTGTTCCTCCATGCGTCCGTCCGTGCGTCCATCTAGAGAACACTCTGAGTACCGCCATCTCGAATAAGCTGGGGCACATAGCCGCTTTACACGTCCGCCTACCTGTCCGTCTGTCTGCCAGTCGTTTTGTTTGTCCATCCGTGCGTACGTCCGTGCGTCCATCTAGAGAACACTCAAAGAACCGCCATCACGCATACCCTGTGGCACATAGCCACTTCACACGTCCGTCTTCCTGTCTGCCTGTCTGCCAGTCTGTCTGTCTGTCTGTCCGTGCATCCATCTAGAGAACACTCATAGTACCGCCATCTTGCATACCCTGAGGCATATAGCCGCTTTACACGTCTGTCTACCTGTCCGTCTCTCTGCCAGTCTGTCTGTCTGTCCGTCCGTGTGTCCGTCCATGCGTCCATCTAGAGAACACGCAAAGTACCGCCATCTCGCATACCCCGTGGCACATAGCCGTTTTACACGTCCGTCTACCTTTCCGTCTGTCTAATAGTCTGTCCGTTCGTGCGTCCATCTAGAGAACACTCAAAGTACCCCCATCTTGCATACCCTGTCCCACATAGCCGCTTTACACATCTGTCTACCTGTCCGTCTGTCTGCCAGTCTGTCCGTGCGTCCGTCCGTGCGTCCGTCCGTGCGTCCCTCTGGAGAACACTCAGAGTACCGACATCTCGTGCGTCGTATACCCTGTGGTACATACCCGCTTTACTCGTCCGTCTACCTGCCCGCGTGTCTGCCAGTCTGTCTGTCTGTTCCTCCATGCATCCGTCCGTGCGTCCATCTAGAGAACACACAAAGTACCAACATCGCGCATACCCTGTGGCACCTAGCTGCTTTACACGTCCGTCTACCTGTCAATCTGTTTGCCAGTCTGTCTGTCTGTTCGTCCATGCATCCGTCCGTGCAGCCATCTGGAGAACACTCAAAGTACCGCCATCTCGCATACCCCGTGGCACATAGCCGTCTTACACGTCCGTCTACCTTTCCGTCTGTCTAATAGTCTGTCCGTTCGTGCGTCCATCTAGAGAACACTCAAAGTACCGCCATCTTGCATACCCTGTCCCACATAGCCGTTTTACACGTCTGTCTACCTGTCCGACTGTCTGCCAGTCTGTCTGTCTGTCCGTTCGTGCGTCCGATTGTGCGTCCGTCTAGAGAACACTCGAAGTACCGCCATCTCGCATACCCTGTCGCACATAGCCACTTTACAAGTCCGTCTACCTGTCCGTCTGTCTGCCAGTCTGTCTGTCTGTCCGTCCGTTCGTCCGTCCGTGCGTCCATCTAGAGAACACTCAAAGCACCGCTATCTCGCATACCCTGTGGCACATAACCACTTTACACGTCCGTCTACCTGTCCGTCTGTCTGCTAGTCTGCCTGTCTGTCCGTCCGTGGATCCATCTAGAGAACACTCATAGTACCGCTTCTTGCATACCCTGTGGCATATAGCCGCTTTACACGTCCGTCTACCTGTCCGCCTGTCTGCCAGTCTGTCTGTCTGTCTGTCCATGCGTCCGTTTGTGCGTCAATCTAGAGAACACTCCGAGTACCGCCATCTCGCGCGTCGTATACACTGTGGCACATACCCGCTTGATGCGTCCCTCTACCTGTCCGTCTGTCTGCCAGTCTGTCTTTCTGTTCCTCCATGCGTCCGTCCGTGCGTCCATCTAGAGAACACTCTGAGTACCGCCACCTCGAATAAGCTGGGGCACATAGCCGCTTTACACGTCCGCCTACCTGTCCGTCTGTCTGCCAGTCTGTTTGTCTGTCCATCCGTGCGTACGTCCGTGCGTCCATCTAGAGAACACGCAAAGAACCGCCATCTCGCATACCCTGTGGCACATAGCCACTTCACACGTCCGTCTACCTGTCTGCCTGTCTGCCAGTCTGTCTGTCTGTCAGTCCGTGTGTCCATCCATGCGTCCATCTAGAGAACACGCAAAGTACCGCCATCTCGCATACCCTGTGGCACATAGCCGCTTTACAAGTCTGTCTACCTGCCCGTCTGTATGCCAGTCTGTCTGTCTGTCCGTTCGTGCGTCCGTGCGTCCGTCTAGAGAACACTGAAAGTACCACCATCGCGCATACCCTGTGGCACATAGCCGCTTTACAAGTCCGTCTACCTGTCCGTCTGTCTGTCCGTCCGTGCGTCCATCCGTGCGTCAATCTAGAGAACACTCAAAGTACCTCTATCTCGCATACCCTGTGGCACATAGCCACTTTACACGTCCGTCTACCTGTCCGTCTGTCTGTCTGCCAGTCTGTCTGTCTGTTCCTCCATGCGTCCGTCCGTGCGTCCATCTAGAGAACACTCTGAGTACCGCCACCTCGAATAAGCTGGGGCACATAGCCGCTTTACACGTCCGCCTACCTGTCCGTCTGTCTGCCAGTCTGTTTGTCTGTCCATCCGTGCGTACGTCCGTGCGTCCATCTAGAGAACACGCAAAGAACCGCCATCTCGCATACCCTGTGGCACATAGCCACTTCACACGTCCGTCTACCTGTCTGCCTGTCTGCCAGTCTGTCTGTCTGTCAGTCCGTGTGTCCATCCATGCGTCCATCTAGAGAACACGCAAAGTACCGCCATCTCGCATACCCTGTGGCACATAGCCGCTTTACAAGTCTGTCTACCTGCCCGTCTGTATGCCAGTCTGTCTGTCTGTCCGTTCGTGCGTCCGTGCGTCCGTCTAGAGAACACTGAAAGTACCACCATCGCGCATACCCTGTGGCACATAGCCGCTTTACAAGTCCGTCTACCTGTCCGTCTGTCTGTCCGTCCGTGCGTCCATCCGTGCGTCAATCTAGAGAACACTCAAAGTACCTCTATCTCGCATACCCTGTGGCACATAGCCACTTTACACGTCCGTCTACCTGTCCGTCTGTCTGTCTGCCAGTCTGTCTATCTGTCCATCCGTGCGTCCGTCCATGCGTCCATCCAGAGAACACTCAAAGTATCGCCATCTCGCATACGCTGTGGCACATAGCCACTTTGCACATCCGTCTACCTGTCCTTCTGTCTGCCACTCTGTCTGTCCGTGCTTGCGTCCATCCGTGCGTTCAACCAGAGAACACTCAGAGTACCGCCATCTCGTGCGTCGTATACCCTGTGGTATACCCGCTTTACTAGTCCGTCTACCTGTCCGTCTGTCTGCTAGTCTGTCTGTCTGTTCCTCCATGCGTCCGTCCGTGCGTTCATCTAGAGAACACTCTGGGTACTGCCATCTCGCGCGTCGTATACCATGTGGCACATACCCGTTTTACGCGTCCGTCTACCTGTCCGTCTGTCTGCCAGTCTGTCTGTCTGGTCGTCCATGCGTCCATCCGTGCGTCCATCTAGAGAACACTCACAGTACCAACATCTCGCATACCCTGTGGCACATAGCTGCTTTACACGTCCGTCTACCTGTCAATCTGTCTGCCAGTCTGTCTGTCTGTCCGTCCGAGCGTCCGTCCGTGCGTCCATTTAGAGAACACTTAAATTATCGCGATCTCGCATACGCTGTGGCACATAGCCACTTTGCACATCCGTCTACCTGTCCTTCTGTCTGCCACTCTGTCTGTCCGTCCGTGCGTCCATCCGTGCGTCCAACCAGAGAACAATCAGAGTACCGCCATCTCGTGCGTCGTATACCCTGTGGTATACCCGCTTTACTATTCCATCTACCTGTCCGTCTGTCTGCTAGTCTGTCTGTCTGTTCTTCCATGCGTCCGTCCGTGCGTTCATCTAGAGAACACTCTGGGTACTGCCATCTCGCGCGTCGTATACCATGTGCCACATACACGTTTTACGCGTCCGTCTACCTGTCCGTCTGTCTGCCAGTCTGTCTGTCTGGTCGTACATGCGTCCATCCGTGCGTCCATCTAGAGAACACTCACAGTACCAACATCTCGCATACCCTGTGCCACATAGCCGCTTTTACCGTCCGTCTACCTGTCAATCTGTCTGCCAGTCTGTCCGCCTGTCCGTCCGAGCGTCCATCCGTGCGTCCATTTAGAGAACACTTAAATTATCGCCATCTCGCATACCCTGTGGCATGTAGCCGCTTTACACGTCTGTCTACCTGTCCGTCTGTCTGCCAGTCTGTAGTCTGTTCATCCATGCATTCGTCCGTGCGTTCTTCTGGAGAACACTCAGAGTACCGCCATCTCGTGCGTCGTATACCCTGTGGTACATACCCGCTTTACTCGTCCGTCTACCTGTCCGTCTGTCTGCGTCTGTCTGTCTGTTCCTCCATGCATCCGTCCGTGCGTCCATCTAGAGAACACTCTGAGTATTGCCATCTCGCGCGTCGTATACCCTGTGGCACATACCCGCTTTACGCGTCCGTCTACCGGTCCGTCTGTCTGCCAGTCTGTCTGTCTGTTCGTCCATGCGTCCATCCGTGCGTCCATCTAGAGAACACACAAAGTACCAACATCGCGCATACCCTGTGGCACCTAGCCGCTTTACACGTCCGTCTACCTGTCAATCTGTTTGCCAGTCTGTCTGTCTGTTCGTCCATGCATCCGTCCGTGCGTCCATCTGGAGAACACTCAAAGTACCGCCATCTCGCATACCCTGTGGCACATAGCCGTTTTACACGTCCGTCTACCTGTCCGTCTGTCTAACAGTCTGTCCGTTCGTGCGTCCATCTAGAGAACACTCAAAGTACCGCCATCTTGCATACCCTGTCCCACATAGCCGTTTTACACGTCTGTCTACCTGTCCGACTGTCTGCCAGTCTGTCTGTCTGTCCGTTCGTGCGTCCGACCGTGCGTCCGTCTAGAGAACCCTCAAAGTACCGCCATCTCGCATACCCTGTCGCACATAGCCGCTTTACACGTCCGCCTACCTGTCCGTCTGTCTGCCAGTCTGTTTGTCTGTCCATCCGTGCGTACGTCCGTGCGTCCCTCTGGAGAACACTCAGAGTACTGCCATCTCGTGCGTCGTATACCCTGTGCTACATACCCGCTTTACTCGTCCGTCTACCTGTCCGCGTGTCTGCCAGTCTGTCTGTCTGTTCCTCCATGCATCCGTCCGTGCGTCCATCTAGAGAACGCTCTGAGTATTGCCATCTCGCGCGTCGTATACCCTGTGGCACATACCCGCTTTACGCGTCCGTCTACCGGTCCGTCTGTCTGCCAGTCTGTCTGGCTGTTCGTCCATGCGTCCATCCATGCGTCCATCTAGAGAACACACAAAGTACCAACATCGCGCATACCCTGTGGCACCTAGCTGCTTTACACGTCCGTCTACCTGTCAATCTGTTTGCCAGTCTGTCTGTCTGTTCGTCCATGCATCCGTCCGTGCGTCCATCTGGAGAACACTCAAAGTACCGCCATCTCGCATACCCCGTGGCACATAGCCGTTTTACACGTCCGTCTACCTTTCCGTCTGTCTAATAGTCTGTCCGTTCGTGCGTCCATCTAGAGAACACTCAAAGTACCGTCATCTTGCATACCCTGTCCCACATAGCCGTTTTACACGTCTGTCTACCTGTCCGACTGTCTGCCAGTCTGTCTGTCTGTCCGTTCGTGCGTCCGATTGTGCGTCCGTCTAGAGAACACTCGAAGTACCGCCATCTCGCATACCCTGTCGCACATAGCCACTTTACAAGACCGTCTACCTGTCCGTCTGTCTGCCAGTCTGTCTGTCTGTCCGTCCGTTCGTCCGTCCGTGCGTCCATCTAGAGAACACTCAAAGCACCGCTATCTCGCATACCCTGTGGCACATAACCACTTTACACGTCCGTCTACCTGTCCGTCTGTCTGCTAGTCTGCCTGTCTGCCCGTCCGTGCATCCATCTAGAGAACACTCATAGTACCGCTTCTTGCATACCCTGTGGCATATAGCCGCTTTACACGTCCGTCTACCTGTCCGTCTGTCTGCCAGTCTGTCTGTCTTTCTGTCCTTGCGTCCGTTTGTGCGTCAATCTAGAGAACACTCCGAGTACCGCCATCTCGCGCGTCGTATACACTGTGGCACATACCCGCTTGATGCGTCCCTCTACCTGTCCGTCTGTCTGCCAGTCTGTCTGTCTGTTCCTCCATGCGTCCGTCCGTGCGTCCATCTAGAGAACACTCTGAGTACCGCCATCTCGAATAAGCTGGGGCACATAGCCGCTTTACACGTCCGCCTACCTGTCCGTCTGTCTGCCAGTCTGTTTGTCTGTCCATCCGTGCGTACGTCCGTGCATCCATCTAGAGAACACTCAAAGAACCGCCATCTCGCATACCCTGTGGCACAAAGCCACTTCACACGTCCGTCTACCTGTCTGCCTGTCTGCCAGTCTGTCTGTCTGTCAGTCCGTGTGTCCGTCCATGCGTCCATCTAGAGAACACGCAAAGTACCGCCATCTTGCATAACCTGTGGCACATAGCCGCTTTACACATCTGTCTACCTGTCCGTCTGTCTGCCAGTCTGTCCGTGCGTCCGTCCGTCCATCCGTCCGTGCGTCCATCTAGAGAACACTCAAAAAACCGCCATCTCGAAAACCCTGTGGCACATAGCCGCTTTACACGTCCGTCTACCTGTCAATCTGTCCGCCAGTCTGTCTGTCTGTCCGTCCGTGCGTCCATCTAGAGAACACGCAAAGTACCGCCATCTCGCATACCCTGTGGCACATAGCCGCTTTACAAGTCTGTCTACCTGTCTGTCTCTCTGCCAATCTGTCTGTCTGTCCGTCCGTGCGTCCGTCCATGCGTCCATCTAGAGAACACGCAAAGTACCCCCATCTCGCATACCCTGTGGCACATAGCCACTTTACACGTCCGTCTACCTGCCCGTCTGTCTGCCAGTCTGTCCGTCTGTCCGTTCATGCGTTCGTTCGTGCATCAATCTAGAGAACACTCAAAGTACCACCATCTCGCATACCCTGTGGCACATAGCCGCTTTACGCGTCCGTCTACCTGTCCATCTGTCTGCCAGTGTGTCTGTCTGTCTGTCTGTCCATGCGTCCGTTCGTGCGTCAATCTAGAGAACACTCCGAGTACCGCCATCTCGCGCGTCGTATACACTGTGGCACATACCCGCTTGATGCGTCCTTCTACCTGTCCGTCTGTCTGCGAGTCTGTCTGTCTGTTCCTCCATGCGTCCGTCCGTGCGTCCATCTAGAGAACACTCTGAGTACTGCCATCTCGTGCGTCCTATACCCTGCGGCACATACCCACTTTACGCGTCCGTCTACCTGCCTAACTGTCTGTCTGTCCATCCGTGCGTCCGTTCGTGCGTCCCTTCGTGCGTCCGTCCGTGCGTCCATCTAGAGAACACTCAAATTACCGCCGTCTTGATACCCTGTGGCACATAGCCGCTTTCCACGTCTGTCTACCTGTCCGTCTGTCTGCCAGTCTGTCTGTCTGTCCATTCGTGCGTCTGTCCGTGCGTCCATCTAGAGAACACTCAAAGTACCACCATCTCGCATACCCTGTGGCACATAGCCGCTTTACAAGTCCGTCTACCCTTTCCGTCTGTTTGCCAGTCTGTCTGTCTGTCCGTCCGTGCGTCCATCCGTGCGTCAATCTAGACAACACTCAATGTACCACCATCTCGCAGACCCTGTGGCACATAGCCACTTTATACGTCCGTCTACCTGTCCGTCTGTCTGTCTGCCAGTCTGTCTGTCTGTCCGTCCGTGCGTCCGTCCATGCGTCTATCCAGAGAACACTCAAAGTATCGCCATCTCGCATACGCTGTGGCACATAGCCACTTTGCACGTCCGTCTACCTGTCCTTCTGTCTGCCACTCTATCTGTCTGTCCGTCCATGCGTCCATCCGTGCGTCCAACAAGAGAACACTTAAAGTATGACATCTCCCATACGCTGTGGCACATATTCGCTTTACACGTTCGCCTACCTGTCCGTCTGTCTGCCAGTCTTTCTGTCTGTCCATCCGTGCGTCCGTACGTGCGTCCCTCTAGAGAACACACAAAGTACCAACATCGCGCATACCCTGTGGCACCTAGCTGCTTTACACGTCCGTCTACCTGTCAATCTGTTTGCCAGTCTGTCTGTCTGTTCGTCCATGCATCCGTCCGTGCGTCCATCTGGAGAACACTCAAAGTACCGCCATCTCGCATACCCCATGGCACATAGCCGTTTTACACGTCCGTCTACCTGTCCGTCTGTGTAACAGTCTGTCCGTTCGTCCGTCCATCTAGAGAACACTCAAAGTACCGCCATCTTGCATACCCTGTCCCACATAGCCGTTTTACACGTCTGTCTACCTGTCCGTCTGTCTGCCAGTCTGTCTGTCTGTCCGTCCGTTCGTCCGTCCGTGCGTCCATCTAGAGAACACTCAAAGCACCGCTATCTCGCATACCCTGTGGCACATAACCACTTTACACGTCCGTCTACCTGTCCGTCTGTCTGCTAGTCTGCCTGTCTGTCCGTCCGTGCATCCATCTAGAGAACACTCATAGTACCGCTTCTTGCATACCCTGTGGCATATATCCGCTTTACACGTCCGTCTACCTGTCCGTCTGTCTGCCCGTCTGTCTGTCTGTCTGTCCATGCGTCCGTTTGTGCGTTAATCTAGAGAACACTCTGAGTACCGCCATCTCGAATAAGCTGGGGCACATAGCCGCTTTACACGTCCGCCTACCTGTCCGTCTGTCTGCCAGTCTGTTTGTCTGTCCATCCGTGCGTACGTCCGTGCGTCCATCTAGAGAACACTCAAAGAACCGCCATCTCGCATACCCTGTGGCACATAACCACTTCACACGTCCGTCTACCTGTCTGCCTGTCTGCCAGTCTGTCTGTCTGTCTGTCTGTCCGTGTGTCCGTCCATGCGTCCATCTAGAGAACACGCAAAGTACCGCCATCTTGCATAACCTGTGGCACATAGCCGCTTTACACATCTGTCTACCTGTCTGTCTGTCTGCCAGTCTGTCCGTGCGTCCGTCCGTGCGTCCATCTAGAGAACACTCAAAAAACCGCCATCTCGAAAACCCTGTGGCACATAGCCGCTTTACACGTCCGTCTACCTGTCAATCTGTCCGCCAGTCTGTCTGTCTGTCCGTCCGTGCGCTCGTCCGTGCGTCCATCTAGAGAACACGCAAAGTACCGCCATCTCGCATACCCTGTGGCACATAACCGCTTTACAAGTCTGTCTACCTGTCCGTCTCTCTGCCAGTCTGTCTGTCTGTCCGTCCGTGCGTCCGTCCATGCGTCCATCTAGAGAACACGCAAAGTACCCCCATCTCGCATACCCTGTGGCACATAGCCACTTTACACGTCCGTCTACCTGCCCGTCTGTCTGCCAGTCTGTCCGTCTGTCCGTTCGTGCGTTCGTTCGTGCATCAATCTAGAGAACACTCAAAGTACCACCATCTCGCATACCCTGTGGCACATAGCCGCTTTACGCCTCCGTCTACCTGTCCATCTGTCTGCCAGTCTGTCTGTCTGTCTGTCCATGCGTTCGTTCGTGCGTCAATCTATAGAACACTGCGAGTACCGCCATCTCGCGCGTCGTATACACTGTGGCACATACCCGCTTGATGCGTCCCTCTACCTGTCCGTCTGTCTGCGAGTCTGTCTGTCTGTTCCTCCATGCGTCCGTCCGTGCGTCCATCTAGAGAACACTCTGAGTACTGCCATCTCGTGCGTCCTATACCCTGCGGCACATACCCACTTTATGCGTCCGTCTACCTGCCAATCTGTCTGCCAGTCTGTCTGTCTGTCCATCCGTGCGTCCGTTCGTGCGTCCCTTCGTGCGTCCGTCCGTGCGTCCATCTAGAGAACACTCAAATTACCGCCGTCTTGATACCCTGTGGCACATAGCCGCTTTCCACGTCTGTCTACCTGTCCGTCTGTCTGCCAGTCTGTCTGTCTGTCTGTCCGTGCATCCATCTAGAGAACACTCATAGTACCGCCATCTTGCATACCCTGAGGCATATGCCGCTTTACACGTCTGTCTACCTGTCCGTCTCTCTGCCAGTCTGTCTGTCTGTCCGTCCGTGTGTCCGTCCATGCGTCCATCTAGAGAACACGCAAAGTACCGCCATCTCGCATACCCCGTGGCACATAGCCGTTTTACACGTCCGTCTACCTTTCCGTCTGTCTAATAGTCTGTCCGTTCGTGCGTCCATCTAGAGAACACTCAAAGTACCCCCATCTTGCATACCCTGTCCCACATAGCCGCTTTACACATCTGTCTACCTGTCCGTCTGTCTGCCAGTCTGTCCGTGCGTCCGTCCGTGCGTCCCTCTGGAGAACACTCAGAGTACCGCCATCTCGTGCGTCGTATACCCTGTGGTACATACCCGCTTTACTCGTCCGTCTACCTGCCCGCGTGTCTGCCAGTCTGTCTGTCTGTTCCTCCATGCATCCGTCCGTGCGTCCATCTAGAGAACACACAAAGTACCAACATCGCGCATACCCTGTGGCACCTAGCTGCTTTACACGTCCGTCTACCTGTCAATCTGTTTGCCAGTCTGTCTGTCTGTTCGTCCATGCATCCGTCCGTGCGTCCATCTGGAGAACACTCAAAGTACCGCCATCTCGCATACCCCGTGGCACATAGCCGTTTTACACGTCCGTCTACCGTTCCGTCTGTCTAATAGTCTGTCCGTTCGTGCGTCCATCTAGAGAACACTCAAAGTACCGCCATCTTGCATACCCTGTCCCACATAGCCGTTTTACACGTCTGTCTACCTGTCCGACTGTCTGCCAGTCTGTCTGTCTGTCCGTTCGTGCGTCCGATTGTGCGTCCGTCTAGAGAACACTCGAAGTACCGCCATCTCGCATACCCTGTCGCACATAGCCACTTTACAAGTCCGTCTACCTGTCCGTCTGTCTGCCAGTCTGTCTGTCTGTCCGTCCGTTCGTCCGTCCGTGCGTCCATCTAGAGAACACTCAAAGCACCGCTATCTCGCATACCCTGTGGCACATAACCACTTTACACGTCCGTCTACCTGTCCGTCTGTCTGCTAGTCTGCCTGTCTGTCCGTCCGTGGATCCATCTAGAGATCACTCATAGTACCGCTTCTTGCATACCCTGTGGCATATAGCCGCTTTACACGTCCGTCTACCTGTCCGTCTGTCTGCCAGTCTGTCTGTCTGTCTGTCCATGCGTCCGTTTGTGCGTCAATCTAGAGAACACTCCGAGTACCGCCATCTCGCGCGTCGTATACACTGTGGCACATACCCGCTTGATGCGTCCCTCTACCTGTCCGTCGGTCTGCCAGTCTGTCTGTCTGTTCCTCCATGCGTCCGTCCGTGCGTCCATCTAGAGAACACTCTGAGTACCGCCACCTCGAATAAGCTGGGGCACATAGCCGCTTTACACGTCCGCCTACCTGTCCGTCTGTCTGCCAGTCTGTTTGTCTGTCCATCCGTGCGTACGTCCGTGCGTCCATCTAGAGAACACTCAAAGAACCGCCATCTCGCATACCCTGTGGCACATAGCCACTTCACACGTCCGTCTACCTGTCTGCCTGTCTGCCAGTCTGTCTGTCTGTCAGTCCGTGTGTCCATCCATGCGTCCATCTAGAGAACACGCAAAGTACCGCCATCTCGCATACCCTGTGGCACATAGCCGCTTTACAAGTCTGTCTACCTGCCCGTCTGTATGCCAGTCTGTCTGTCTGTCCGTTCGTGCGTCCGTGCGTCCGTCTAGAGAACACTGAAAGTACCACCATCGCGCATACCCTGTGGCACATAGCCGCTTTACAAGTCCGTCTACCTGTCCGTCTGTCTGTCCGTCCGTGCGTCCATCCGTGCGTCAATCTAGAGAACACTCAAAGTACCTCTATCTCGCATACCCTGTGGCACATAGCCACTTTACACGTCCGTCTACCTGTCCGTCTGTCTGTCTGCCAGTCTGTCTATCTGTCCATCCGTGCGTCCGTCCATGCGTCCATCCAGAGAACACTCAAAGTATCGCCATCTCGCATACGCTGTGGCACATAGCCACTTTGCACATCCGTCTACCTGTCCTTCTGTCTGCCACTCTGTCTGTCCGTGCTTGCGTCCATCCGTGCGTTCAACCAGAGAACACTCAGAGTACCGCCATCTCGTGCGTCGTATACCCTGTGGTATACCCGCTTTACTAGTCCGTCTACCTGTCCGTCTGTCTGCTAGTCTGTCTGTCTGTTCCTCCATGCGTCCGTCCGTGCGTTCATCTAGAGAACACTCTGGGTACTGCCATCTCGCGCGTCGTATACCATGTGGCACATACCCGTTTTACGCGTCCGTCTACCTGTCCGTCTGTCTGCTAGTCTGCCTGTCTGTCCGTCCGTGGATCCATCTAGAGAACACTCATAGTACCGCTTCTTGCATACCCTGTGGCATATAGCCGCTTTACACGTCCGTCTACCTGTCCGTCTGTCTGCCAGTCTGTCTGTCTGTCTGTCCATGCGTCCGTTTGTGCGTCAATCTAGAGAACACTCCGAGTACCGCCATCTCGCGCGTCGTATACACTGTGGCACATACCCGCTTGATGCGTCCCTCTACCTGTCCGTCTGTCTGCCAGTCTGTCTGTCTGTTCCTCCATGCGTCCGTCCGTGCGTCCACCTAGAGAACACTCTGAGTACCGCCACCTCGAATAAGCTGGGGCACATAGCCGCTTTACACGTCCGCCTACCTGTCCGTCTGTCTGCCAGTCTGTTTGTCTGTCCATCCGTGCGTACGTCTGTGCGTCCATCTAGAGAACACGCAAAGAACCGCCATCTCGCATACCCTATGGCACATAGCCACTTCACACGTCCGTCTACCTGTCTGCCTGTCTGCCAGTCTGTCTGTCTGTCAGTCCGTGTGTCCATCCATGCGTGCATCTAGAGAACACGCAAAGTACCGCCATCTCGCATACCCTGTGGCACATAGCCGCTTTACAAGTCTGTCTACCTGCCCGTCTGTATGCCAGTCTGTCTGTCTGTCCGTTCGTGCGTCCGTGCGTCCGTCTAGAGGACACTGAAAGTACCACCATCGCGCATACCCTGTGGCACATAGCCGCTTTACAAGTCCGTCTACCTGTCCGTCTGTCTGTCCGTCCGTGCGTCCATCCGTGCGTCAATCTAGAGAACACTCAAAGTACCTCTATCTCGCATACCCTGTGGCACATAGCCACTTTACACGTCCGTCTACCTGTCCGTCTGTCTGTCTGCCAGTCTGTCTATCTGTCCATCCGTGCGTCCGTCCATGCGTCCATCCAGAGAACACTCAAAGTATCGCCATCTCGCATACGCTGTGGCACATAGCCACTTTGCACATCCGTCTACCTGTCCTTCTGTCTGCCACTCTGTCTGTCCGTGCTTGCGTCCATCCGTGCGTTCAACCAGAGAACACTCAGAGTACCGCCATCTCGTGCGTCGTATACCCTGTGGTATACCCGCTTTACTAGTCCGTCTACCTGTCCGTCTGTCTGCTAGTCTGTCTGTCTGTTCCTCCATGCGTCCGTCCGTGCGTTCATCTAGAGAACACTCTGGGTACTGCCATCTCGCGCGTCGTATACCATGTGGCACATACCCGTTTTACGCGTCCGTCTACCTGTCCGTCTGTCTGCCAGTCTGTCTGTCTGGTCGTCCATGCGTCCATCCGTGCGTCCATCTAGAGAACACTCACAGTACCAACATCTCGCATACCCTGTGGCACATAGCTGCTTTACACGTCCGTCTACCTGTCAATCTGTCTGCCAGTCTGTCTGTCTGTCCGTCCGAGCGTCCGTCCGTGCGTCCATTTAGAGAACACTTAAATTATCGCCATCTCGCATACGCTGTGGCACATAGCCACTTTGCACATCCGTCTACCTGTCCTTCCGTCTGCCACTCTGTCTGTCCGTCCGTGCGTCCATCCGTGCGTCCAACCGGAGAACAATCAGAGTACCGCCATCTCGTGCGTCGTATACCCTGTGGTATACCCGCTTTACTA
The DNA here is from genome assembly GCF_043290135.1 of Rhipicephalus microplus. Classification (NCBI taxonomy): domain Eukaryota; kingdom Metazoa; phylum Arthropoda; class Arachnida; order Ixodida; family Ixodidae; genus Rhipicephalus; species Rhipicephalus microplus. The sequence continues at coordinate 288,370,625 of NC_134702.1, forward strand.
TTCCATCTACCTGTCCGCCTGTCTGCTAGTCTGTCTGTCTGTTCTTCCATGCGTCCGTCCGTGCGTTCATCTAGAGAACACTCTGGGTACTGCCATATCGCGCGTCGTATACCATGTGCCACATACCCGTTTTACGCGTCCGTCTACCTGTCCGTCTGTCTGCCAGTCTGTCTGTCTGGTCGTACATGCGTCCATCCGTGCGTCCATCTAGAGAACACTCACAGTACCAACATCTCGCATACCCTGTGCCACATAGCCGCTTTTACCGTCCGTCTACCTGTCAATCTGTCTGCCAGTCTGTCCGCCTGTCCGTCCGAGCGTCCGTCCGTGCGTCCATTTAGAGAACACTTAAATTATCGCCATCTCGCATACCCTGTGGCATGTAGCCGCTTTACACGTCTGTCTACCTGTCCGTCTGTCTGCCAGTCTGTAGTCTGTTCATCCATGCATTCGTCCGTGCGTTCTTCTGGAGAACACTCAGAGTACCGCCATCTCGTGCGTCGTATACCCTGTGGTACATACCCGCTTTACTCGTCCGTCTACCTGTCCGTCTGTCTGCGTCTGTCTGTCTGTTCCTCCATGCATCCGTCCGTGCGTCCATCTAGAGAACACTCTGAGTATTGCCATCTCGCGCGTCGTATACCCTGTGGCACATACCCGCTTTACGCGTCCGTCTACCGGTCCGTCTGTCTGCCAGTCTGTCTGTCTGTTCGTCCATGCGTCCATCCGTGCGTCCATCTAGAGAACACACAAAGTACCAACATCGCGCATACCCTGTGGCACCTAGCCGCTTTACACGTCCGTCTACCTGTCAATCTGTTTGCCAGTCTGTCTGTCTGTTCGTCCATGCATCCGTCCGTGCGTCCATCTGGAGAACACTCAAAGTACCGCCATCTCGCATACCCTGTGGCACATAGCCGTTTTACACGTCCGTCTACCTGTCCGTCTGTCTAACAGTCTGTCCGTTCGTGCGTCCATCTAGAGAACACTCAAAGTACCGCCATCTTGCATACCCTGTCCCACATAGCCGTTTTACACGTCTGTCTACCTGTCCGACGGTCTGCCAGTCTGTCTGTCTGTCCGTTCGTGCGTCCGACCGTGCGTCCGTCTAGAGAACCCTCAAAGTACCGCCATCTCGCATACCCTGTCGCACATAGCCGCTTTACACGTCCGCCTACCTGTCCGTCTGTCTGCCAGTCTGTTTGTCTGTCCATCCGTGCGTACGTCCGTGCGTCCCTCTGGAGAACACTCAGAGTACTGCCATCTCGTGCGTCGTATACCCTGTGCTACATACCCGCTTTACTCGTCCGTCTACCTGTCCGCGTGTCTGCCAGTCTGTCTGTCTGTTCCTCCATGCATCCGTCCGTGCGTCCATCTAGAGAATGCTCTGAGTATTGCCATCTCGCGCGTCGTATACCCTGTGGCACATACCCGCTTTACGCGTCCGTCTACCGGTCCGTCTGTCTGCCAGTCTGTCTGGCTGTTCGTCCATGCGTCCATCCATGCGTCCATCTAGAGAACACACAAAGTACCAACATCGCGCATACCCTGTGGCACCTAGCTGCTTTACACGTCCGTCTACCTGTCAATCTGTTTGCCAGTCTGTCTGTCTGTTCGTCCATGCATCCGTCCGTGCGTCCATCTGGAGAACACTCAAAGTACCGCCATCTCGCATACCCCGTGGCACATAGCCGTTTTACACGTCCGTCTACCTTTCCGTCTGTCTAATAGTCTGTCCGTTCGTGCGTCCATCTAGAGAACACTCAAAGTACCGTCATCTTGCATACCCTGTCCCACATAGCCGTTTTACACGTCTGTCTACCTGTCCGACTGTCTGCCAGTCTGTCTGTCTGTCCGTTCGTGCGTCCGATTGTGCGTCCGTCTAGAGAACACTCGAAGCACCGCTATCTCGCATACCCTGTGGCACATAACCACTTTACACGTCCGTCTACCTGTCCGTCTGTCTGCTAGTCTGCCTGTCTGCCCGTCCGTGCATCCATCTAGAGAACACTCATAGTACCGCTTCTTGCATACCCTGTGGCATATAGCCGCTTTACACGTCCGTCTACCTGTCCGTCTGTCTGCCAGTCTGTCTGTCTTTCTGTCCTTGCGTCCGTTTGTGCGTCAATCTAGAGAACACTCCGAGTACCGCCATCTCGCGCGTCGTATACACTGTGGCACATACCCGCTTGATGCGTCCCTCTACCTGTCCGTCTGTCTGCTAGTCTGTCTGTCTGTTCCTCCATGCGTCCGTCCGTGCGTCCATCTAGAGAACACTCTGAGTACCGCCATCTCGAATAAGCTGGGGCACATAGCCGCTTTACACGTCCGCCTACCTGTCCGTCTGTCTGCCAGTCTGTTTGTCTGTCCATCCGTGCGTACGTCCGTGCATCCATCTAGAGAACACTCAAAGAACCGCCATCTCGCATACCTTGTGGCACAAAGCCACTTCACACGTCCGTCTACCTGTCTGCCTGTCTGCCAGACTGTCTGTCTGTCAGTCCGTGTGTCCGTCCATGCGTCCATCTAGAGAACACGCAAAGTGCCGCCATCTTGCATAACCTGTGGCACATAGCCGCTTTACACATCTGTCTACCTGTCCGTCTGTCTGCCAGTCTGTCCGTGCGTCCGTCCGTGCGTCCGTCCGTGCGTCCATCTAGAGAACACTAAAAAAACCGCCATCTCGAAAACCCTGTGGCACATAGCCGCTTTACACGTCCGTCTACCTGTCAATCTGTCCGCCAGTCTGTCTGTCTGTCCGTCCGTGCGCCCGTCCGTGCGTCCATCTAGAGAACACGCAAAGTACCGCCATCTCGCATACCCTGTGGCACATAGCCGCTTTACAAGTCTGTCTACCTGTCTGTCTCTCTGCCAGTCTGTCTGTCTGTCCGTCCGTGCGTCCGTCCATGCGTCCATCTAGAGAACACGCAAAGTACCCCCATCTCGCATACCCTGTGGCACATAGCCACTTTACACGTCCGTCTACCTGCCCGTCTGTCTGCCAGTCTGTCCGTCTGTCCGTTCATGCGTTCGTTCGTGCATCAATCTAGAGAACACTCAAAGTACCACCATCTCGCATACCCTGTGGCACATAGCCGCTTTACGCGTCCGTCTACCTGTCCATCTGTCTTCCAGTGTGTCTGTCTGTCTGTCTGTCCATGCATCCGTTCGTGCGTCAATCTAGAGAACACTCCGAGTACCGCCATCTCGCGCGTCGTATACACTGTGGCACATACCCGCTTGATGCGTCCTTCTACCTGTCCGTCTGTATGCGAGTCTGTCTGTCTGTTCCTCCATGCGTCCGTCCGTGCGTCCATCTAGAGAACACTCTGAGTACTGCCATCTCGTGCGTCCTATACCCTGCGGCACATACCCACTTTACGCGTCCGTCTACCTGCCTATCTGTCTGTCTGTCCATCCGTGCGTCCGTTCGTGCGTCCCTTCGTGCGTCCGTCCGTGCGTCCATCTAGAGAACACTCAAATTACCGCCGTCTTGATACCCTGTGGCACATAGCCGCTTTCCACGCCTGTCTACCTGTCCGTCTGTCTGCCAGTCTGTCTGTCTGTCCATTCGTGCGTCTGTCCGTGCGTCCATCTAGAGAACACTCAAAGTACCACCATCTCGCATACCCTGTGGCACATAGCCGCTTTACAAGTCCGTCTACCCTTTCCGTCTGTTTGCCAGTCTGTCTGTCTGTCCGTCCGTGCGTCCATCCGTGCGTCAATCTAGACAACACTCAATGTACCACCATCTCGCAGACCCTGTGGCACATAGCCACTTTATACGTCCGTCTACCTGTCCGTCTGTCTGTCTGCCAGTCTGTCTGTCTGTCCGTCCGTGCGTCCGTCTATGCGTCTATCCAGAGAACACTTAAAGTATGCCATCTCCCATACCCTGTGGCACATATTCGCTTTACACGTTCGCCTACCTGTCCGTCTGTCTGCCAGTCTTTCTGTCTGTCCATCCGTGCGTCCGTACGTGCGTCCCTCTAGAGAACACACAAAGTACCAACATCGCGCATACCCTGTGGCACCTAGCTGCTTTACACGTCCGTCTACCTGTCAATCTGTTTGCCAGTCTGTCTGTCTGTTCGTCCATGTATCCGTCCGTGCGTCCATCTGGAGAACACTCAAAGTACCGCCATCTCGCATACCCCGTGGCACATAGCCGTTTTACACGTCCGTCTACCTGTCCGTCTGTCTAACAGTCTGTCCGTTCGTGCGTCCATCTAGAGAACACTCAAAGTACCGCCATCTTGCATACCCTGTCCCACATAGCCGTTTTACACGTCTACCTGTCCGACTGTCTGCCAGTCTGTCTCTCTGTCCGTTCGTGCGTCCGATTGTGCGTCCGTCTAGAGAACACTCGAAGTACCGCCATCTCGCATACCCTGTCGCACATAGCCACTTTACAAGTCCGTATACCTGTCCGTCTGTCTGCCAGTCTGTCTGTCTGTCCGTCCGTTCGTCCGTCCGTGCGTCCATCTAGAGAACACTCAAAGCACCGCTATCTCGCATACCCTGTGGCACATAACCACTTTACACGTCCGTCTACCTGTCCGTCTGTCTGCTAGTCTGCCTGTCTGTCCGTCCGTGCATCCATCTAGAGAACACTCATAGTACCGCTTCTTGCATACCCTGTGGCATATATCCGCTTTACACGTCCGTCTACCTGTCCGTCTGTCTGCCCGTCTGTCTGTCTGTCTGTCCATGCGTCCGTTTGTGCGTCAATCTAGAGAACACTCTGAGTACCGCCATCTCGAATAAGCTGGGGCACATAGCCGCTTTACACGTCCGCCTACCTGTCCGTCTGTCTGCCAGTCTGTTTGTCTGTCCATCCGTGCGCACGTCCGTGCGTCCATCTAGAGAACACTCAAAGAACCGCCATCTCGCATACCCTGTGGCACATAACCACTTCACACGTCCGTCTACCTGTCTGCCTGTCTGCCAGTCTGTCTGTCTGTCTGTCCGTGTGTCCGTCCATGCGTCCATCTAGAGAACACGCAAAGTACCCCCATCTCGTATACCCTGTGGCACATAGCCACTTTACACGTCCGTCTACCTGCCCGTCTGTCTGCCAGTCTGTCCGTCTGTCCGTTCGTGCGTTCGTTCGTGCATCAATCTAGAGAACACTCAAAGTACCACCATCTCGCATACCCTGTGGCACATAGCCGCTTTACGCCTCCGTCTACTTGTCCGTCTGTCTGCGAGTCTGTCTGTCTGTTCCTCCATGCGTCCGTCCGTGCGTCCATCTAGAGAACACTCTGAGTACTGCCATCTCGTGCGTCCTATACCCTGCGGCACATACCCACTTTACGCGTCCGTCTACCTGCCAATCTGTCTGCCAGTCTGTCTGTCTGTCCATCCGTGCGTCCGTTCGTGCGTCCCTTCGTGCGTCCGTCCGTGCGTCCATCTAGAGAACACTCAAATTACCGCCGTCTTGATACCCTGTGGCACATAGCCGCTTTCCACGTCTGTCTACCTGTCCGTCTGTCTGCCAGTCTGTCTGTCTGTCTGTCCGTGCATCCATCTAGAGAACACTCATAGTACCGCCATCTTGCATACCCTGAGGCATATAGCCGCTTTACACGTCTGTCTACCTGTCCGTCTCTCTGCCAGTCTGTCTGTCTGTACGTCCGTGTGTCCGTCCATGCGTCCATCTAGAGAACACGCAAAGTACCGCCATCTCGCATACCCCGTGGCACATAGCCGTTTTACACGTCCGTCTACCTTTCCGTCTGTCTAATAGTCTGTCCGTTCGTGCGTCCATCTAGAGAACACTCAAAGTACCCCCATCTTGCATACCCTGTCCCACATAGCCGCTTTACACATTTGTCTACCTGTCCGTCTGTCTGCCAGTCTGTCCGTGCGTCCGTCCGTGTGTCCGTAGGTGCGTCCCTCTGGAGAACACTCAGAGTACCGCCATCTCGTGCGTCGTATACCCTGTGGTACATACCCGCTTTACTCGTCCGTCTACCTGCCCGCGTGTCTGCCAGTCTGTCTGTCTGTTCCTCCAAGCATCCGTCCGTGCGTCCATCTAGAGAACACACAAAGTACCAACATCGCGCATACCCTGTGGCACCTAGCTGCTTTACACGTCCGTCTACCTGTCAATCTGTTTGCCAGTCTGTCTGTCTGTTCGTCCATGCATCCGTCCGTGCGTCCATCTGGAGAACACTCAAAGTACCGCCATCTCGCATACCCCGTGGCACATAGCCGTTTTACACGTCCGTCTACCTTTCCGTCTGTCTAATAGTCTGTCCGTTCGTGCGTCCATCTAGAGAACACTCAAAGTACCGCCATCTTGCATACCCTGTCCCACATAGCCGTTTTACACGTCTGTCTACCTGTCCGACTGTCTGCCAGTCTGTCTGTCTGTCCGTTCGTGCGTCCGATTGTGCGTCCGTCTAGAGAACACTCGAAGTACCGCCATCTCGCATACCCTGTCGCACATAGCCACTTTACAAGTCCGTCTACCTGTCCGTCTGTCTGCCAGTCTGTCTGTCTGTCCGTCCGTTCGTCCGTCCGTGCGTCCATCTAGAGAACACTCAAAGCACCGCTATCTCGCATACCCTGTGGCACATAACCACTTTACACGTCCGTCTACCTGTCCGTCTGTCTGCTAGTCTGCCTGTCTGTCCGTCCGTGGATCCATCTAGAGAACACTCATAGTACCGCTTCTTGCATACCCTGTGGCATATAGCCGCTTTACACGTCCGTCTACCTGTCCGTCTGTCTGCCAGTCTGTCTGTCTGTCTGTCCATGCGTCCGTTTGTGCGTCAATCTAGAGAACACTCCGAGTACCGCCATCTCGCGCGTCGTATACACTGTGGCACATACCCGCTTGATGCGTCCCTCTACCTGTCCGTCTGTCTGCCAGTCTGTCTGTCTGTTCCTCCATGCGTCCGTCCGTGCGTCCATCTAGAGAACACTCTGAGTACCGCCACCTCGAATAAGCTGGGGCACATAGCCGCTTTACACGTCCGCCTACCTGTCCGTCTGTCTGCCAGTCTGTTTGTCTGTCCATCCGTGCGTACGTCCGTGCGTCCATCTAGAGAACACTCAAAGAACCGCCATCTCGCATACCCTGTGGCACATAGCCACTTCACACGTCCGTCTACCTGTCTGCCTGTCTGCCAGTCTGTCTGTCTGTCAGTCCGTGTGTCCATCCATGCGTCCATCTAGAGAACACGCAAAGTACCGCCATCTCGCATACCCTGTGGCACATAGCCGCTTTACAAGTCTGTCTACCTGCCCGTCTGTATGCCAGTCTGTCTGTCTGTCCGTTCGTGCGTCCGTGCGTCCGTCTAGAGAACACTGAAAGTACCACCATCGCGCATACCCTGTGGCACATAGCCGCTTTACAAGTCCGTCTACCTGTCCGTCTGTCTGTCCGTCCGTGCGTCCATCCGTGCGTCAATCTAGAGAACACTCAAAGTACCTCTATCTCGCATACCCTGTGGCACATAGCCACTTTACACGTCCGTCTACCTGTCCGTCTGTCTGTCTGCCAGTCTGTCTATCTGTCCATCCGTGCGTCCGTCCATGCGTCCATCCAGAGAACACTCAAAGTATCGCCATCTCGCACACGCTGTGGCACATAGCCACTTTGCACATCCGTCTACCTGTCCTTCTGTCTGCCACTCTGTCTGTCCGTGCTTGCGTCCATCCGTGCGTTCAACCAGAGAACACTCAGAGTACCGCCATCTCGTGCGTCGTATACCCTGTGGTATACCCGCTTTACTAGTCCGTCTACCTGTCCGTCTGTCTGCTAGTCTGTCTGTCTGTTCCTCCATGCGTCCGTCCGTGCGTTCATCTAGAGAACACTCTGGGTACTGCCATCTCGCGCGTCGTATACCATGTGGCACATACCCGTTTTACGCGTCCGTCTACCTGTCCGTCTGTCTGCCAGTCTGTCTGTCTGGTCGTCCATGCGTCCATCCGTGCGTCCATCTAGAAAACACTCACAGTACCAACATCTCGCATACCCTGTGGCACATAGCTGCTTTACACGTCCGTCTACCTGTCAATCTGTCTGCCAGTCTGTCTGTCTGTCCGTCCGAGCGTCCGTCCGTGCGTCCATTTAGAGAACACTTAAATTATCGCCATCTCGCATACGCTGTGGCACATAGCCACTTTGCACATCCGTCTACCTGTCCTTCTGTCTGCCACTCTGTCTGTCCGTCCGTGCGTCCATCCGTGCGTCCAACCAGAGAACAATCAGAGTACCGCCATCTCGTGCGTCGTATACCCTGTGGTATACCCGCTTTACTATTCCATCTACCTGTCCGTCTGTCTGCTAGTCTGTCTGTCTGTTCTTCCATGCGTCCGTCCGTGCGTTCATCTAGAGAACACTCTGGGTACTGCCATCTCGCGCGTCGTATACCATGTGCCACATACCCGTTTTACGCGTCCGTCTACCTGTCCGTCTGTCTGCCAGTCTGTCTGTCTGGTCGTACATGCGTCCATCCGTGCGTCCATCTAGAGAACACTCACAGTACCAACATCTCGCATACCCTGTGCCACATAGCCGCTTTTACCGTCCGTCTACCTGTCAATCTGTCTGCCAGTCTGTCCGCCTGTCCGTCCGAGCGTCCGTCCGTGCGTCCATTTAGAGAACACTTAAATTATCGCCATCTCGCATACCCTGTGGCATGTAGCCGCTTTACACGTCTGTCTACCTGTCCGTCTGTCTGCCAGTCTGTAGTCTGTTCATCCATGCATTCGTCCGTGCGTTCTTCTGGAGAACACTGAGAGTACCGCCATCTCGTGCGTCGTATACCCTGTGGTACATACCCGCTTTACTCGTCCGTCTACCTGTCCGTCTGTCTGCGTCTGTCTGTCTGTTCCTCCATGCATCCGTCCGTGCGTCCATCTAGAGAACACTCTGAGTATTGCCATCTCGCGCGTCGTATACCCTGTGGCACATACCGGCTTTACGCGTCCGTCTACCGGTCCGTCTGTCTGCCAGTCTGTCTGTCTGTTCGGCCATGCGTCCATCCGTGCGTCCATCTAGAGAACACACAAAGTACCAACATCGCGCATACCCTGTGGCACCTAGCCGCTTTACACGTCCGTCTACCTGTCAATCTGTTTGCCAGTCTGTCTGTCTCTTCGTCCATGCATCCGTCCGTGCGTCCATCTGGAGAACACTCAAAGTACCAACATCGCGCATACCCTGTGGCACATAGCCGTTTTACACGTCCGTCTACCTGTCCGTCTGTCTAACAGTCTGTCCGTTCGTGCGTCCATCTAGAGAACACTCAAAGTACCGCCATCTTGCATACCCTGTCCCACATAGCCGTTTTACACGTCTGTCTACTGCCGACTGTCTGCCAGTCTGTCTGTCTGTCCGTTCGTGCGTCCGACCGTGCGTCCGTCTAGAGAACCCTCAAAGTACCGCCATCTCGCATACCCTGTCGCACATAGCCGCTTTACACGTCCGCCTACCTGTCCGTCTGTCTGCCAGTCTGTTTGTCTGTCCATCCGTGCGTACGTTCGTGCGTCCCTCTGGAGAACACTCAGAGTACTGCCATCTCGTGCGTCGTATACCCTGTGCTACATACCCGCTTTACTCGTCCGTCTACCTGTCCGCGTGTCTGCCAGTCTGTCTGTCTGTTCCTCCATGCATCCGTCCGTGCGTCCATCTAGAGAACGCTCTGAGTATTGCCATCTCGCGCGTCGTATACCCTGTGGCACATACCCGCTTTACGCGTCCGTCTACCGGTCCGTCTGTCTGCCAGTCTGTCTGGCTGTTCGTCCATGCGTCCATCCATGCGTCCATCTAGAGAACACACAAAGTACCAACATCGCGCATACCCTGTGGCACCTAGCTGCTTTACACGTCCGTCTACCTGTCAATCTGTTTGCCAGTCTGTCTGTCTGTTCGTCCATGCATCCGTCCGTGCGTCCATCTGGAGAACACTCGAAGTACCGCCATCTCGCATACCCCGTGGCACATAGCAGTTTTACACGTCCGTCTACCTTTCCGTCTGTCTAATAGTCTGTCCGTTCGTGCGTCCATCTAGAGAACACTCAAAGTACCGTCATCTTGCATACCCTGTCCCACATAGCCGTTTTACACGTCTGTCTACCTGTCCGACTGTCTGCCAGTCTGTCTGTCTGTCCGTTCGTGCGCCCGATTGTGCGTCCGTCTAGAGAACACTCGAAGTACCGCCATCTCGCATACCCTGTCGCACATAGCCACTTTACAAGACCGTCTACCTGTCCGTCTGTCTGCCAGTCTGTCTGTCTGTCCGTCCGTTCGTCCGTCCGTGCGTCCATCTAGAGAACACTCAAAGCACCGCTATCTCGCATACCCTGTGGCACATAACCACTTTACACGTCCGTCTACCTGTCCGTCTGTCTGCTAGTCTGCCTGTCTGCCCGTCCGTGCATCCATCTAGAGAACACTCATAGTACCGCTTCTTGCATACCCTGTGGCATATAGCCGCTTTACACTTCCGTCTACCTGTCCGTCTGTCTGCCAGTCTGTCTGTCTTTCTGTCCTTGCGTCCGTTTGTGCGTCAATCTAGAGAACACTCCGAGTACCGCCATCTCGCGCGTCGTATACACTGTGGCACATACCCGCTTGATGCGTCCCTCTACCTGTCCGTCTTTCTGCCAGTCTGTCTGTCTGTTCCTCCATGCGTCCGTCCGTGCGTCCATCTAGAGAACACTCTAAGTACCGCCATCTCGAATAAGCTGGGGCACATAGCCGCTTTACATGTCCGCCTACCTGTCCGTCTGTCTGCCAGTCTGTTTGTCTGTCCATCCGTGCGTACGTCCGTGCATCCATCTAGAGAACACTCAAAGAACCGCCATCTCGCATACCCTGTGGCACAAAGCCACTTCACACGTCCGTCTACCTGTCTGCCTGTCTGCCAGTCTGTCTGTCTGTCAGTCCGTGTGTCCGTCCATGCGTCCATCTAGAGAATACGCAAAGTACCGCCATCTTGCATAACCTGTGGCACATAGCCGCTTTACACATCTGTCTACCTGTCCGTCTGTCTGCCAGTCTGTCCGTGCGTCCGTCCGTGCGTCCGTCCGTGCGTCCGTCCGTGCGTCCATCTAGAGAACACTCAAAAAACCGCCATCTCGAAAACCCTGTGGCACATAGCCGCTTTACACGTCCGTCTACCTGTCAATCTGTCCGCCAATCTGTCTGTCTGTCCGTCTGTGCGCCCGTCCGTGCGTCCATCTAGAGAACACGCAAAGTACCGCCATCTCGCATACCCTGTGGCACATAGCCGCTTTACAAGTCTGTCTACCTGTCTGTCTCTCTGCCAGTCTGTCTGTCTGTCCGTCCGTGCGTCCGTCCATGCGTCCATCTAGAGAACACGCAAAGTACCCCCATCTCGCATACCCTGTGGCACATAGCCACTTTACACGTCCGTCTACCTGCCCGTCTGTCTGCCAGTCTGTCCGTCTGTCCGTTCATGCGTTCGTTCGTGCATCAATCTAGAGAACACTCAAAGTACCACCATCTCGCATACCCTGTGGCACATAGCCGCTTTACGCGTCCGTCTACCTGTCCATCTGTCTGCCAGTGTGTCTGTCTGTCTGTCTGTCCATGCGTCCGTTCGTGCGTCAATCTAGAGAACACTCCGAGTACCGCCATCTCGCGCGTCGTATACACTGTGGCACATACCCGCTTGATGCGTCCTTCTACCTGTCCGTCTGTCTGCGAGTCTGTCTGTCTGTTCCTCCTTGCGTCCGTCCGTGCGTCCATCTAGAGAACACTCTGAGCACTGCCATCTCGTGCGTCCTATACCCAGCGGCACATACCCACTTTACGCATCCGTCTACCTGCCTATCTGTCTGTCTGTCCATCCGTGCGTCCGTTCGTGCGTCCCTTCGTGCGTCCGTCCGTGCGTCCATCTAGAGAACACTCAAATTACCGCCGTCTTGATACCCTGTGGCACATAGCCGCTTTCCACGTCTGTCTACCTGTCCGTCTGTCTGCCAGTCTGTCTGTCTGTCCATTCGTGCGTCTGTCCGTGCGTCCATCTAGAGAACACTCAAAGTACCACCATCTCGCATACCCTGTGGCACATAGCCGCTTTACAAGTCCGTCTACCCTTTCCGTCTGTTTGCCAGTCTGTCTGTCTGTCCGTCCGTGCGTCCATCCGTGCGTCAATCTAGACAACACTCAATGTACCACCATCTCGCAGACCCTGTGGCACATAGCCACTTTATACGTCCGTCTACCTGTCCGTCTGTCTGTCTGCCAGTCTGTCTGTCTGTCCGTCCGTGCGTCCGTCCATGCGTCTATCCAGAGAACACTCAAAGTATCGCCATCTCGCATACGCTGTGGCACATAGCCACTTTGCACGTCCGTCTACCTGTCCTTCTGTCTGCCACTCTATCTGTCTGTCCGTCCATGCGTCCATCCGTGCGTCCAACAAGAGAACACTTAAAGTATGCCATCTCCCATACCCTGTGGCACATATTCGCTTTACACGTTCGCCTACCTGTCCGTCTGTCTGCCAGTCTTTCTGTCTGTCCATCCGTGCGTCCGTACGTGCGTCCCTCTAGAGAACACACAAAGTACCAACATCGCGCATACCCTGTGGCACCTAGCTGCTTTACACGTCCGTCTACCTGTCAATCTGTTTGCCAGTCTGTCTGTCTGTTCGTCCATGCATCCGTCCGTGCGTCCATCTGGAGAACACTCAAAGTACCGCCATCTCGCATACCCCGTGGCACATAGCCGTTTTACACGTCCGTCTACCTGTCCGTCTGTCTAACAGTCTGTCCGTTCGTGCGTCCATCTAGAGAACACTCAAAGTACCGCCATCTTGCATACCCTGTCCCACATAGCCATTTTACACGTCTGTCTACCTGTCCGACTGTCTGCCAGTCTGTCTCTCTGTCTGTTCGTGCGTCCGATTGTGCGTCCGTCTAGAGAACACTCGAAGTACCGCCATCTCGCATACCCTGTCGCACATAGCCACTTTACAAGTCCGTCTACCTGTCCGTCTGTCTGCCAGTCTGTCTGTCTGTCCGTCCGTTCGTCCGTCCGTGCGTCCATCTAGAGAACACTCAAAGCACCGCTATCTCGCATACCCTGTGGCACATAACCACTTTACACGTCCGTCTACCTGTCCGTCTGTCTGCTAGTCTGCCTGTCTGTCCGTCCGTGCATCCATCTAGAGAACACTCATAGTACCGCTTCTTGCATACCCTGTGGCATATATCCGCTTTACACGTCTGTCTACCTGTCCGTCTGTCTGCCCGTCTGTCTGTCTGTCTGTCCATGCGTCCGTTTGTGCGTCAATCTAGAGAACACTCTGAGTACCGCCATCTCGAATAAGCTGGGGCACATAGCCGCTTTACACGTCCGCCTACCTGTCCGTCTGTCTGCCATTCTGTTTGTCTGTCCATCCGTGCGTACGTCCGTGCGTCCATCTAGAGAACACTCAAAGAACCGCCATCTCGCATACCCTGTGGCACATAACCACTTCACACGTCCGTCTACCTGTCTGCCTGTCTGCCAGTCTGTCTGTCTGTCTGTCCGTGTGTCCGTCCATGCGTCCATCTAGAGAACACGCAAAGTACCGCCATCTTGCATAACCTGTGGCACATAGCCGCTTTACACATCTGTCTACCTGTCTGTCTGTCTGCCAGTCTGTCCGTGCGTCCGTCCGTGCGTCCATCTAGAGAACACTCAAAAAACCGCCATCTCGAAAACCCTGTGGCACATAGCCGCTTTACACGTCCGTCTACCTGTCAATCTGTCCGCCAGTCTGTCTGTCTGTCCGTCCGTGCGCTCGTCCGTGCGTCCATCTAGAGAACACGCAAAGTACCGCCATCTCGCATACCCTGTGGCACATAACCGCTTTACAAGTCTGTCTACCTGTCCGTCTCTCTGCCACTCTGTCTGTCTGTCCGTCCGTGCGTCCGTCCATGCGTCCATCTAGAGAACACGCAAAGTACCCCCATCTCGCATACCCTGTGGCACATAGCCACTTTACACGTCCGTCTACCTGCCCGTCTGTCTGCCAGTCTGTCTGTCTGTCTGTCTGTCCATGCGTTCGTTCGTGCGTCAATCTAGAGAACACTCCGAGTACCGCCATCTCGCGCGTCGTATACACTGTGGCACATACCCGCTTGATGCGTCCCTCTACCTGTCCGTCTGTCTGCGAGTCTGTCTGTCTGTTCCTCCATGCGTCCGTCCGTGCGTCCATCTAGAGAACACTCTGAGTACTGCCATCTCGTGCGTCCTATACCCTGCGGCACATACCCACTTTACGCGTCCGTCTACCTGCCAATCTGTCTGCCAGTCTGTCTGTCTGTCCATCCGTGCGTCCGTTCGTGCGTCCCTTCGTGCGTCCGTCCGTGCGTCCATCTAGAGAACACTCAAATTACCGCCGTCTTGATACCCTGTGGCACATAGCCGCTTTCCACGTCTGTCTACCTGTCCGTCTGTCTGCCAGTCTGTCTGTCTGTCCATTCGTGCGTCTGTCCATGCGTCCATCTAGAGAACACTCAAAGTACCGCCATCTCGCATACCCTGTGGCACATAGCCGCTTTACAAGTCCGTCTACCCTTTCCGTCTGTCTGCCAGTCTGTCTGTCTGTCCGTCCGTGCATCCATCCGTGCGTCAATCTAGACAACACTCAATGTACCACCATCTCGCATACCCAGTGGCACATAGCCACTTTATACGTCCGTCTACCTGTCCGTCTGTCTGTCTGCCAGTCTGTCTGTCTGTCCGTCCGTGCGTCCGTCCATGCGTCTATCCAGAGAACACTCAAAGTATCGCCATCTCGCATACGCTGTGGCACATAGCCACTTTGCACGTCCGTCTACCTGTCCTTCTGTCTGCTACTCTATCTGTCTGTCCGTCCATGCGTCCATCCGTGCGTCCAACAAGAGAACACTTAAAGTATGCCATCTCCCATACCCTGTGGCACATATTCGCTTTACACGTTCGCCTACCTGTCCGTCTGTCTGCCAGTCTGTCTGTCTGTCCATCCGTGCGTCCGTACGTGCGTCCCTCTAGAGAACACTCAAAGTACCACCATCTCGCATACCCTGTGGCACATAGCCGCTTCACACGTCCGTGTATCTGTCCGTCTGTCTGCCAGTCTGTCTGTCTGTCCGCCTGTGCGTCCGTCCGTGCGTCCATCTAGAGAACACTCAAAGTACCGCCATCTCGCATACCCTGTGGCACATAGACGCTTCACACGTCCGTCTATCTGTCCGTCTGTCTGCCAGACTGTCTGTCTCTTCGTCCATGCATCCGTCCGTGCGTCCATCTAGAGAACACTCTGAGTACTGCCATCTCGTGCGTCCTATACCCTGCGGCACATACCCACTTTACGCGTCCGTCTACCTGCCAATCTGTCTGCCAGTCTGTCTGTCTGTCCATCCGTGCGTCCGTTCGTGCGTCCCTTCGTGCGTCCGTCCGTGCGTCCATCTAGAGAACACTCAAATTACCGCCGCCTTGATACCCTGTGGCACATAGCCGCTTTCCACGTCTGTCTACCTGTCCGTCTGTCTGCCAGTCTGTCTGTCTGTCCATTCGTGCGTCTGTCCATGCGTCCATCTAGAGAACACTCAAAGTACCGCCATCTCGCATACCCTGTGGCACATAGCCGCTTTACAAGTCCGTCTACCCTTTCCGTCTGTCTGCCAGTCTGTCTGTCTGTCCGTCCGTGCATCCATCCGTGCGTCAATCTAGACAACACTCAATGTACCACCATCTCGCATACCCTGTGGCACATAGCCACTTTATACGTCCGTCTACCTCTCCGTCTGTCTGTCTGCCAGTCTGTCTGTCTGTCCGTCCGTGCGTCCGTCCATGCGTCTATCCAGAGAACACTCAAAGTATCGCCATCTCGCATACGCTGTGGCACATAGCCACTTTGCACGTCCGTCTACCTGTCCTTCTGTCTGCTACTCTATCTGTCTGTCCGTCCATGCGTCCATCCGTGCGTCCAACAAGAGAACACTTAAAGTATGCCATCTCCCATACCCTGTGGCACATATTCGCTTTACACGTTCGCCTACCTGTCCGTCTGTCTGCCAGTCTGTCTGTCTGTCCATCCGTGCGTCCGTACGTGCGTCCCTCTAGAGAACACTCAAAGTACCACCATCTCGCATACCCTGTGGCACATAGCCGCTTCACACGTCCGTGTATCTGTCCGTCTGTCTGCCAGTCTGTCTGTCTGTCCGCCTGTGCGTCCGTCCGTGCGTCCATCTAGAGAACACTCAAAGTACCGCCATCTCGCATACCCTGTGGCACATAGACGCTTCACACGTCCGTCTATCTGTCCGTCTGTCTGCCAGACTGTCTGTCTCTTCGTCCATGCATCCGTCCGTGCGTCCCTCTGGAGAACACTCAGAGTACCGCCATCTCGTGCGTCGTATACCCTGTGGTACATACCCGCTTTACTAGTCCGTCTACCTGTCCGTCTGTCTGCCAGTCTGTCTGTCTGTTCGTCCATGCGTCCATCCGAGCGTCCATCTAGACAACACTCAAAGTACCAACATCTCGCATACTCTGTGGCACAGAGCCGCTTTACACGTCCGTATACCTGTCAATCTGTTTGCCATGTACCGAAGCATAGTGGCGCCAGCTCTGTGCCAGCGTGAAAGAAGACGTTGACGTCCATGTGTGGCTCGTGCTTGCCTGGTTCCTGCCTGTACCAGCTTGTTGCGGCTAACGTTTCTTGAATAATAACCTGTGTTTTTACGCAACCTTGCTCGTTGCATTTGGTGGAAACGTGCTGGGTAACGTCCTGGAGCTCCGCAGCCGTAAGCTACCTTCTCAGTCCACGATGACCGAGCGCGTCGATCCCCCACAAGGCTCTTCCACGCTGCCACCCGTCATGTGTTCTGGTGTACTTCGTCTGCGTGACCCACCAGTATACAACGGCACTGAAGATCAAGATGTCGAGGACTGGCTGGCAGAGTACGAGCATGCAAGCGCGATTAACAAGTGGGATGACCCTGCGAAGCTGATTCACGTCATCTTCTACTTGATGGATTTGGCCAACCTATGGTTCACCAACCACCAAGCCGACATCCCCACCTGGTCGGTTTTCAAAGAGGCCGTGACCTCGTTTTTCGGTCGTCCAGCCATGCGTAAGCTTCGCGCTGAACTGGGACTGCGGGGACGATTTCAGCGAAATGGTGAGAGCTTCACAAGCTACATTGAGGATGTGATCAGCCTCTGTAGGCGAGTTGATGACAGGATGACGGAGGCTGACAGAATAAAGAACATAATGAAAGGCATTGATGACGACGCTTTTCATATGCTTGTGGTCAAAGACCCACAGACCGTCACGGCCTTGATTCAGTTATGTCAAAGTTTCGATGAGCTGCGCAAGCAACGAGTTTCTACACGTCGCGCTAATACGCAGACAGCTGATATTTCGGCCTTGGAGTGCAAAAGCAGTGGCCCCGACTACAGCGTGTTAATGCCTCAAATTCAACAGTACATCCGGGAGGAAGTTGCTCGACAGCTCTCTCTTGTCGCCACCATCAACGAGACCCCCACAACACTGGACCACTCACTTCGCCGTGCTATTCAGACGCAAGTTGCCGAGGCTCTCCCTTCGCCCACATCCCCAATATCAGTGGCTGCACCACTGACTTATGCAGAAGCCGTCCGCCGACCTTCTGCCCAACCGCCGCTCCCTTCATACAGTCCAGCCACCAACTACTACAGGTCACCAGTTTCAGTTTATCCGGTAAATCGGCCCATTCCACCACCTCGAGCACCTGCCAACTCTTGGCGTACTCCGGATAACCGGCCCATCTGCTACAACTGTGGTATTCCAGGACATGTCGCGCGCTACTGTCGTCGCCGTGGATTCTATTTTAATGATGTGCAGCATTCCGGCAACATACCTCGGTCATCAGAATCGCATGTGACACCTGATTCGCATGACCCCCGCTCACGTCGACCAGACTTCAGCCGACGTCGATCTCCTTCACCCCGTCTTCGGTCTCTTTCCCCCATGCTTCGCCGTTCCAACCACGCCCAGGAGGAAAACTGACAGTCGCAGTTCCTGAGGCAAGAGCTGCGCCACCGACGAAATTTCCAAGGCCTCATCTATCGCCCCCTAACGAGATTGCCGTGTTTGTGGACGGTTTCGCCACAACTGCTCTTGTCGACACAGGTGCCGCTATTTGTATAATCAGTGAAGTGTTATGCCGCAAACTGAACAAAGTGACGACTCCACTGGTTGAAATTTCTTTACGCACGGCGAGTTCACAACACGTCCAACCTTCTGCCACATGCACTGCTCGTGTTGTGATTCAAGGAGTGCTTTACATCGTAGAATTTGTCGTTCTTCCGCATGCGTCTCATGAAATCATCCTGGGATGGAACTTTCTTTCCGCTAATCATGCGGTTGTCGACTGCGCTCGTGCTCAACTCGTTTTGTTTCCATTCAGCACGACATTCATAGATCTCCCTCGCTCACCCAAAAAGGTGATCGTCGCCGCTGACGTCGTCATTTCTGCTTTTTCGGTCACCGCGGTATCTCTTTTGTGCAACTCCGTTTCCGATTCAACTGCCCTATTTATGCCGTCACAAGAATGCGCTCGTCGCCGGAACCTTGTCGTCCTGTTTGCCGTCATAACACTTGCCGATGGCTCCAGTGCCGTGTACGTGTGCAATCTGTTCCCTTGTCCCGCTACCTTATTGCATGGCGAATGCATTGGGAGTCTTGACACTTATGATGACATCTTCCCTTTCGATGCCCGTTCTCATACGACACCGATGTCCGTGGATGCTGTCACAGCTGGCACCACGCCCTCACTACCTGACGAAGACGTTCTGTTGCGCAGCGTAGACACCGGCCTTACGCAAGACCAGCGCAATCAGCTCATTCAACTACTTGACCGTTTCCGCGCCTCCTTCGACCACGGACAACCTCCCTTGGGACGCACGTAAGTTGTCGCTCACCATATCGACACCGGTCATCATACTCCACTTCGGCAGCGCCCCTACCGCGTCTCGCAGGCCGAGCGTGACGTCATCACTCAACACGTCGACGAGATGCTGCAACGTGGTGTTATTCAGCACTCGCACAGTCCTTGGGCTTCGCCAGTGGTCCTCGTGCGAAAAAAGGATGGCTCCATCAGGTTTTGCGTGGATTATCGTCGACTAAACAACATCACACGCAAGGATGTTTATCCTCTGCCACTTATTGATGACGCCTTGGATTGCCTTCAAGGTGCGGAGTTTTTCTCTTCACTGGATCTGCGCTCTGGATATTGGCAAGTACCAATGGCTGAACCAGACCATCCAAAAACGGCGTTTGTGACCCCTGACGGCTTATATGAATTTAATGTATTGCCCTTCGGTCTTTGCGATGCGCCTGCGACTTTTGAAAGAATGATGGACAGTGTCCTCAGGGGACTTAAATGGCACATCTGTCTTTGCTATTTAGACGACATAGTTGTATTCTCGGCGAATTTCGAAACTCATCTTTCCCGTCTGGAACAAGTTCTCCAGTGCCTTACGGCAGCCGGGTTGCAACTTAACTTCAAGAAATGTCGTTTTGGCGCCCGCAAACTCACAATTCTCGGCCACGTCGTTTCAAAAGAAGGAATATCGCCAGATCCTGCCAAACTGCGTGCCGTTGCCGAGTACCCCAAGCCTACTACCCTAAAAGAGCTTCGTAGTTTCATAGGCTTGTGTTCCTATTTTCGGCGTTTCGTTCGCAATTTTGCCTCTATAATTGCCCCTCTGACTCAGCTTCTCTCCCGTAGCACGGACCTCTCTGGCTGGAATTCCCTCTGCGATGAGGCATTCACGGCGCTACGCCAGCTACTCATCTCTCCGCCAGTTCTCCGCCACTTCGATCCCAATGCACCCACTGAAATTCACACGGATGCAAGCGGTGTCGGCCTCGGTGCCATTCTCGCTCAACGCAAGGATGGCTGCGACGAGTACGTTGTCGCCTATGCCAGCCGTACACTAACGAAGGCAGAGTCCAACTATTCCGTCACGGAAAAGGAGTGCTTGGCTATCATTTGGGCTATAGGAAAATTTCGCACCTACCTTTACGGACGCCAGTTTGATGTTGTCACAGATCACCATGCCTTATGCTGGTTAGCGTCCATGAAAGATCCTACTGGCCGCCTCGCTCGTTGGGCTTTACGCCTTCAGGAATACGATATCCGTGTTGTTTATCGCTCAGGACGCAGACATTCGGACGCCGATGCACTACCCCGTTCTCCACTGCCTCCTGACCTTGCCTGCTTATCAACTGCCATTTGCGATTCGTCATCGTTGAGCATCACTGACATGCCATCCGAACAGCGCAAGGATCCCTGGATCAATTCTTTGCTCGACGTCCTCTCTCACAGTTCGTCAGAAACGACTTCACTCTCCCTCTCTCATCAAGCAAGACACTTTGCTGTCCGTGAAGGCTTGTTGTATCGCCGCAATTACGTGACGTATGGCCATAGGTGACTCCTTGTCATCCCTCGTCATTTGCGTTCGGACATCTGCGCTACCTTTCACGATGACCCCCAGTGTGGCCACGCTGGAGTATTTAAGACTTACTCTCGCCTTCGTCTGAGATACTACTGGCGCGGCATGTATCGGCACGTTCGCCAGTACGTTCGGTCATGCACCACGTGTCAACGACGCAAGACGCCTTCTCACAGCACTGCTGGCCCTTTGCAACCCTTAACCTGCCCAGCGAGACCATTCGACCGCGTCGGAATTGATATTTATGGTCCTCTACCCAACTCTCTTCGAGGCAACCGGTGAATTATCGTCGCCGTGGATCATTTAACACGCTACGCTGAAACATCTGCGCTGCCTGCTACCACTGCGAAAGACGTTGCGTCCTTTCTTCTTCACCATCTCATTTTGCGACACGGTGCACCTCGTGAATTACTCAGTGACCGTGGACGCGTGTTTCTCTCGAACGCCGTCGACGAGCTACTCAAGGCACGTCGCACTGTCCATAGGAAATCCTCGGCATACCATCCCCAAACCAATGGCATGACAGAACACTTTAACCGTACCCTTGGAGATATGCTTGCCATGTACGCCTCTGACGACCACACTAATTGGGACCAAGTGCTCCCTTTTGTCACGTACGCGTACAACTCTGCGCCACAAACAACCACTGGCTTTTCTCCTTTCTTCCTTCTGTACGGACGTGAGCCATCATGCTCCATGGACACCATTCTCCCTTACAGGCCTGATGTTTCCGAAGCGACGCCTGTTTCCGAAGCAGCTGCTTATGCCGAAGAGTGTCGTCAACTCGCTCGCTCATTTACCGCACAAGACCAATGGCGCCAGAAAACTGACCACGATTCCTCTGCGTCTACTGTACACTATAACCCAGGAATGCTGGTTTGGCTCTAGGTCCCGTCTACCCCTCCCGGTCTTTCCCCGAAGCTTTCGTCGAAATACCATGGCCCCTACCGTGTGGTGCGGCAAACATCTCCTGTCAACTATGAAGTTGAGCCCATTGATCCACCCTCGGACCAACGCTGCCGTGGGCGTGAAACAGTACACGTATCACGCCTCAAACCGTGCTATGACCCCCTTGTCGTGTCCTTTCCCTAGGTCGCCAGGTTGGCTCCTTTCTGCGCGGGGAGTAATTGTACCGAAGCATAGTGGCGCCAGCTCTGTGCCAGCGTGAAAGAAGACGTTGACGTCCGTGTGTGGCTCGTGCTTGCCTGGTTCCTGCCTGTACCAGCTTGTTGCGGCTAACGTTTCTGGAATAATAACCTGTGTTTTTACGCAACCTTGCTCGTTGCAGCCAGTATGTCTGTCTGTCCGTCCGTGCGTGCGTCCGTGCGTCCATCTAGAGAACACTCAAAGTACCGCCATCTCGCATACCCTCTGGCACATTGCCGTTTTACACGTCCGTCTACCTGTCCGTCTGTCTAACAGTCTGTCCGTCCGTGCGTCCATCTAGAGAACACTCAAAGTACCACCATCTTGCATACCCTGTGCCACAAAGCCGTTTTACACTTCTTTCTACCTGTCTGACTGTCTGCCAGTCTGTCTGTCTGTCTGTCCGTTCGTGCGTTCGACCGTGCGTCCATCTAGAGAACACTCAAAGTACCGCCATCTCGCATACCCTGTGGTACATAGCCACTTAACAAGTCCGTCTACCTGTCCGTCTGTCTGCCAGTCTGTCTGTCTGTCCGTCCGTTCGTCCGTCCGTGCGTCCATCTAGGGAACACTCAAAGTACCGCTATCTCGCAAACCCTGTGGCACATAGCCACTTTACACGTCCGTCTACCTGTCCGTCTGTCTGCTAGTCTGCCTGTCCGTCCGTCCGTGCGTCCGTCCGTGCGTCCATATAGAGAACACTCAAAGTACTGCCATCTCGAATAACCTGGGGCACATAGCCGCTTTACACGTCCGCCTACCTGTCCGTCTGTCTGCCGGTCTGTTTGTCTGTCCATTCGTGCGTCCGTCCGTGCGTCCATCTAGAGATTACTCAAAGTACCGCCATCTCGCATACCCTGTGGCACATAGCCACTTCACAAGTCCGTCTACCTGTCTGCCTGTCTGCCAGTCTGTCTGTCTGTCTGTCCGTGCGTCCATCTAGAGAACACTCATAGTACCGCCATCTTGCATACCCTGTGGCATATAGCCGCTTTACACGTCTGTCTACCTGTCCGTCTGTATGCCAGTCTGTCTGTCTGTTCGTCCATGCGTCCGTTCGTGTGTAAATCTAGAAAACAGTCAAAGTACCGCCATCTCGAATACCCTGTGGCACATAGCCGCTTTACACGTCCGTCTACCTGTCCGTCTGTCTGCCAGTCTGTCTGTCCGTCCGCGCGTCCGTCCGGGTGTCCATCTAGAGAACACTCATAGTACCGCCATCTCGCATACCCTGTGGCACATAGCCGCTTCACACGTCCGTCTACCTGTCCGTCTGTATGCCAGTCTGTCTGTCTGTTCGTCCATGCACCCGTCCGTGCGTCCATCTAGAGAACACGCAAAGTACCGCCATCTCGTATACCCTGTGGCACATAGCCGCTTTACACGTCTGTCTACGTGTCCGTCTGTCTGCCAGTCTGTCTGTCTGTCCGTCCGTGCGTCCATCCATGCGTCCATCTAGAGAACACGCAAAGTCCCCCCATCTCGCATACCCTGTGGCACATAGCCGCTTTACACGTCCGTCTACCTGCCCGTCTGTCTGCCAGTCTGTCTGTCTGTCTGTCCATGCGTCCGTTCGCGCGTCAATCTAGAGAACACTCCGAGTACCGCCATCTCGCGCATCGTGTACCCTGTGGCGCATACCCGCTTAACGCGTCCCTCTACCTGTCCGTCTGTCTGCCAGTCTGTCTGTCTGTTCCTCCATGCGTCCGTCCGTGCGTCCATCTAGAGAACACTCTGAGTACTGCCATCTCGTGCGTCCTATACCCTGTGGCACATACCCGCTTTACGTGTCCGTCTACCTGTCCGTCTGTCTGCTAGTCTGTCTGTCTGTTCGTCCATGCGTCCATCCGTGCGTCCATCTAGAGAACACTCAAAATACCGGCATCTCGCATACCTTGTAGCACTTAGCCACTTTACACGTCCATCTACTTGCCAATCTGTCTGTCTGCCAGTCTGTCTGTCTGTTCGTCCAAGCATCCGTCCGTGCGTCTATCTGGAGAACACTCAAAGTACCGCCATGTCGCATACCCTGTGGCACATAGCCGTTTTACACGTCCGTCTACCTGTCCGTCTGTCTAACAGTCTGTCCGTTCGTGCGTCCATCTAGAGAACACTCAAAGTACCGCCATCTTGCATACCCTGTCCCACATAGCCGTTTTACACGTCTGTCTAACTGTCCGACTCGCTGCCAGTCTGTCTGTCTGTCTGTTCGTGCGTCCGACCGTGCGTCCGTCTAGAGAACACTCAAAGTACCGCCATCTCGCTTACCCTGTGGCACATAGCCACTTTACAAGTCCGTCTACCTGTCCGTCTGTCTGCCAGTCTGTCTGTCTGTCTGTCCGTCCGTTCGTCCGTCAGTGCGTCCATCTAGAGAACACTCAAAGTACCGCTATCTCGCATACCCTGTGGCACTTAGCCACTTTACACGTCCGTCTACCTGTCCGTCTGTCTGCTAGTCTGCCTGTCTGTCCGTCCGTGCGTCCGTCCGTGCGTCCATATAGAGAACACTCAAAGTACCGCCATCTCGAATAAGATGGGGCACATAGCCGCTTTACACGTCCGCCGACCTGTCCGTCTGGCTGCCAGTCTGTTTGTCTGTCCATCCGTGCGTACGTCCGTGCGTCCATCTAGAGCACACTCAAAGAACCGCCATCTCGCATACCCTGTGGCACATAGCCACTTCACACGTCCGTCTACCTGTCTGCCTGTCTGCCAGTCTGTCTGTCTGTCCGTCCGTGCGTCCATCTAGAGAACACGCAAAGTACCGCCATCTTGCATAACCTGTGGCACATAGCCGCTTTACACATCTGTCTACCTGTCCGTCTGTCTGCCAGTCTGTCCGTGCGTCCGTCCGTGCGTCCGTCTAGAGAACACGCAAAGTACCGCCATCACGCATACCCTGTGGCACAAAGCCGCTTTACACGTCTGTCTGTGACAGGTTCAGTAAATAAAGCCAGTCGAGCTAGCTGTGAAACGTTATTCTCTCACGAGAAAAGGAAGTGAGCGTTTGATTTGCAAAAAAAATTATACTTTCACAAACACACAAAAAAAAAACACAAAAAGGAAAATACTAAGATCAGAAAAATGTTAACTAATTAGCACTGTCAGTTTCGTTAGCGAGCGGAAACCTCTAAGAGTCTAAACAGTCCTTTTTGTTAAAGTCCTCGTGTTTGAGTCCGGACGCGAAAGAAGACGGATACGGCTCACCAGCGGTTCACGCCCTTCAATAGTCCATTGGGGATGCTGCCGTGGTGAGAGTGCATAAGCTCGGGCCCGTAGCCCGACGGCTTGCTCCCGCTCCCGGTAGACGTCATCTGCTGCGCTGTCTTCCGCTCGAACATCAGACCAAGGTCTTGCCAAGGATTCGCCAATAGCCGCTGCGGTTGAATGGTCACCAGGACCCCGTGGAAACAGTCGCCCGCTAGGTGGATGCCCTGACGCCCAGGAGGTACTCGCACCCGACGAGGTCGCACGCCGCACCCTAGCCTTCTTTTTTCCAAGCACGAGCCCGAATCTCCTCTTCCTCGTTCTTTGATGCCCTGGCTCTGGATTTTTCTCCCATTTCCTTGAATTTTCTTCTTTTTCCAATCGCCAGTGTTCGCCGCACTGGCGCAATACGCCATCTTGCACACATTGTCAGTAGTTCATCTTACGCGCCAAATTTGAAAGTCACTTGACTCGCGCACTTCACTCACAACAAGAGTCCCCCCTTTGAGAAGTTTCTTTTGCGAAGAAAAATAAACTGCAGTTCAGTGCGCGAGAAGTCACCACGCGTCGTCCATTCACAAGATGTCCTTAACAAACAAACAACTTGAAGTAGTCGCTTGTCTCGAGAAAACGTAAAAATTCACAACCGGCTCATATAATCTGCGCCGACATTTTCAGAGCCTCTAATGTGCTCGACTCGGAATGAATATTCTTGTAACGCGAGGCTCCACCGTAATACCCTACTGTTCAGGTGTTTTGCCCTTAAGAGATACTGCAGTGGTTGGTGATCGGTCTGTACGACAAATGACGTTCCGTACAGAAAAACATGATACTTTTCTATCGCCCAGACCAACGCTAAGCATTCCCTCTCGATTGCTGAGTATCTCTTTTCGCGAGGCTGAAGTTGACGACTGGCATATGACACAGGGTGGAGGATGCCATCATGCTCTTGCATAAGGATAGCGCCTATACAAGAATCAGAGGCGTCAGACCGAAGCACGAATTCTCTTTTCAGATCGGGTGCTTTGACGATTGGCCCAGAAGACAAAGCCTTTTTGAGTGATTCAAACGCTTCTTCTCTATCCGTGGTCCACGTAGTCTTGTTTTTCTCCATCTTCCTCGTCATCTCAGTGAGCGGCTGTGCTTTCTCGGCGTACCGAGGTATCAGGTCACGGTAATAGCCAGCCAGTCCAAGGAATGACCGGAGTTGCTTCTTTGTTTCAGGCTTAGAAGCACAGGTGATCTTCTGTATCGTGCTTTCGACTGGCCGTATGTTGCCATCTCCCAATCGATGTCCCAAAAAGGTGACTGTGCTCATAGCCACTTCACATTTCTGTGGCTTGATCCTTAGTCCGGCTTGTCGTATCCTGGCAAAAAATTGCTTCAAAGTTGTTAGATGTTCTTCCCACGTAGTGGTAGCCACCAGTACGTCGTCTATGTAATGAACGACGTTGGGTATTCCAAGCAATAACTTTCTCATCAGACGAGTGAAGACCGCGGATGCGGTCTTGATGCCAAAAGGCATATACAGGAAATGATAATGCCCTGATTGGCTTGAAAAGGCGGTCTTTTGCTGCGAGTCTTTTGCGAGAGGAACCTGCCAATATCCTTTAGTTAAATCAAACTTCGAGAACCATTTCTTTGTTCCCACTTCGGCAAACAAGTGATCAGTTCTGGGTATAGGTTCTGCATCAGATACCAGAACATTGTTTATACGGCGAAAGTCTATACAGGCCCTGTAGCCATTGCCTGGCTTTTTGACTAGTACCAAAGGAGAATTATATGGAGACTCTGAGGGTTCTATAATGCCAAGTTGCAACATGTCTTGCACTTCCTTTTCAACGACTTCCTTCATAGAGAATGGCAATGGGTATTGTGGGGTGTTAACTGGTTCTGAACTGGTCGTTTGTAACCGACACTCCACAAGGTTTGTTTTACCTGGGATCTCCGAGAATACGTCTTCGTAGGTACTTAAGATGTCCCGTATCTCCACCCGCTGTCGCTCCCCGATTTCATCTCCAAGCTTTATGGAGTCAATACCGCAGCTACCCTGTACTTTGAAAGTTGGTAGTGGTTTCTCAGACTCCTCTTCCTCCAGAACGACAAAAGATGATGTCTGAGGAAGCTGTTCTTCACGGCGTTCTTCATACCTTTTCAGCATGTTTATGTGGAAAAGTTTTTTTCTGTGTCCAAGGTCCAGCCAGTAGTCATAGTCGTTTTTCTTTTCTATGACTGGAAACGGCCCTTTCCAATGCATCAATAACTTGTTGTTGCTTGTGGGAAGCAAGATCAATGCACGGTCACCAGCTTTCAGGTCCCGTTGCTTGCTGTGGCGGTCGTAATACCTTTTCTGCGACACCTGTGCTCGGCTCAGGTTTTGTCGTACCAGCTCCAGTGTCTTCTCAATTCGCTCTCTTAAATCCAGGACATATCCGTACGTCGTCTTAAGTTCTTCGTTCTCCTGATCATGAGTCCATAGCTCTTTCAGGATGCTCAGAGGTCCTCGAATATGTCGGCCATAAATAAGTTCAAATGGTGAGAACCCGGAGCTTGCTTGTGGGGCTTCACGATAAGCAAACAAAAGAGGTGCTAGCAAGCGATCCCAACATCTAGGCTGTTCTTGAACCATTTTGCGGAGCATTTGCTTGAGTGTTCCATTAAACCTCTCTACCATCCCGTTGCACATAGGATGGTATGGAGTGCAGCTAAGATGCTTGACTGCCAGTAGTTCATTCACCTCCTTCATTAGATCTGAGGTAAAGCACGATGCCTGATCCGCCAAGACTTCTCGTGGAAAACCAATGCGAGAAAACATCTCGACAAGTCCCTCGGCCACTGTAGCTGAGTCAATTGCTGTCAAAGGCACTGCATCAGGGTAGCGAGTGGCGAAATCCACAAGAGTCAAAATATACCGATGGCCTTTTGCCGAGGCTGGAGTTATCGGTCCAATGATGTCGACCGCCACACGTTCAAAAGGGGTGTCGATCAACGGCATACGCCCTAGAGGCACCTTGCCCACCTTGCCTTTCGGTAAAGTCCTTTGACAGGCGTCACATGATCGGACATATCTGCGGATATCTTCTTGTACCCCGGGCCAGTAGAAGGCGTCCAGAACTCGATCTATTGTTTTTTTGACACCCTGATGACCTGACATGACATTTTCATGAGCCAAACGTAACACTTGGCCTCTCAGGGACTTCGGGACTATGGCTTGTTCAATGATCTTACCAGGGGACAGGAAGTATTGTCGGTAAAGAATACCATTCTTGGCTACGAAATAAAAAGATGTCGAGCCCTTTCTAACAAACTTCTTACCCACTCTGGCTCTGCAGATGTCAAGCGTCTGGTCTTTTTCTTGTTCTTCGCGAAACATTTTGCGAGACATCTGGCCAGGGAGCCCAACAGAGATGGCCCTTCGCGAACTATTGAGACGTGCGGCACCAACCAGTTGAGAATTTGGGTGGTTACCTTCGTCCGCAGAATGAACTTTTTTCTTAATGAATTGATCTTGAGAAAGTTTCCGCGAAACGTCGGGGTCATTGGCGTCACGGGCCCCCGGTACGTTCCCAACTATGACGTCATACAGTGGCGACGGCATACACTTGACGATGGCCATGCCGGAAAAGTAGGGAGATCTGATACGTATCTCCGCCTCAGGGGTTACGATGGTGCTACCATCAGCCAACCACAACGTCGCGGTAGTGCCAGTTAGTGCTTCGTCAGGTACTAATGACCGGCGTACTACCAACGTGTTGCTTCCGGTGTCCCTTAGGACTCGAACAATTTGTCCATTCACTTCCCCTGGTAACACTGGCATGGGACGTTTCTTACATTGCGCTTGCGCCTTCACCGTGCCCATAACATTGTCGTCTCGGTCCGAGTCGTCGCCATCAATCATGGATTGTTGTGGACCGGTCTCTTCTTTGGGTAGCATTAAACAAGATGTAGTTGATTTCGAAGTGCCAGTCATTTTCTGACAGCCCTTCACATCATGCCCCCACTTACGGCAGTTTGTACAAAATACTTGTTTAGGTTTACCTCGACAGTCAGAAGCCTTGTGCCCCTTACGGCCACAAACAAAACATTGCATCTCTGCTCTTGGGCTTGAAATCAATTTAGCCTTCCCAGTTGTGTCCTCACTCTTATTCTGAACTATTAATAAGTTCTTCAATCTCTTTGCCTCTATATATATATATCAGCTGCCTCTGCCATGGCTTCCAGAGTCTTGCAGTTCTTCTCCCGTAAGAAGAGCGCCAGTTGACTACTGCAGTTCGCCATGAATTGTTCGGCTACAATCAAGTCACGGACTGAATCGAAATTCCTCTCTGTCTGAGACATTTCTATCCACCTGTCAAAGAAACTTTGGAGTCTCGTGGCATACTGTTTTCCAGTTTCGCCGTCTTCAGGCCTGCTTTTCCGGAATTTCTCACGGTAGCCATCAGCCGTGAAGCGAAAACGCTGGAGCAGTGCCAATTTGACTTCGTCGTATGACAGGGAATCGTTCGGTGACAACCGTCCAAATACCTTCAGAGCCTCTCCGCCAAGGCACAAACTAAGAGCCGTGGCCCACTTTTCCCGTGGCCAAGCTTGACCTGTCGCCACTCTCTCAAACCTTTTCAGGTAGGCGTCAAGGTCGTCTCTGTCCTCGTTAAAAACGGGTATAAAGTTATGCGGGTTCACTACCATAGGCGCGTTCCTTTGGTTGCCCGTGTCAGCCACCGTAGGCTGACCGACACCGGCCTCAGCTACTCTCAGGCGCAGTTGCAGCGTCCTCTCTTCTACTTCCAAGTGTCGCTGGCTTGCTTCTCGGGTTTGGTTCTCCGTTTTTGCTACTTCAAGACGTAGCTGTAAATTGCGGCCTTCCAGCTCCAACTGTTCTTTCTTCGCGTCTCTCTCCGCGGCTCGTTCATCGCGCTCACGCGCTTCTCGTGCGTCAAACCAAGCCTGCAATTCTGCTCCCTCCAACCCCATGCGTTCTGCCAGCGCCATCAACTCTCGCGAGCCCATTTTACTTTTTTAGTTAGCCTTACTCAAATCTACTTTTTAGTGGCAAACACTCACGTCCTGTCGTAGCGGACGCCAATTTGTGACAGGTTCAGTAAATAAAGCCAGTCGAGCTAGCTGTGAAACGTTATTCTCTCACGAGAAAAGGAAGTGAGCGTTTGATTTGCAAAAAAAATTATACTTTCACAAACACACAAAAAAAACACAAAAAGGAAAATACTAAGATCAGAAAAATGTTAACTAATTAGCACTGTCAGTTTCGTTAGCGAGCGGAAACCTCTAAGAGTCTAAACAGTCCTTTTTGTTAAAGTCCTCGTGTTTGAGTCCGGACGCGAAAGAAGACGGATACGGCTCACCAGCGGTTCACGCCCTTCAATAGTCCATTGGGGATGCTGCCGTGGTGAGAGTGCATAAGCTCGGGCCCGTAGCCCGACGGCTTGCTCCCGCTCCCGGTAGACGTCATCTGCTGCGCTGTCTTCCGCTCGAACATCAGACCAAGGTCTTGCCAAGGATTCGCCAATAGCCGCTGCGGTTGAATGGTCACCAGGACCCCGTGGAAACAGTCGCCCGCTAGGTGGATGCCCTGACGCCCAGGAGGTACTCGCACCCGACGAGGTCGCACGCCGCACCCTAGCCTTCTTTTTTCCAAGCACGAGCCCGAATCTCCTCTTCCTCGTTCTTTGATGCCCTGGCTCTGGATTTTTCTCCCATTTCCTTGAATTTTCTTCTTTTTCCAATCGCCAGTGTTCGCCGCACTGGCGCAATACGCCATCTTGCACACATTGTCAGTA
Organism: Rhipicephalus microplus; assembly: GCF_043290135.1. NCBI lineage: Eukaryota > Metazoa > Arthropoda > Arachnida > Ixodida > Ixodidae > Rhipicephalus > Rhipicephalus microplus. The sequence goes on from NC_134702.1 coordinate 288,401,234, forward strand.
GTTCATCTTACGCGCCAAATTTGAAAGTCACTTGACTCGCGCACTTCACTCACAACACTGTCTACCTGTCCGTCTCTCTGCCAGTCTGTCTGTCTGTCTGTCTGTCCGTGCGTCCGTCCATGCGTCCATCTAGAGAACACGCAAAGTACTCCCATCTCGCATACCCTGTGGCACATAGCCGCTTTACACGTCCGTCTACCTGCCCGTCTGTCTGCCAGTCTGTCCGTCTGTCCGTTCGTGCGTCCGTTCGTGCATCAACTAGAGAACACTCAAAGTACCACCATCTCGCATACCCTGTGGCACATAGCCGCTTTACGCGTCCGTATACCTGTCCATCTGTCTGCCAGTCTGTCTGTCTGTCTGTCTGTCTGTCTGTCTGTCCATGCGTCCGTTCGTGCGTCAATCTAGAGAACACTCCGAGTACCGCCATCTCACGCGTCGTATACACTGTGGCACATACCCGCTTTACGCGTCCGTCTACCTGTCCGTCTGTCTGCCAGTCTGTCTGTCTGTCCATCCGTGCGTCCGTTCGTGCATCCGTTCGTGCGTCCGCCAGTGCGTCCATCTAGAGAACACTAAAATTACCGCCGTCTTGATATCCTGTGGCTCATAGCCGCTTTACACGTCTGTCTACCTGTCCGTCTGTCTGCCAGTCTGTCTGTCTGTCCATTCGAGCGTCCATCTAGAGAACACTCAAAGTACCGCCATCTCGCATACCCTGTGGCACATGGCCGCTTTACAAGTCCGTCTACCCTTTCCGTCTGTCTGCTAGTCTGTCTGTCTGTTCGTCCATGCGTCCATCCGTGCGTCCATCTAGAGAACACTCAAAGTACCGGCATCTCGCATACCCTGTAGCACTTAGCCACTTTACACGTCCATCTACTTGCCAATCTGTCTGTCTGCCAGTCTGTCTGTCTGTTCGTCCAAGCATCCGTCCGTGCGTCCATCTGGAGAACACTCAAAGTACCGCCATCTCGCATACCCTGTGGCACATAGCCATTTTACACGTCCGTCTACCTGTCCGTCTGTCTAACAGTCTGTCCGTTCGTGCGTCCATCTAGAGAACACTCAAAGTACCGCCATCTTGCATACCCTGTCCCACATAGCCGTTTTACACGTCTGTCTAACTGTCCGACTCGCTGCCAGTCTGTCTGTCTGTCTGTTCGTGCGTCCGACCGTGCGTCCGTCTAGAGAACACTCAAAGTACCACCATCTCGCTTACCCTGTGGCACATAGCCACTTTACAAGTCCGTCTACCTGTCCGTCTGTCTGCCAGTCTGTCTGTCTGTCTGTCCGTCCGTTCGTTCGTCAGTGCGTCCATCTAGAGAACACTCAAAGTACCGCTATCTCGCATACCCTGTGGCACTTAGCCACTTTACACGTCCGTCTACCTGTCCGTCTGTCTGCTAGTCTGCCTGTCTGTCCGTCCGTGCGTCCGTCCGTGCGTCCATATAGAGAACACTCAAAGTACCGCCATCTGGAATAAGCTGGGGCACATAGCCGCTTTACACGTCCGCCGACCTGTCCGTCTGGCTGCCAGTCTGTTTGTCTGTCCATCCGTGCGTACGTCCGTGCGTCCATCTAGAGCACACTCAAAGAACCGCCATCTCGCATACCCTGTGGCACATAGCCACTTCACACGTCCGTCTACCTGTCTGCCTGTCTGCCAGTCTGTCTGTCTGTCCGTCCGTGCATCCATCTAGAGAACACGCAAAGTACCGCCATCTTGCATAACCTGTGGCACATAGCCGCTTTACACATCTGTCTACCTGTCCGTCTGTCTGCCAGTCTGTCCGTGCGTCCGTCCGTGCGTCCGTCCGTGCGTCCGTCTAGAGAACACGCAAAGTACCGCCATCACGCATACCCTGTGGCACAAAGCCGCTTTACACGTCTGTCTACCTGTCCGTCTCTCTGCCAGTCTGTCTGTCTGTCCGTCCGTGCGTCCGTCCATGCGTCCATCTAGAGAACACGCAAAGTACTCCCATCTCGCATACCCTGTGGCACATAGCCGCTTTACACGTCCGTCTACCTGCCCGTCTGTCTGCCAGTCTGTCCGTCTGTCCGTTCGTGCGTCCGTTCGTGCATCAACTAGAGAACACTCAAAGTACCACCATCTCGCATACCCTGTGGCACATAGCCGCTTTACGCGTCCGTATACCTGTCCATCTGTCTGCCAGTCTGTCTGTCTGTCTGTCTGTCTGTCCATGCGTCCGTTCGTGCGTCAATCTAGAGAACACTCCGAGTACCGCCATCTCACGCGTCGTATACACTGTGGCACATACCCGCTTTACGCGTCCGTCTACCTGTCCGTCTGTCTGCCAGTCTGTCTGTCTGTCCATCCGTGCGTCCGTTCGTGCATCCGTTCGTGCGTCCGCCAGTGCGTCCATCTAGAGAACACTCAAATTACCGCCGTCTTGATACCCTGTGGCTCATAGCAGCTTTACACGTCTGTCTACCTGTCCGTCTGTCTGCCAGTCTGTCTGTCTGTCCATTCGAGCGTCCATCTAGAGAACACTCAAAGTACCGCCATCTCGCATACCCTGTGGCACATAGCCGCTTTACAAGTCCGTCTACCCTTTCCGTCTGTCTGCTAGTCTGTCTGTCTGTTCGTCCATGCGTCCATCCGTGCGTCCATCTAGAGAACACTCAAAGTACCGGCATCTCGCATACCCTGTAGCACTTAGCCACTTTACACGTCCATCTACTTGCCAATCTGTCTGTCTGCCAGTCTGTCCGTCTGTTCGTCCATGCATCCGTCCGTGCGTCCATCTGGAGAACACTCAAAGTACTGCCATCTCGCATACCCTGTGGGACATAGCCCTTTTACACGTCCGTCTACCTGTCCGTCTGTCTAACAGTCCGTCCGTTCGTGCGTCCATCTAGAGAACACTCAAAGTACCGCCATCTTGCATACCCTGTCCCACATAGCCGTTTTACACGTCTGTCTAACTGTCCGACTCTCTGCCAGTCTGTCTGTCTGTCCGTTCGTGCGTCCGACCGTGCGTCCGTCTAGAGAACACTCAAAGTACCGCCATCTCGCATACCCTGTGGCACATAGCCACTTTACAAGTCCGTCTACCTGTCCGTCTGTCTGCCAGTCTGTCTGTCTGTCTGTCCGTCCGTCAGTGCGTCCATCTAGAGAACACTCAAAGTACTGCTATCTCGCATACCCTGTGGCACTTAGCCACTTTACACGTCCGTCTACCTGTCCGTCTGTCTGCTAGTCTGCCTGTCTGTCCGTCCGTGCGTCTGTCCGTGCGTCCTTATTGTCACGTTACTCTCGACAAACTTGATAAAAAATGGGCTCGTTTAGTCGACTACTCAAGCAGCGGCTCAGAGAGATCGTCTTTGTCTTCTTTCACTCTTCGATCTCACCCAAGCAAACCATGTGCCAATAGTCCCCCCCTTTGAAAGCATCGACTCGATGCTCGTAAATAAAAAAATGAAGGTATACACACGCAGATATAGAGAACCAAAAGAGGGAGAGTGCCACTACTCGCAGCGCAAATGAGGAAGTTTCGCCAACGCTTCCGCCAAGCGCAAAAAGAAAGGGCACAAAAACACACGAGAACACAAACAGCAGCGGCAACGCAATGTCACGGCATGTCGTAGCACGTGAAACCACAAGGGCTACTGTGTGAAGTAGGGCTTCAGCCGAAGGACATGCACGGTTTCGGGCCGAAGCTGTCGACGAGAAGACGCAGCGCCGTCCGGAAATACCTCGTAGGTAAGATCTGTGATTCGTCTAAGAACCTTGTACGGTCCAAAATAACGGCTTAGGAGTTTTTCGGATAAGCCTGGTCGCCGGACAGGGATCCACGCCCACACTCGGTCCCCAGGGTGGTAGGGGACATTTCGATGGCGGAGGTTGTAACGTCGCGCGTCTGCATCTTGTTGGTGCCTGGTGTTTATGCGAGCTAGCTGACGAGCTTCTTCGGCGTATTGAGTGTATTGCTCAGCATCTTGAGCAAGTTCATTGCTTTCGTCGCACGGAAGCATAGCATCGAGCATGGTTCGCACGTTGCGTCCGTAAACAAGTCGGAAAGGCGGAAATCGCGTTGTTTCTTGCGTTGCCGTATTATAAGCAAACGTGATGTATGGAAGAATCTCGTCCCAGGTTTTATGTTGTACGTCCACGTACATTGACAGCATGTCCGCTATGGTCTTGTTAAGCCTCTCTGTCAGTCCATTGGATTGCGGATGATAAGCCGTTGTTTTTCGATGACTTGTGCAGCTCAGTTTAAAAATGTCCTCCATCATTCGTGCTGTAAACGACGTCCCTCTGTCCGTAATCACGCATGACGGGGCACCAAGCCGTAGGACGATTTGGTGCACGAAGAACTGCGCGACTTCAGAGGCCGTGCCACGGGGTAACGCTTTTGTTTCAGCATAACGCGTGAGATAATCTGTCGCAACTTTAATCCACTTGTTCCCAGAGGACGACAAAGGGAAGGGCCCGAGAAGGTCCATTCCCACGAGGTCAAACGGTGTCCGTGGTGGTGCGATCGGCTGGAGCAGGCCCGCGGGTCTCACAGGCGGAGTCTTGCGGCGCTGGCACTCACGGCAGCCTTTCACATATCGATGTACACTAGTTGATAGTCGCGGCCAGTAATACTGTTGGCGTACTCGGGCGAGAGTTCGCGAATATCCCAAATGTCCTGACGTGGGCTCGTCGTGGCACGCCAGAAGGATTTCATCACGCATGTCGGTAGGAACAACGAGTAGGAAAGCCTTGTCGCTACCACGGGCGTTTTTCTTGTAAAGAATGCCTCTTCTTAGACAAAAAGAGGACAGTTCGCGAGCAATGTGTTGAGGGACCTTAGAGTTGCGGCCTTCCAGGGAATCAATGACTGGGCGTAATTCATCGTCTGCCCGCTGCTTTGACATAAATTCGGAGTCACTAACTGCTCCGAGAAAGGCATCTTCATCTTCGGAGCCCCTGACAGCGTTCCCCACAGGTGCTCGAGAAAGCGCGTCGGCGTCTTCGTGTTTGCGCCCTGACCTGTACACAATCGTAATGTCAAACTCCTGCAAACGCAAACTCCACCGTGCGAGACGGCCGGATGGATCTCTGAGATTTGCCAGCCAGCAGAGCGAGTGGTGGTCAGTCACCACTTTGAAGGGACGACCGTAGAGGTAAGGCCGAAATTTGGTCGTCGCCCACACGACTGCGAGGCATTCTTTTTCTGACGTAGAATAGTTGGTCTCAGCTCGAGAAAGAGTACGACTGGCGTAAGCTATCACATGCTCAACGCCGCCGTGTCGTTGTACAAGGACAGCGCCAAGTCCGACGTTGCTGGCATCTGTATGAATTTCTGTAGCAGCGTCCTCATCAAAATGGGCAAGAACAGGGGCTGTTTGCATTCTCTGTCGTAACTCTGTGAACGCTGTATCTTGTTCTACGCCCCAAGTAAAGGGTACGTCATCTCGGGTGAGTCGCGTAAGAGGTTCAGCTATCTTAGAGAAGTTGGCGATAAATCGGCGATAATACGCGCACAAGCCGAGGAAACGGCGTACTGCTCTTTTATCTGATGGGACAGGGAAGGCGGCGACAGCAGCAGTTTTGTCTGGATCAGGTCGCACTCCATCTGCACTAATGACATGTCCCAGAAATTTCAGCTCTTCATAGCCGAAATGGCATTTTTGGGGTTTCAGCGTAAGTTCAGCTGTGCGAATGGCTTCCAGAACCTTTCTCAGACGCTTCAGATGTTCTTCAAAGCTCTCGGAAAAGATGACCACATCATCGAGGTAGACAAGGCAGCTTTGCCACTTCAAGCCAGCGAGAACTGTGTCCATCATCCTCTGAAAAGTGGCTGGTGCAGAACAGAGGCCGAAGGGAAGAACTCGGAATTCGTAAAGTCCGTCTGGAGTCAGAAACGCGGTTTTTTCTCGGTCTCGTTCATCCACTTCAATTTGCCAATAGCCACTCTTTAGATCGATGGACGAAAAATACTTCGCACGTCGCAACCTGTCGAGGGAGTCGTCTACTCGTGGAAGCGGGTAGACGTCCTTTTTTGTGACGCTATTAAGCTTCCTGTAGTCAATACAGAATCGCAGCGTTCCGTCTTTTTTCTTTACTAGAACGACTGGCGAGGACCAAGCGCTGCTGGATGGTTGAATAATCCCGTCATCGAGCATCTCTTTTACTTGTGTCTGAATAGCCTCGCGTTCTTTGGCAGAAACGCGATAAGGCTGCTGCCGGATGGGGTGGACGTCATCGTCGGTAATAATTCGATGCTTCGTGAGGTGAGTTTGACGGACTTTAGAAGAAGAGGCGAAGCAAGATCTAAACTCCCTTAAAAGGTCGTGAAGTGCAGCCTTTCTCTCGTCTGACAGCGTCGAATTGATGTCGATGTGGTCTAGAAATTCCTTATCCTCATGTGTTTCCTCGGACGCGAAGCACTCCGTGACGTCGGCAACAGGTTCTCCATAGGCTATGGTGGTTCCATGGAAAAGATGCCGGTGCTCGTAATTGAAGTTCGTAGCTAGTATCGTTGACTGTCCGTCACGGACGCGCACTACACTTCGGGCGGCGCATACATCTTGGAGCAGCAGAAGTGATAAGTTGCTTTCAGCCACCACGTCGCCGTCTCGGAAGTCTTCACAAGTGACTTCGATGGGAACAGTTGCTCGAGGTGGCAGCGTCACACTGTCGTCAGCAACACGCAGCGCAAGTCTACGGCAGTTATCGGCGTCTCGATCTGTTGCGCCTTGAGTCGAGAAGGTCACGATGCGCTCACGGAGATTGATGATGGCACCGTATTCCCGAAGGAAGTCCATGCCGATAATCAGCTGACGCGAACAGTCGGGGAGAACGAGGCAGCTGAGCACAAACGTTGACGCACGAATTTTCACTCTTGCAGTACAGCGACCCAGCGGTGTTACAACGTGTCCTCCAGCTGTTCGAATTCGCGTTCCGTTCCACGGCGTGATCACTTTTCTGAGATCTTTCGCTAGCCTCCCGCTGATGATCGAATAGTCTGCACCAGTGTCTACCAATGCACTGACCTGAAGACCGTCAACCAGCACAGGTATGTCGAGCGACACGCGGTCACTAAGTTCAGATGCGGATGTCGGCGTTTCTTCGGCACTGCGATTATTCTCTGACGAAATGCCTTCGGCGTTGCGTGCAAGCATCGATGGGAGGTCTTCCGCACTTTGAGTCCCAGCGACCTTGCCCCCGAAGGCCGCTGCCTTCAGTTTTCCCGACGAGGGCTCGGGGAGCGTTCCCGTGCCGTCACCCCGAAACGTGGCCCAGTGGCTGCGGGTCTCCTCGGAGATGGTGACCGCGATTGCCGTCGTGTAAAGGGTGCACGCTGTTGCGCGAGATATTCTTCGATATCTCTTGGCCTTTGACCAATTCGGGGACGAGGGGAATTGACGGAAAATCCGCGCAGTCCAAGTTGCCGGTATGGGCATTCGCGGTAAATGTGACCAGCCTCACCGCAATGATAGCAGAGGGGTCGTCTGTCTGGCGTACGCCAGAGATCAGACTTGCGCGTCGGTGTACGGCGACTATCGATGTCCAAATCAGCGTGCGCTGACTGAATCGCGACTGACGGCATCATTGTCTGGATCGGGACGTATGGCATTGTCTGGATCGGGACGTGCGGCACTGTCTGGATCGGGACGTGCGGCACTGGCTGGATCGGGACTCCTTGACCCGAAAGAGTAGTGGCAGATCGCAAGGCTTCCGCGTACGTACGACGGCGACTGTCAGTAGACACAGGAGCCGTTTCCAGATCAACCGACGTGGGCGGAAAACGATGGGCGTGCAGCACCTGCTGGACCTCGTCGCGGATGACACTGGTGATAGACCCAACATCGATTTGCCTTGTCCCGTACATCTTTTCCATTTCTTCCCGGACGACAGATCGAATGATCTCGCGAATCCATTCGGGGCTCTTGCTCCCAGGGGTGGCGAAAATCTCGGGAGTTGAGGCAGCATTCACTTGACGGTCAAACTGGGCAGACCGTTGGTGCAGTACTCGCTCCATTGTTGCCGCTTCAGTAAGGAACTCAGCAACACTTTTGGGGGGACTACGCACCAAACCAGCAAAAAGTTGTTCCTTCACACCACGCATGAGGTGGCGCAACTTTTTTTCTTCTGCCATAGCAGGATCCGCTCGCTTGAAAAGCCGTGTCATGTCCTCGACGTACATCGAGACGGTCTCGTTGGGCATCTGGATGCGTGATTGAAGTGCACGCTCCGCCCGTTCACGGCGGTCGGGACTCCTGTAGGTCTCCAGGAGGCGACGCTGGAACTCGCGCCAAGATGTCAGAACATCATCCCTGTTCAAAAACCACGTCTTGGCACCGTCTTTTAGGCACGTGTACACGTTCCGGAGCTTCGCGGCATCATCCCAGTAATTGATCGCTGCGACAAGTTCGAACTCACTCAGCCAGTCGTCAACATCTTCATGCTGCGCTCCGTGAAAGGGGCTAGGCATGAGCGGGTTCTGGACGGTGCAGTAGATCGGCGTGGAAGGTGTCAGAGCTTGCATGGGATCTTGTGTCGAAGTCATAGTCGCTGCGTCAGTGGTTGGTGTCTCAAGCGGTAGGCCTCGTTGGCGGCGGCTTACTCTATGAACAGGAGTGTCCACGGGTAAGCGTCCACGTGGACACTCGGGTATGCGTCCACGTGTGAAGTGGCACATAGCCACTTCACACGCCGTCTATCTGTCCGTCTGTCTGCCAGTCTGTCTGTCTGTCCGTCCGTGCGTCCGTCCGTGCGTCCATCTAGAGAACACTCAAAGTACCGCCATCTCGCATTCCCTGTGGCACATAGCCGCTTCACACGTCAGTCTATCTGTCCGTCTGTCTGCCAGTCTGTCTGTCTGTTCGTCCATGCATCCGTCCGTGCGCCCCTTTGGAGAACACTCAGAGTACCGCCATCTCGTGCGTCGTATACCCTGTGGTACATACCCGCTCTACTCGGCCGTCTACCTGTCCGTCTGTCTGCCAGTCTGTCTTTCTGTCCGTCCATGCGTCTGTTCGAGCATAAATCTAGAAAACAGTCCAAGTACCGCCATCTTGAATGCCCTGTGGCACATAGCCGCTTTACACGTCCGCCTACCTGTCCGTCTGTCGTCGAGTCTGTTTGTCTGTCCATCCGCGCGTCCGTCCGTGCGTCCACCTAGAGAACACTCAAAGTACCGCCATCTCGCATACCCTGTGGCACATAGCCGCTTTACACGTCTGTCTACTTGTCCGTCTGTATGCCAGTCTGTCGGTCAGTCCGTCCATGCGTCCGTTCGTGCGTAAATCTAGAAAACAGTCAAAGTACCGCCATCTCGAATACCCTGAGGCAAATAGCCGCATCACGCGTCCGTCTACCTGTCCGTCTGTCTGCCAGTCTGTCTGTCTGTCCGTCCGTGCGTCCGTCCTTGCGTCCATCTAGAGAACACGCAAAGTACCGCCACCTCGCATACCCTGTGGCACATAGCCGCTTTACACGTCCGTCTACCTGCCCGTCTGTCTGCCAGTCTGTCTGTCTGTCCGTTCGTGCGTCCGTTCGTGCATCAATCTAGAGAACACTTAAAGTACCACCATCTGGCATACCCTGCGGCACATAGCCGCTTTACGCGTCCGTCTACCTGTCAATCTGTCTGCTAGTCTGTCTGTCTGTCTGTCCATGTGTCCGTTCGTGCGTCAATCTAGAGAAAACTCCGAGTACCGCCATTCCGCGCGTCGTATACCCTGTGGCACATACCCGCTTAACGCGTCCCTCTACCAGTCCGTCTGTCTACCAGTCTGTTCTTCCATGCGTCGATTGGTGCGTCCATCTAGAGAACACTAAAGGTACCGCAATCTCGCATACCCTGTGGCACATAGCCGCTTTACACGTCCGTCTGCCTGTCCGTCTGTGTGCCAGTCGGTCTGTCTGTGCGTCCATTCATCCATTCGTGCGTCAATCTAGAGAACACTCTTAGTACCGCCATCTCGCGCTTCGTATACCCTGTGGCACATACCCGCTTTACTCGTCCGTCTACCTGTCCGTCTCTCTGCCAGTCTGTCTGTCTGTCCGTCCGTGCGTCATGTCCGTCCATGCGTCAGTCCGTGCGTCCATCTAGAGAACACTCAAAGTACCACCATCTCGCATACCCTGTGGCACATAGCCACTTTACACGTCCGTCTACCTGTCGGCCTGTCTGCCAGTCTGTCTGTCTGTCTGTCCGTGCGTCCATCTAGAGAACACTCATAGTACCGCCATCTTGCATACCCTGTGGCACATAGCCGCTTTACACGTCTGTCTACCTGTCCGTCCGTATTCCAGTCTGTCTGTCTGTTCGTCCATGCGTCCATCCGTGCGTCTATCTATGCAACACTTAAAGTACCAACATCTAGCATACTCTGTGGCACATAGCCGCTTTACACGTCCGTATACCTGTCAATCTGTTTGCCAGTCTGTCTGCCTGTCCGTCCGTGCGTGCGTCCGTGCGTCCTTCTAGAGAACACTCAAAGTACCGCCATCTCGCACACCCTGTGGCACATAGCCACTTCAAACGCCGTCTATCTGTCCGTCTGTCTGCCAGTCTGTCTGTCTGTCCGTCCGTGCGTCCGTCCGTGCGTCCATCTAGAGAACACTCAAAGTACCGCCATCTCGCATACCCTGTGGCACATAGCCGCTTGACAAGTCCGTCTACCTGTCCGTCTGCCTGCCAGTCTGTCTGTCTGTTCGTCCATGCGTCCATCCGTGCGTCCATCTAGAGAACACTCAAAGTACCGGCATCTCGCATACCCTGTAGCACTTAGCCACTTTACACGTCCATCTACCTGCCAATCTGTCTGTCCGTCTGTCTGCCAGTCTGTCTGTCTGTCCGTTCGTGCGTCCTTCCGTGCGTCCATATAGAGAACACTCAAAGTACCGCCACCTCGCATACCCTGTGGCACATAGCCGCTTTAAAAGTTCGTCTACCTGTCCGTCTCTCTGCCAGTCTGTCTGTCCTTCGGCGCGTCCATCCGTGCGTCAATCTAGAGAACACTCAAAGTACCACCATCTCGCATACCCTGTGGCACATGGCCACTTTACACGTCCGTCTAGCTGTCCGTCTGTCTGCCAGTCTGTCTGTCTGTTCGTCCGTGCGTCCGTTCATGCGTCCATCCAGAGAACACTCAAAGTATCGCCATCTCGCATACGCTGTGGCACATAGCCATTTTGCACGTCCGTCTACCTGTCCTTCTGTCTGCCACTCTATCTGTCTGTCCATCTGTGCGTCCATCCGGGCGTCCAACCAGAGAACACTGAAAGTATGCCATCTCGCATACCCTGTGGCACATTTACGCTTTACACGTTCGCCTACCTGTCCGTCTGTCTGCCAGTCTTTCTGTCTGTCCATCCGTGCGTCCGTCCGTGCGTCCGTCCGTGCGTCCCTCTAGAGAACACTCAAAGTACCGCCATCTCGCATTCCCTGTGGCACATAGCCGCTTCACACGTCCGTCTATCTGTCCGTCTGTCTGCCAGTCTGTCTGTCTGTTCGTCCATGCATCCGTCCGTGCGTCCCTTTGGAGAACACTCAGAGTACCGCCATCTCGTGCGTCGTATACCCTGTGGTACATACCCGCTTTACTCGGCCGTCTACCTGTCCGTCTGTCTGCCAGTCTGTCTGTCTGTTCCTCCGTGCATCCGTCCGTGCGTCCATCTAGAGAACACTCTGAGTACTGCCATCTCGCGCGTCGTATACCCTGTGGCACATACCCGCTTTACGCCTCCGTCTACCTGTCCGTCTGTCTGCCAGTCTGTCTGTCTGTTCGTCCATGCGTCCATCCGTGCGTCCATCTAGAGAAGACTCAATGTACCAACATCGCGCATACCCTGTGGCACCTAGCCGCTTTACACGTCCGTCTACCGGTCAATCTGTCTCGCTGTCTGTCTGTCTGTCCGTGCGTCCGTCCGTGCGTTCATCTAGAGAACACTCAAAGTACCGCCATCTCGCATACCCTGTGGCACATAGCCGCTTTACACGTCTGTCTACCTGTCCGTCCGTCTGCCAGTCTGTCTGTCAGTTCGTCCATGCATCCGTCCGTGCGTCCATCTGGGGAACACTCTGAGTACCGCCATCTCGTGCGTAGTATACAATGTGGCACATAGCCACTTTACACGTCTGTCTACCTGTCCGTCTGTCTGCCAGTCTGTCTGTCTGTTCGTCCATGCGTCCATCCGTGCGTCCATCTAGACAACACTCAAAGTACCAACATCTCGCATACCCTGTGGCACATAGCCGCTTTACACGTCCGTCTACCTGTCAATCTGTTTGCCAGTCTGTCTGTCTGTCCGTCCGTGCGTGCGTCCGTGCGTCCATCTAGAGAACACTCAGAGTACCGCCATCTCGCATACCCTGTGGCACATAGCCGTTTTACAGGTCCGTCTACCTGTCCGTCTGTCCAATAGTCTGTCCGTCCGTGCGTCCATCTGGAGAACACTCAAAGTGCCGCCATCTTGCATACCCTGTGGCACATAGCCGTTTACACGTCTATGTTCCTGTCCGACTGTCTGTCAGTCTGTCTGTCTGTCTGTCTGTTCGTGCTTCCGACCGTGCGTCCGTCTAGAGAACACTCAAAGTACAGCCATCCCGCATACCCCATGGCACATAGCCACTTTACAAGTCTGTCTACCTGTCCGTCTGTCTGCCAGTCTGTCTGTCTGTCCGTCCATGCGTCCGTTCGTGTGTAAATCTAGAAAACAGTCAAAGTACCGCCATCTCGATTACGCTGTGGCACATAGCCGCTTTACACGTTCTTCTACCTGTCCGTCTGTCTGCCAGTCTGTCCGTCTGTCCGTTGGTGCGTCCGTTCGTGCATCAATCTAGAAAACACTCAAAGTACCACCATCTCGCATACCCTGTGGCACATAGCCGCTTTACGCGTCCGTCTACCTGTCCATCTGTCTGCCAGTCTGTCTGTCTGTCTGTCTGTCCATGCGTCCATTCGTGCGTCAATATAGAGAACACTCCGAGTACCGCCATCTCGCGCGTCGTATACCCTGTGATACATACCCGCTTTACTCGTCCGTCTACCTGTCCGTCTGTCTGCCAGTCTGTCTGTCTGTTCCTCCATGCATCCGTCCGTGCGTCCATCTAGAGAACACTCAAAGTACCAACATCGCGCATACCCTGTGGCACATAGCCACTTTACACGTCCATCTACCTGTCTTCCTCTTTGCCAGTCTGTCTGTCTGTCTGTCTGTCCGCGCGTCCATCTAGAGAACACTCATAGTACCACCATCTTGCATACCCTGTGGCACATAGCCGCATTACACGTCTGTCTACCTGTCCGTCTGTATGCCAGTCTGTCTGTCTGTCCGTCCATGCGTCCATTCGTGCGTAAATCTAGAAAACAGTCAAAGTACCGCCATCTCGAATACCCTGTGGCACACAGCCGCTTTACACGTCCATCTACCTGTCCGTCTGTCTGCCAGTCTGTCTGTCTGTCCGTCCGTGCGTCCGTGCGTCCATCTAGAGAACACGCAAAGTACCGCCATCTTGCATACCCTGTGGCACATAGCCGCTTAACACGTCTGTCTACCTGTCCGTCTGTCTGCCAGTCTGTCTGTCCGTCCGTACGTCCGTCCGTGCGTCCATCTAGAGAACACGCAAAGTACCACCATCTCGAATACCCTGTGGCACATAGCCGCTTTACGCGTCCGTCTACCTGTCCATCTGTCTGCCAGTCTGTCTGTCTGTCCATGCGTCCGCTCGTGCGTCAATCTAGAGGAAACTCCGAGTACCGCCATCTCGCGCGTCGTATACCCTGTGGCACATACCCGCTTAACGCGTCCCTCTACCTGTCCATCTGTCTACCAGTCTGTCTGTTCTTCCATGTGTCCCTCGGTGCGTCCATCTAAGGAACACTCAAAGTACGGCCTTCTCGCATACCGTGTGGCACATAGCCGCTTTACACGTCTCCTACCTGCCCGTCTGTATGCCAGTCTGTCTTTCTGTCCGTCCATGCATCTGTTCGTGCGTAAATCTAGAAAACAGTCCAAGTACCGCCATCTTGAATGCCCTGTGGCACATAGCCGCTTTACACGTCCGCCTACCTGTCCGTCTGTCGTCGAGTCTGTTTGTCTGTCCATCCGCGCGTCCGTCCGTGCGTCCATTTAGAGAACACTCAAAGTACCGCCATCTCGCATACCCTGTGGCACATAGCCAATTTACACGTCCGTCTACCTGTCTGCCTGTCTGCCAGTCTGTCTGTCCGTGCTTCCATCTAGAGAACCCTCATAGTACCGCCATCTTGCATACCTGGGGCACATAGCCGCTTTACACGTCTGTCTACCTGTCCGTCTGTATGCCAGTCTGTCGGTCAATCCGTCCATGCGTCCGTTCGTGCGTAAATCTAGAAAACAGTCAAAGTACCGCCATCTCGAATACCCTGAGGCAAATAGCCGCATCACGCGTCTGTCTACCTGTCCGTCTGTCTGCCAGTCTGTCGGTCTGTCCGTCCGTGCGTCCGTCCTTGCGTCCATCTAGAGAACACGCAAAGTACCGCCATCTCGCATACCCTGTGGCACATAGCCGCTTTACACGTCCGTCTACCTGCCCGTCTCTCTGCCAGTCTGTCTGTCTGTCCGTTCGTGCGTCCGTTCGTGCATCAATCTAGAGAACGCTTAAAGTACCACCATGTGGCATACCCTGCGGCACATAGCCGCTTTACGCGTCCGTCTACCTGTCAATTTGTCTGCTAGTCTGTCTGTCTGCTGTCCATGTGTCCGTTCGTGCGTCAATCTAGAGAAAACTCCGAGTACCGCCATCTCGTGCGTCGTATACCCTGTGGCACATACCCGCTTAACGCGTCCCTCTACCTGTCCGTCTGTCTACCAGTCTGTTCTTCCATGCGTCCATTGGTGCGTCCATCTAGAGAACACTAAAGGTACCGCCATCTCGCATACAATGTGGCACATAGCCGCTTTACACGTCCGTCTGCCTGTCCGTCTGTCTGCCAGTCGGTCTGTCTGTGCGTCCATTCATCCGTTCGTGCGTCAATGTAGAGAACACTCTTAGTACCGCCATCTCGCGCTTCGTATACACTGTGGCACATACCCGCTTCACTCGTCCGTCTACCTGTCCGTCTCCCTGCCAGTCTGTCTGTCTGTCCGTCCGTGCGTCATGTCCGTCCATGCGTCAGTCCGTGCGTCCATCTAGAGAACACTCAAAGTACCACCATCTCGCATACCCTGTGGCACATAGCCACTTTACACGTCCGTCTACCTGTCGGCCTGTCTGCCAGTCTGTCTGTCTGTCTGTCCGTGCGTCCATCTAGAGAACACTCACAGTACCGCCATCTTGCATACCCTGTGGCACATAGCCGCTTTACACGTCCGTCTACCTGTCCGTCTGTCTAACAGTCTGTCCGTCCGTGCGTCCATCTAGAGAACACTCAAAGTACCAACATCGCGCATACCCTGTTGCACCTAGCCGATTTACACGTCCGTCTACCTGTCAATCTGTCTGCCAGTCTGTCTGTCTGTCTGTCCATGCGTCCGTCCGTGCGTCCATCTAGAGAACACTCAAAGTACCGCCATCTCGCATACCCTGTGGCACATAGCCGCTTTACACGTCCGTCTACCTGTCAATCTGTCCGCCAGTCTGTCTGTCTGTCCGTCCGTGCGCCCGTCCGTGCATCCATCTAGAGAACACGCAAAGTACCGCCATCTCGCATACCCTGTGGCACATAGCCGCTTTACACGTCTGTCTACCTGTCCGTCTGTCTGCCAGTCTGTCTGTCTGTCCGTCCGTGCGTCCGTCCATGCGTCCATCTAGAGAACACGCAAAGTACCCCCATCTAGCATACCCTGTGGCACATAGCCGCTTTACACGTCCGTCTACCTGCCCGTCTGTCTGCCAGTCTGTCTGTTCGTGTGTCCGATCGTGCATCAATCCAGAGAACACTCAAAGTACCACCATCTCGCATACCCTGTGGCACATAGCCGCTTTACGCGTCCGTCTACCTGTCCATCTGCCTGCCAGTCTGTCTGTCTGTTCCTCCATGCGTCCGTCCGTGCGTCCATCTAGAGAACACTCTGAGTACTTCCATCTCGTGCGTCCTATACCCTGTGGCACATACCCGCTTCACGCGTCCGTCTTCCTGTCCGTCTGTCTGCCAGTCTGCCTGTCTGTTCGTCCATGCGTCCATCCGTGCGTCCATCTAGAGAACACTCAAAGTACCGGCATCTCGCATACCCTGTAGCACATAGCCACTTTACACGTCCATCTACCTGCCAATCTGTCTTCCAGTCTGTCTGCCTGTCCGTCCGTGCGTCCGTTCGTGCGTTTGTTCGTGCGTCCGTCCGTGCGTCCATCTAGAGAACACTCAAATTACCGCCATCTTGCATACCCTGTGGCACATAGCCGCTTTACACGTCCGTCTACCTGTCCGTCTGCCTGCCAGTCTGTTTGTCTGTCCGTTCGTGCGTCCGTCCGTGCGTCCATCTAGAGAACACTCAAAGTACCGCCATCTCGCATACCCTGTGGCACATAGCCGCTTTACAAGTCCGTCTACCTGTCCGTCTGTCTGCCAGTCTGTCTGTCTGTCCGTCCGTGCGCCCATCCTTGCGTCAATCTAGAGAACACTCAAAGTACCACCATCTCGCATACCCTGTGGCACATAGCCACTTTACACGTCCGTCTACCTGTCCGTCTGTCTGTCTGCCAGTCTGTCTGTCTGTCCGTCCGTGCGTCCGTCCATGCGTCTATCCAGAGAACACTCAAAGTATCGCCATCTCGCATACGCTGTGGCACATAGCCACTTTGCACGTCCGTCTACCTGTCCTTCTGTCTGCTACTCTATCTGTCTGTCCGTCCGTGCATCCATTCATGCGTCCAACCAGAGAACACTCAAAGTATGCCATCTCCCATACCCTGTAGCACATATCCGCCTTACACGTTCGCCTACCTGTCCGTCTGTCTGCCAGTCTGTCTGTCTGTCCATCCGTGCGTCCTTCCGTGCGTCCGTCTAGAGAACACTAAAAGTACCACCATCTCGCATACCCTGTGGCACATAGCCCTCTCACGCCGTCTATCTGTCCGTCTGCCTGCCAGTCTGTCTGTCTGTCCGTCCGTGCGTCCGTCCGTGCGTCCATCTAGAGAACACTCAAAGTACCGCCATCTCGCATACCCTGTGGCACATAGCCACTTCACACGTCCGTCTATCTGTCCGTCTGTCTGCCAGTCTGTCTGTCTGTTCGTCCATGCATCCGTCCGTTTGTCCCTCTAGAGAACACTCAGAGTACCGCCATCCCGCGCGTCGTATACCTTGTGGCACATACCCGCTTTACACGTCCGTGTACCCTTCCGTCTGTCTGCCAGTCTGTCTCTCTGTTTGTCTACGCGTCAATCCGTGCGTCCATCTAGACAGTACTCAAACTGCCGCCATCTCGCATACCCTGTGGCACATAGCCACTTTACACGTCTGTCTCCCTGTCCGTCTGTATGCCAGTCTGTCTGTCTGTTCCTCCATGCGTCCGTTCGTGTGTAAATCTAGAAAACAAAGTACCGCCATCTCGAATACCCTGTGGCACGTAGCCGCTTTACACGCCCGTCTACCTGTCCATCTGTTTGCCAGTCTGTCTGTCTGACGTCCGTGCGTCCGTCCGTGCGTCCGTCCGTGCGTCCATCTAGAGAACACGCAAAGTACCGTCATCTTGCATACCCTGTGGCACATAGCCGCTTTACACATCTGTCTACCTGTCCGTCTGTCTGCAGTCTGTCTGTCTGTCCGTCCGTGCGTCCATCTAGAGAACACGCAAAGTACCGCCATCTCGCATACCCTGTGGCACATAGCCGCTTTACACATCTGTCTACCTGTCCGTCTGTCTGTCCGTGCGTCCGTCCGTGCCTCCATCTAGAGAACACGCAAAGTACCACCATCTCGCATACCCTGTGGCACATAGCCTCTTTAGACGTCCGTCAACCTGTCAATCTGTTTGCCAGTCTGTCTGTCTGTCCGTCCGTGCTTGCGTCCGTGCGTCCTTCTAGAGAACACTCAAAGTACCACCATCTCGCATACCCTGTGGCACATAGCCGCTTTACACGTCCGTCTACCTGTCCTACTGTCTAACAGTCTGTCCGTCCATGCGTCCATCTAGAGAACACTCAAAGTACCGCCATCTTGCATACCCTGTCCCACATAGCCACTTTACACGTCTAACTGTCGGTTCGTCCATGCATCTGTCCGTGCGTCCATCTGGAGAACACTCAAAGTAACGCCATCTCGCATACCCTGTGGCACATAGCCGCTTTACACGGCCGTGTACCTGTCCGTCTGTCTGCCAGTCTGTCTATCTCTCCGTCCATGCGTCCATTCGTGCGTCAATCTAGAGAACACTCGGAGTACCCTCATCTCGCGCGTCGTATACCCTGTGGTACATACCCGCTTTACTCGTCCGTCTACCTGTCCGTCTTTCTTTCAGTCTGTCTGTCTGTTCCTCCATGCGTCCATCCGTGCGTCCATCTAGAATACACTCTATGTACTGCCATCTCGTGCGTCGTATACCCTGTGGCACATACCCATTTTACGCGTCCGTCTACCTGTCCGTCTGTCTGCCAGTCTGTCTGTCTGTTCGTCCATGCGTCCATCTGTGCGTCCATCTAGAGAACACTCAAAGTACCGCCATCTCGCATACCCTGTAGCACATAGCCGCTTTACTCGTCCGTCTACCTGTCCGTCTGTTTACCAGTCTGTCTGTCTGTCCGTCCGTGCGTCCATCCGTGCGTCCATCTAGAGAACACTCAAATTACCGCCATCTTGCATAGCCTGTGGCACATAGCCGTTTTACACGTTTTTCTACCTGTCCGTCTGTCTGCCAGTCTGTCTGTCTGTCTGTCTGTCTGTCCGTTCGTGCGTCCGTGCGTCCGTCTAGAGAACACTGAAAGTACCGCCATCGCGCATACCCTGTGGCACATAGCCGCTTTACAAGTCCGTCTACCTGTCCGTCTGTCTGTCCGTCCGTGCGACCATCCGTGCGTCAATCTAGAGAACACTCAAAGTACCTCTATCTCGCATACCCTGTGGCACATAGGCACTTTACACGTCCGTCTACCTGTCCGTCTGTCTGTCTGCCAGTCTGTCTATCTGTCCATCCGTGCGTCTGTCCATGCGTCCATCCAGAGAACACTTAAATATCGCCATCTCGCATACGCTGTGGCACATAGCCACTTTGCACATCCGTCTACCTGTCCTTCTGTCTGCCACTCTATCTGTCTGTCCGTACTTGCGTCCATCCGTGCGTCCAACCAGAGAGCACTCAGAGTACCGCCATCTCGTGCGTCGTATACCCTGTGGTATACCCGCTTTACTAGTCCGTCTACTTGTCCGTCTGTCTGCTAGTCTGTCTGTCTGTTTCTCCATGCGTCCGTCCGTGCGTTCATCTAGAGAACACTCTGGGTACTGCCATCTCGAGCGTCGTATACCATGTGGCACATACCCGTTTTACGCGTCCGTCTACCTGTCCGTCTGTCTGCCAGTCTGTCTGTCTGGTCGTCCATGCGTCCATGCCTGATTCCATCTAGAGAACACTCACAGTACCAACATCTCGCATACCCTGTGGCACATAGCGGCTTTACACGTCCGTCTACCTGTCAATCTGTCTGCCAGTCTGTCTGTCTGTCCGTCCGAGCGTGCGTCCGTGCGTCCATTTAGAGAACACCTAAATTATCGCCATCTCGCATACCCTGTGACATGTAGCCACTTTACACGTCTGTCTATCTTTCCGTCTGTCTGCCAGTCTGTCTGTCTGTTCCTCCATGCATCCGTCCGTGCGTCCATCTAGAGAACACTCTGAGTATTGCCATCTCGCGCGTCGTATACCCTGTGGCACATACCCGCTTTACGCGTCCGTCTACCGGTCTGTCTGTCTGCCAGTCTGTCTGTCTGTTTGTCCATGCGTCCATCCGTGAGTCCATCTAGAGAACACACAAAGTACCAACATCGCGAATACCCTGTGGCACCTAGCCGCTTTACACGTTCGTCTACCTGTCCGTCTGTCTAACAGTCTGTCCGTTCGTGCGTCCATCTAGAGAACACTCAAAGTACCGCCATCTTGCATACCCTGTCCCACATAGCCACTTTACACGTCTGTCTACCTGTCCGTCTGTCTGCCAGTCTAACTGTCGGTTCGTCCATGCATCTGTCCGTGCGTCCATCTGGAGAACACTCAAAGTAACGCCATCTCGCATACCCTCTGGCACATAGCCGCTTTACACGGCCGTCTACCTGTCCGTCTGTCTGCCAGTCTGTCTGTCTCTCCGTCCATGCGTCCATTCGTGCGTCCAACCAGAGAACACTCAGAGTACCGCCATCTCGTGCGTCGTATACCCTGTGGTATACCCGCTTTACTAGTCCGTCTACCTGTCCGTCTGTCTGCTAGTCTGTCTGTCTGTTCCTCCATGCGTCCGTCCGTGCGTTCATCTAGAGAACACTCTCCGTACTGCCATCTCGCGCGTCGTATACCATGTGGCACATACCCGTTTTAAGCGTCCGTCTACCTGTCCGTCTGTCTGCCAGTCTGTCTGTCTGGTCGTACATGCGTCCATCCGTGCGTCCATCTAGAGAACACTCACAGTACCAACATCTCGCATACCCTGTGCCACATATCCGCTTTACACGTCCGTCTACCTGTCAATCTGTCTGCCAGTCTGTCTGTCTGTCCGTCCGTGCGTCCATTTAGAGAACACTTAAATTATCGCCATCTCGCATACCCTGTGGCATGTAGCTGCTTTACACGTCTGTCTACCTGTCCGTCTGTCTGCCAGTCTGTCTGTCTGTTCATCCATGCATCCGTCCGTGCGTTCTTTTGGAGAACACTCAGAGTACCGCCATCTCTTGCGTCGTATACCCTGTGGTACATACCCGCTTTACTCGTCCGTCTACCTGTCCGTCTGTCTGCAAGTCTGTCTGTCTGTTCCTCCATGCATCCGTCCATGCGTCCATCTAGAGAACACTCTGAGTATTGCCATCTCGCGCGTCGTATACCCTGTGGCACATACCCGCTTTACGCGTCCGTCTACCGGTCCGTCTGTCTGCCAGTCTGTCTGTCTGTTCGTCCATGCGTCCATCCGTGCGTCCATCTAGAGAACACACAAAGTACCAACATCGCGCATACCCTGTGGTACCTAGCCGCTTTACACGTCCGTCTACCTGTCAATCTGTTTGCCAGTCTGTCTGTCTGTTCGTCCATGCATCCGTCCGTGCGTGCATCTGGAGAACACTCAAAGTACCGCCATCTCGCATACCCTGTGGCACATAGCCGTTTTACACGTCCGTCTACCTGTCCGTCTGTCTAACAGTCTGTCCGTTCGTGCGTCCATCTAGAGAACACTCAAAGTGCCGCCATCTTGCATACCCTGTCCCACATAGCCGTTTTACACGTCTGTCTACCTGTCCGTCTGTCTGCCAGTCTGTCTGTCTGTCCGTCCGTTCGTCCGTCCGTGCGTCCATCTAGAGAACACTCAAAGTACCGCTATCTCGCATACCCTGTGGCACATACCCACTTTACACGTCCGTCTTCCTGTCCGTCTGTCTGCTAGTCTGCCTGTCTGTCCGTCCGTGCATCCATCTAGAGAACACTCATAGTACCGCCATCTTGCATACCCTGTGGCATATAGCCGCTTTACACGTCCGTCTACCTGTCCGTCTGCCTGCCAGTCTGTCTGTTTGTTCCTCCATGCGTCCGTCCGTGCGTCCATCTAGAGAACACTCTGAGTACCGCCATCTCGAATAAGCTCGGGCACATAGCCGCTTTACATGTCCGCCTACCTGTCCGTCTGTCTGCCAGTCTGTTTGTTTGTCCATCCGTGCGTACGTCCGTGCGTCCATCTAGAGAACACTCAAAGAACCGCCATCTCGCATACCCTGTGGCACTTAGCCACTTCACACGTCCGTCTTCCTGTCCGTCTCTCTGCCAGTCTGTCTGTCTGTCCGTCTGTGTGTCCGTCCATGCGTCCACCTAGAGAACACGCAAAGTACCGCCATCTTGCATAACCTGTGGCACATAGCCGCTTTACACATCTGTCTACCTGTCCGTCTGTCTGCCAGACTGTCTGTGCGTCCGTCCGTGCGTCCGTCCGTGCGTCCCTCTGGAGAACACTCAGAGTACCGCCATCTCGTGCGTCGTATACCCTGTGGCACCTAGCTGCTTTACACGTCCGTCTACCAGTCAATCTGTTTGCCAGTCTGTCTGTCTGTTCGTCCATGCATCCGTCCGTGCGTCCATCTGGAGAACACTCAAAGTACCGCCATCTCGCATACCCCGTGGCACATAGCCGTTTTACACGTCCGTCTACCTTTCCGTCTGTCTAATAGTCTGTCCGCTCGTGCGTCCATCTAGAGAACACTCAAAGTACCGCCATCTTGCATACCCTGTCCCACATAGCCGTTTTACACGTCTGTCTACCTGTCCGACTGTCTGCCAGTCTGTCTGTCTGTCCGTTCGTGCGTCCGATTGTGCGTCCGTCTAGAGAACACTCGAAGTACCGCCATCTCGCATACCCTGTCGCACATAGCCACTTTACAAGTCCGTCTACCTGTCCGTATGTCTGCCAGTCTGTCTGTCTGTCCGTCCGTTCGTCCGTCCGTGCGTCCATCTAGAGAACACTCAAAGCACCGCTATCTCGCATACCCTGTGGCACATAACCACTTTACACGTCCGTCTACCTGTCCGTCTGTCTGCTAGTCTGCCTGTGCGTCCGTGGATCCATCTAGAGAACACTCATAGTACCGCTTCTTGCATACCCTGTGGCATATAGCCGCTTTACACGTCCGTCTACCTGTCCGTCTGTCTGCCAGTCTGTCTGTCTGTCTGTCCATGCGTCCGTTTGTGCGTCAATCTAGAGAACACTCCGAGTACCACCATCTCGCGCGTCGTATACACTGTGGCACATACCCGCTTGATGCGTCCGTCTACCTGTCCGTCTGTCTGCCAGTCTGTCTGTCTGTTCCTCCATGCGTCCGTCCGTGCGTCCATCTAGAGAACACTCTGAGTACCGCCATCTCGAATAAGCTGGGGCACATAGCCGCTTTACACGTCCGCCTACCTGTCCGTCTGTCTGCCAGTCTGTTTGTCTGTCCATCCGTGCGTACGTCCGTGCGTCCATCTAGAGAACACTCAAAGAACCGCCATGTCGCATACCCTGTGGCACATAGCCACTTCACACGTCCGTCTACCTGTCTGCCTGTCTGCCAGTCTGTCTGTCTGTCAGTCCGTGTGTCCGTCCATGCGTCCATCTAGAGAACACGCAAAGTACCGCCATCTTGCATAACCTGTGGCACATAGCCACTTTACACATCTGTCTACCTGTCTGTCTGTCTGCCAGTCTGTCCGTGCGTCCGTCCGTGCGTCCGTCCGTGCGTCCATCTAGAGAACACTCAAAAAACCGCCATCTCGAAAACCCTGTGGCACATAGCCGTTTTACACGTCCGTCTACCTGTCAATCTGTCCGCCAGTCTGTCTGTCTGTCCGTCCGTGCGCCCGTCCGTGCGTCCATCTAGAGAACACGCAAAGTACCGCCATCTCGCATACCCTGTGGCACATAGCCGCTTTACAAGTCTGTCTACCTGCCCGTCTGTATGCCAGTCTGTCTGTCTGTCCGTTCGTGCGTCCGTGCGTCCGTCTAGAGAACACTGAAAGTACCACCATCGCGCATACCCTGTGGCACATAGCCGCTTTACAAGTCCGTCTACCTGTCCGTCTGTCTGTCCGTCCGTGCGTCCATCCGTGCGTCAATCTAGAGAACACTCAAAGTACCTCTATCTCGCATACCCTGTGGCACATACCCACTTTACACGTCCGTCTACCTGTCCGTCTGTCTGTCTGCCAGTCTGTCTATCTGTCCATCCGTGCGTCCGTCCATGCGTCCATCCAGAGAACACTCAAAGTATCGCCATCTCGCATACGCTGTGGCACATAGCCACTTTGCACATCCGTCTACCTGTCCTTCTGTCTGCCACTCTGTCTGTCCGTGCTTGCGTCCATCCGTGCGTTCAACCAGAGAACACTCAAAGTACCGCCATCTCGTGCGTCGTATACCCTGTGGTATACCCGCTTTACTAGTCCGTCTACCTGTCCGTCTGTCTGCTAGTCTGTCTGTCTGTTCCTCCATGCGTCCGTCCGTGCGTTCATCTAGAGAACACTCTGGGTACTGCCATCTCGCGCGTCGTATACCATGTGGCACATACCCGTTTTACGCGTCCGTCTACCTGTCCGTCTGTCTGCCAGTCTGTCTGTCTGGTCGTCCATGCGTCCATCCGTGCGTCCATCTAGAGAACACACAAAGTACCAACATCGCGCATACCCTGTGGCACCTAGCTGCTTTACACGTCCGTCTACCTGTCAATCTGTTTGCCAGTCTGTCTGTCTGTTCGTCCATGCATCCGTCCGTGCGTCCATCTAGAGAACACGCAAAGTACCGCCATCTTGCATACTCTGTGGCACATAGCCACTTAACACCTCTGTCTACCTGTCCGTCTGTCTGCCAGTCTGTCTGTCCGTCCGTACGTCCGTCCGTGCGTCCATCTAGAGAACACGCAAAGTACCACCATCTCGCATACCCTGTGGCACATAGCCGCTTTACGCGTCCGTCTACCTGTCCATCTGTCTGCCAGTCTGTCTGTCTGCCCATGCGTCTGCTCGTGCGTCAATCTAGAGAAAACTCCGAGTACCGCCATCTCGCGCGTCGTATACCCTGTGGCACATACCCGCTTAACGCGTCCCTCTACCTGTCCATCTGTCTACCAGTCTGTCTGTTCTTCCATGCGTCCCTCGTTCCGTCCATCTAGAGAACACTCAAAGTACGGCCATCTCGCATACCGTGTGGCACATAGCCGCTTTACACGTCTGTCTACCTGCCCGTCTGTATTCCAGTCTGTCTTTCTGTCCGTCTATGCGTCTGTTCGTGCATAAATCTAGAAAACAGTCCAAGTACCGCCATCTTGAATGCCCTGTGGCACATAGCCGCTTTACACGTCCGCCTACCTGTCCGTCTGTCGTCGAGTCTGTTTGTCTGTCCATCCGCGCGTCCGTCCGTGCGTCCATCTAGAGAACACTCAAAGTACCGCCATCTCGCATACCCTGTGGCACATAGCCAATTTACACGTCCGTCTACCTGTCTGCCTGTCTGCCAGTCTGTCTGTCCGTGCTTCCATCTAGAGAACCCTCATAGTACCGCCATCTTGCATACCTGGTGCAAATAGCCGCTTTACACGTCTGTCTACCTGTCCGTCTGTATGCCAGTCTGTCGGTCAGTCCGTCCATGCGTCCGTTCGTGCGAAAATCTAGAAAACAGTCAAAGTACCGCCATCTCGAATACCCTGAGGCAAATAGCCGCATCACGCGTCTGTCTACCTGTCCGTCTGTCTGCCAGTCTGTCTGTCTGTCCGTCCGTGCGTCCGTCCTTGCGTCCATCTAGAGAACACGCAAAGTACCGCCATCTCGCATACCCTGTGGCACATAGCCGCTTTACACGTCCGTCTACCTGCCCGTCTGTCTGCCAGTCTGTCTGTCTGTCCGTTCATGCGTCCGTTCGTGCATCAATCTTGAGAACACTTAATGTAGCACCATCTGGCATACCCTGCGGCACATAGCCGCTTTACGCGTCCGTCTACCTGTCAATCTGTCTGCTAGTCTGTCTGTCTGTCCATGTGTCCGTTCGTGCGTCAATCTAGAGAAAACTCCGAGTACCACCATTCCGCGCGTCGTATACCCTATGGCACATACCCGCTTAACGCGTCCCTCTACCAGTCCGTCTGTCTACCAGTCTGTTCTTCCATGCGTCCATTGGTGCGTCCATCTAGAGAACACTAAAGGTACCGCCATCTCGCATACCCTGTGGCACATAGCCGCTTGACAAGTCCGTCTACCTGTCCGTCTGCCTGCCAGTCTGTCTGTCTGTTCGTCCATGCGTCCATCCGTGCGTCCATCTAGAGAACACTCAAAGTACCGGCATCTCGCATACCCTGTAGCACTTAGCCACTTTACACGTCCATCTACCTGCCAATCTGTCTGTCCGTCTGTCTGCCAGTCTGTCTGTCTGTCCGTTCGTGCGTCCTTCCGTGCGTCCATATAGAGAACACTCAAAGTACCGCCACCTCGCATACCCTGTGGCACATAGCCGCTTTAAAAGTTCGTCTACCTGTCCGTCTGTCTGCCAGTCTGTCTGTCTGTCCATCGGTGCGTCCATCCGTGCGTCAATCAAGAGAACACTCAAAGTACCACCATCTCGCATACCCTGTGGCACATGGCCACTTTACACGTCCGTCTAGCTGTCCGTCTGTCTGTCTGCCAGTCTGTCTGTCTGTTCGTCCGTGCGTCCGTTCATGCGTCCATCCAGAGAACACTCAAAGTATCGCCATCTCGCATACGCTGTGGCACATAGCCACTTTGCACGTCCGTCTACCTGTCCTTCTGTCTGCCACTCTATCTGTCTGTCCATCTTTGCGTCCATCCGTGCGTCCAACCAGAGAACACTGAAAGTATGCCATCTCGCATACCCTGTGGCACATTTCCGCTTTACACGTTCGCCTACCTGTCCGTCTGTCTGCCAGTCTTTCTGTCTGTCCATCCGTGCGTCCGTCCGTGCGTCCCTCTAGAGAACACTCAAAGTACCACCATCTCGCACACCCTGTGGCACATAGCCACTTCACACGCCGTCTATCTGTCCGTCTGTCTGCCAGTCTGTCTGTCTGTCCGTCCGTGCGTCCGTCCGTGCGTCCATCTAGAGAACACTCAAAGTACCGCCATCTCGCATTCCCTGTGGCACATAGCCGCTTCACACGTCCGTCTATCTGTCCGTCTGTCTGCCAGTCTGTCTGTCTGTCTGTTCGTCCATGCATCCGTCTGTGCGTCCCTTTGGAGAACACTCAGAGTACCGCCATCTCGTGCGTCGTATAACCTGTGGTACATACCCGCTTTACTCGGCCGTCTACCTGTCCGTCTGTCTGCCAGTCTGTCTGTCTGTTCCTCCATGCATCCGTCCGTGCGTCCATCTAGAGAACACTCTGAGTACTGCCATCTCGCGTGTCGTATACCCTGTGGCACATACCCGCTTTACGCCTCCGTCTACCTGTCCGTCTGTCTGCCAGTCTGTCTGTCTGTTCGTCCATGCGTCCATCCGTGCGTCCATCTAGAGAAGACTCAATGTACCAACATCGCGCATACCCTGTGGCACCTAGCCGCTTTACACGTCCGTCTACCGGTCAATCTGTCTCGCAGTCTGTCTGTCTGTCCGTGCGTCCGTCCGTGCGTTCATCTAGAGAACACTCAAATTACCGCCATCTCGCATACCCTGTGGCACATAGCCGCTTTACACGTCTGTCTACCTGTCCGTCCGTCTGCCAGTCTGTCTGTCAGTTCGTCCATGCATCCGTCCGTGCGTCCATCTGAAGAACACTCCGAGTACCGCCATCTCGTGCGTAGTATACAATGTGGCACATAGCCGCTTTACACGTCCGCCTACCTGTCCCTCTGTCGTCGAGTCTGTTTGTCTGTCCATCCGCGCGTCCGTCCGTGCGTCCATCTAGAGAACACTCAAAGTACCGCCATCTCGCATACCCTGTGGCACATAGCCAATTTACACGTCCGTCTACCTGTCTGCCTGTCTGCCAGTCTGTCTGTCCGTGCTTCCATCTACAGAACCCTCATAGTACCGCCATCTTGCATACCTGGGGCACATAGCCGCTTTACACGTCTGTCTACCTGTCCGTCTGTATGCCAGTCTGTCGGTCAGTCCGTCCATGCGTCCGTTCGTGCGTAAATCTAGAAAACAGTCAAAGTACCGCCATCTCGAATACCCTGAGGCAAATAGCCGCATCACGCGTCTGTCTACCTGTCCGTCTGTCTGCCAGTCTGTCTGTCTGTCCGTCCGTGCGTCCGTCGTTGCGTCCATCTAGAGAACACGCAAAGTACCGCCATCTCGCATACCCTGTGGCACATAGCCGCTTTACACGTCCGTCTACCTGCCCGTCTCTCTGCCAGTCTGTCTGTCCTTTCGTGCGTCCGTTCGTGCATCAATCTAGAGAACACTTAAAGTACCACCATCTGGCATACCCTGCGGCACATAGCCGCTTTACGCGTCCGTCTACCTGTCAATCTGTCTGCTAGTCTGTCTGTCTGTCTGTCCATGTGTCCGTTCGTGCGTCAATCTAGAGAAAACTCCGAGTACCGCCATCTCGTGCGTCGTATACCCTGTGGCACATACCCGCATAACGCGTCCCTCTACCTGTCCGTCTGTCTACCAGTCTGTTCTTCCATGCGTCCATTGGTGCGTCCATCTAGAGAACACTAAAGGTACCGCCATCTCGCATACAATGTGGCACATAGCCGCTTTACACGTCCGTCTGCCTGTCCGTCTGTCTGCCAGTCGGTCTGTCTGTGCGTCCATTCATCCGTTCGTGCGTCAATGTAGAGAACACTCTTAGTACCGCCATCTCGCGCTTCGTATACCCTGTGGCACATACCCGCTTCACTCGTCCGTCTACCTGTCCGTCTCTCTGCCAGTCTGTCTGTCTGTCCGTTCGTGCGTCATGTCCGTCCATGCGTCAGTCCGTGCGTCCATCTAGAGAACACTCAAAGTACCACCATCTCGCATACCCTGTGGCACATAGCCACTTTACACGTCCGTCTACCTGTCGGCCTGTCTGCCAGTCTGTCTGTCTGTCTGTCCGTGCGTCCATCTAGAGAACACTCACAGTACCGCCATCTTGCATACCCTGTGGCACATAGCCGCTTTACACGTCTGTCTACCTGTCCGTCCGTATTCCAGTCTGTCTGTCTGTTCGTCCATGCGTCCATCCGTGCGTCTATCTATGCAACACTTAAAGTACCAACATCTCGCATACTCTGTGGCACATAGCCGCTTTACACGTCCGTATACCTGTCAATCTGTTTGCCAGTCTGTCTGTCTGTCCGTCCGTGCGTGCGTACGTGCGTCCTTCTAGAGAACACTCAAAGTACCGCCATCTCGCATACCCTGTGGCACATAGCCGCTTTACACGTCCGTCTACCTGTCCGTCTGTCTAACAGTCTGTCCGTCCGTGCGTCCATCTAGAGAACACTCAAAGTACCAACATCGCGCATACCCTGTTGCACCTAGCCGATTTACACGTCCGTCTACCTGTCAATCTGTCTGCCAGTCTGTCTGTCTGTCTGTCCGTGCGTCCGTCCGTGCGTCCATCTAGAGAACACTCAAAGTACCAACATCGCGCATACCCTGTTGCACCTAGCCGATTTACACGTCCGTCTACCTGTCAATCTGTCTGCCAGTCTGTCTGTCTGTCTGTCCGTGCGTCCGTCCGTGCGTCCATCTAGAGAACACTCAAAGTACCGCCATCTCGCATACCCTGTGGCACATAGCCGCTTTACACGTCTGTCTACCTGTCCGTCTGTCTGCCAGTCTTTCTGTCTGTCCGTCCGTGCGTCCGTCCATGCGTCCATCTAGAGAACACGCAAAGTACCCCCATCTAGCATACTCTGTGGCACATAGCCGCTTTACACGTCCGTCTACCTGCCCGTCTGTCTGCCAGTCTGTCCGTTCGTGTGTCCGATCGTGCATCAATCCAGAGAACACTCAAAGTACCACCATCTCGCATACCCTGTGGCACATAGCCGCTTTACGCGTCCGTCTACCTGTCCATCTGCCTGCCAGTCTGTCTGTCTGTTCCTCCATGCGTCCGTCCGTGCGTCCATCTATAGAACACTCTGAGTACTGCCATCTCGTGCGTCCTATACCCTGTGGCACATACCCGCTTCACGCGTCCGTCTACCTGTCCGTCTGTCTGCCAGTCTGCCTGTCTGTTCGTCCATGCGTCCATCCGTGCGTCCATCTAGAGAACACTCAAAGTACCGGCATCTCGCATACCCTGTAGCACATAGCCACTTTACACGTCCATCTACCTGCCATTCTGTCTTCCAGTCTGTCTGCCTGTCCGTCCGTGCGTCCGTTCGTGCGTTCGTTCGTGCGTCCGTCCGTGCGTCCATCTAGAGAACACTCAAATTACCGCCATCTTGCATACCCTGTGGCACATAGCCGCTTTACACGTCTGTCTACCTGTCCGTCTGTCTGCCAGTCTGTTTGTCTGTCCTTTCGTGCGTCCGTCCGTGCGTCCATCTAGAGAACACTCAAAGTACCGCCATCTCGCATACCCTGTGGCACATAGCCGCTTTACAAGTCCGTCTACCTGTCCGTCTGTCTGCCAGTCTGTCTGTCTCTCCGTCCGTGCGCCCATCCTTGCGTCAATCTAGAGAACACTCAAAGTACCACCATCTCGCATACCCTGTGGCACATAGCCACTTTACACGTCCGTCTACCTGTCCGTCTGTCTGTCTGCCAGTCTGTCTGTCTGTCCGTCCGTGCGTCCGTCCATGCGTCTATCCAGAGAACACTCAAAGTATCGCCATCTCGCATACGCTGTGGCACATAGCCACTTTGCACGTCCGTCTACCTGTCCTTCTGTCTGCTACTCTATCTGTCTGTCCGTCCGTGCATCCATTCGTGCGTCCAACCAGAGAACACTCAAAGTATGCCATCTCCCATACCCTGTAGCACATATTCGCTTTGCACGTTCGCCTACCTGTCCGTCTGTCTGCCAGTCTGTCTGTCTGTCCATCCGTGCGTCCTTCCGTGCGTCTGTCTAGAGAACACTAAAAGTACCACCATCTATCATACCCTGTGGCACATAGCCGCTTCACACGCCGTCTATCTGTCCGTCTGTCTGCCAGTCTGTCTGTCTGTCCGTCCGTGCGTCCGTCCGTGCGTTCATCTAGAGAACACTCAAAGTACCGCCATCTCGCATACCCTGTGGCACAGAGCCGCTTCACACGTCCGTCTATCTGTCCGTCTGTCTGCCAGTCTGTCTGTCTGTTCGTCCATGCATCCGTCCGTTTGTCCCTCTAGAGAACACTCAGAGTACCGCCATCCCGCGCGTCGTATACCTTGTGGCACATACCCGCTTTACACGTCCGTGTACCCTTCCGTCTGTCTGCCAGTCTTTCTCTCTGTTTGTCTACGCGTCAATCCGTGCGTCCATCTAGACAGTACTCAAACTGCCACCATCTCGCATACCCTGTGGCACATAGCCACTTTACACGTCTGTCTACCTGTCCGTCTGTATGCCAGTCTGTCTGTCTGTCCCTCCATGCGTCCGTTCGTGTGTAAATCTAGAAAACAAAGTACCGCCATCTCGAATACCCTGTGGCACATAGCCGCTTTACACGCCCGTCTACCTGTCCATCTGTTTGCCAGTCTGTCTTTCTGACGTCCGTGCGTCCGTCCGTGCGTCCATCTAGAGAACACGCAAAGTACCGCCATCTTGCATACCCTGTGGCACATAGCCGCTTTACACATCTGTCTACCTGTCCGTCTGTCTGCAGTCTGTCTGTCTGTCCGTCCGTGCGTCCATCTAGAGAACACGCAAAGTACCGCCATCTCGCATACCCTGTGGCACATAGCCGCTTTACACATCTGTCTACCTGTCCGTCTGTCTGTCCGTGCGTCCGTCCGTGCCTCCATCTAGAGAACACGCAAAGTACCACCATCTCGCATACCCTGTGGCACATAGCCTCTTTAGACGTCCGTCTACCTGCCCGTCTGTCTGCCAATCTGTCTGTCTGTCCGTTCGTGCGTCCATTCATGCATCAATCTAGAGAACACTCAAAGTACCACCATCTCGCATACGCTGTGGCACATAGCCGCTTTACGCGTCCGTCTACCTGTCCGTCTGTATGCCAGTCTGTCTGTCTGTCCGTCCATGCGTCCGTTCGTGTGTAAATCTAGAAAACAGTCAAAGTACCGCCATCTCGATTACGCTGTGGCACATAGACGCTTTACACGTCCTTGTACCTGTCCGTCTGTCTGCCAGTCTGTCCGTCTATCCGTTGGTGCGTCCGTTCGTGCATCAATCTAGAGAACACTCAAAGTACCACCATCTCGCATACCCTGCGGCACATAGCCGCTTTACGCGTCCGTCT
This sequence comes from Rhipicephalus microplus, assembly GCF_043290135.1. Lineage (NCBI taxonomy): Eukaryota > Metazoa > Arthropoda > Arachnida > Ixodida > Ixodidae > Rhipicephalus > Rhipicephalus microplus. The sequence goes on from NC_134702.1 coordinate 288,433,188, forward strand.
ACCTGTCCATCTGTCTGCCAGTCTGTCTGTATGTCTGTCTGTCCATGCATCCATTCGTGCGTCAATATAGAGAACAGTCCGAGTACCGCCATCTCGCGTGTCGTATACCCTGTGGTACATATCCGCTTTACTCGTCCGTCTACCTGTCCGTCTGTCTGCCAGTCTGTCTGTCTGTTCCTCCATGCATCCGTCCGTGCGTCCATCTAGAGAACACTCAAAGTACCAACATTGCGCATACCCTGTTGCACCTAGCCGATTTACTCGTCCGTCTACCTGTCAATCTGTCTGCCAGTCTCTCTGTCTGTCTGTCCGTGCGTCCGTCCGTGCGTCCATCTAGAGAACACTCAAAGTACCGCCATCTCGCATCTCTGTGGCACATAGCCGCTTTACACGTCTGTCTACCTGTCCGTCCGTCTGCCAGTCTGTCTGTCAGTTCGTCCATGCATCCGTCCGTGCGTCCATCTGGAGAACACTCTGAGTACCGCCATCTCGTGCGTCGTATACAATGTGGCACATAGCCACTTTACACGTCTGTCTACCTGTCCGTCTGTCTGCCAGTCTGTCTGTCTGTTCGTCCGTGCGCGCGTCCGTGCGTCCATCTAGAGAACACTCATAGTACCGCCATTTCGCATACCCTGTGGCACATAGCCGCTTTACACGTCCGTCTGCCTGTCCGTCTGTCTGCCAGTCGGTCTGTCTGTGCGTCCATTCATCCGTTCGTGCGTCAATGTAGAGAACACTCTTAGTACCGCCATCTCGCGCTTCGTATACCCTGTGGCACATACCCGCTTTACTCGTCCGTCTACCTGTCCGTCTCTCTGCCAGTCTGTCTGTCTGTCCGTCCGTGCGTCATGTCCGTCCATGCGTCAGTCCGTGCGTCCATCTAGAGAACACTCAAAGTACCACCATCTCGCATACCCTGTGGCACATAGCCACTTTACACGTCCGTCTACCTGTCGGCCTGTCTGCCAGTCTGTCTGTCTGTCTGTCCGTGCGTCCATCTAGAGAACACTCACAGTACCGCCATCTTGCATACCCTGTGGCACATAGCCGCTTTACACGTCTGTCTACCTGTCCGTCCGTATTCCAGTCTGTCTGTCTGTTCGTCCATGCGTCCATCCGTGCGTCTATCTATGCAACACTTAAAGTACCAACATCTCGCATACTCTGTGGCACATAGCCGCTTTACACGTCCGTATACCTGTCAATCTGTTTGCCAGTCTGTCTGTCTGTCCGTCCGTGCGTGCGTGCGTGCGTCCTTCTAGAGAACACTCAAAGTACCGCCATATTGCATACCCTGTGGCACATAGCCGCTTTACACGTCCGTCTACCTGTCCGTCTGTCTAACAGTCTGTCCGTCCGTGCGTCCATCTAGAGAACACTCAAAGTACCAACATCGCGCATACCCTGTTGCACCTAGCCGATTTACACGTCCGTCTACCTGTCAATCTGTCTGCCAGTCTGTCTGTCTGTCTGTCCGTGCGTCCGTCCGTGCGTCCATCTAGAGAACACTCAAAGTACCGCCATCTCGCATACCCTGTGGCACATAGCCGCTTTACACGTCCGTCTACCTGTCAATCTGTCCGCCAGTCTGTCTGTCTGTCCGTCCGTGCGCCCGTCCGTGCATCCATCTAGAGAACACGCAAAGTACCGCCATCTCGCATACCCTGTGGCACATAGCCGCTTTACACGTCTGTCTACCTGTCCGTCTGTCTGCCAGTCTTTCTGTCTGTCCGTCCGTGCGTCCGTCCATGCGTCCATCTAGAGAACACGCAAAGTACCCCCATCTAGCATACCCTGTGGCACATAGCCGCTTTACACGTCCGTCTACCTGCCCGTCTGTCTGCCAGTCTGTCCGTTCGTGTGTCCGATCGTGCATCAATCCAGAGAACACTCAAAGTACCACCATCTCGCATACCCTGTGGCACATAGCCGCTTTACGCGTCCGTCTACCCGTCCATCTGCCTGCCAGTCTGTCTGTCTGTTCCTCCATGCGTCCGTCCGTGCGTCCATCTAGAGAACACTCTGAGTACTGCCATCTCGTGCGTCCTATACCCTGTGGCACATACCCGCTTCACGCGTCCGTCTACCTGTCCGTCTGTCTGCCAGTCTGCCTGTCAATTCGTCCATGCGTCCATTCGTGCGTCCATCTAGAGAACACTCAAAGTACCGGCATCTCGCATACCCTGTAGCACATAGCCACTTTACACGTCCATCTACCTGCCAATCTGTCTTCCAGTCTGTCTGCCTGTCCGTCCGTGCGTCCGTTCGTGCGTTCGTTCGTGCGTCCGTCCGTGCGTCCATCTAGAGAACACTCAAATTACCGCCATCTTGCATACCCTGTGGCACATAGCCGCTTTACACGTCTGTCTACCTGTCCGTCTGTCTGCCAGTCTGTTTGTCTGTCCGTTCGTGCGTCCGTCCGTGCGTCCATCTAGAGAACACTCAAAGTACCGCCATCTCGCATACCCTGTGGCACATAGCCGCTTTACAAGTCCGTCTACCTGTCCGTCTGTCTGCCAGTCTGTCTGTCTGTCCGTCCGTGCACCCATCCTTGCGTCAATCTAGAGAACACTCAAAGTACCACCATCTCGCATACCCTGTGGCACATAGCCACTTTACACGTCCGTCTACCTGTCCGTCTGTCTGTCTGCCAGTCTGTCTGTCTGTCCGTCCGTGCGTCCGTCCATGCGTCTATCCAGAGAACACTCAAAGTATCGCCATCTCGCATACGCTGTGGCACATAGCCACTTTGCACGTCCGTCTACCTGTCCTTCTGTCTGCTACTCTATCTGTCTGTCCGTCCGTGCATCCATTCGTGCGTCCAACCAGAGAACACTCAAAGTATGCCATCTCCCATACCCTGTAGCACATATCCGCTTTACACGTTCGCCTACCTGTCCGTCTGTCTGCCAGTCTGTCTGTCTGTCTATCCGTGCGTCCTTCCGTGCGTCCGTCTAGAGAACACTAAAAGTACCACCATCTATCATACCCTGTGGCACATAGCCGCTTCACACGCCGTCTATCTGTCCGTCTGTCTGCCAGTCTGTCTGTCTGTCCGTCCGTGCGTCCGTCCGTGCGTCCATCTAGAGAACACTCAAAGTACCGCCATCTCGCATACCCTGTGGCACATAGCCGCTTCACACGTCCGTCTATCTGTCCGTCTGTCTGCCAGTCTGTCTGTCTGTTCGTCCATGCATCCGTCCGTTTGTCCCTTTAGAGAACACTCAGAGTACCGCCATCCCGCGCGTCGTATACCTTGTGGCACATACCCGCTTCACACGTCCGTGTACCCTTCCGTCTGTCTGCCAGTCTGTCTCTCTGTTTGTCTACGCGTCAATCCGTGCGTCCATCTAGACAGTACTCAAACTGCCGCCATCTCGCATACCCTGTGGCACATAGCCACTTTACACGTCTGTCTACCTGTCCGTCTGTATGCCAGTCTGTCTGTCTGTCCCTCCATGCGTCCGTTCGTGTGTAAATCTAGAAAACAAAGTACCGCCATCTCGAATACCCTGTGGCACATAGCCGTTTTACACGCCCGTCTACCTGTCCATCTGTTTGCCAGTCTGTCTGTCTGACGTCCGTGCGTCCGTCCGTGCGTCCGTCCGTGCGTCCATCTAGAGAACACGCAAAGTACCGCCATCTTGCATACCCTGTGGCACATAGCCGCTTTACACATCTGTCTACCTGTCCGTCTGTCTGCAGTCTGTCTGTCTGTCCGTCCGTGCGTCCATCTAGAGAACACGCAAAGTACCGCCATCTCGCATACCCTGTGGCACATAGCCGCTTCACACGTCTGTCTACCTATCCGTCCGTATTCCAGTCTGTCTGTCTGTTCGTCCATGCGTCCATCCGTGCGTCTATCTAGACAACTCTCAAAGTACCAACATCTCGCATACTCTGTGGCACATAGCCGCTTTACACGTCCGTCTACCTGTCAATCTGTTTGCCAGTCTGTCTGTCTGTCCGTCCGTGCGTGCGTCCGTGCGTCCTTCTAGAGAACACTCAAAGTACCGCCATCTCGCATACCCTGTGGCACATAGCCGCTTTACACGTCCGTCTACCTGTCCTACTGTCTAACAGTCTGTCCGTCCATGCGTCCATCTAGAGAACACTCAAAGTACCGCCATCTTGCATACCCTGTGGCACATAGCCGTTTTACACGTCTGTCTACATGTCCGACTGTCTGCCAGTCTGTCTGCCTGTCCGTTCGTGCGTCCGACCGTGCGTCCATCTAGAGAACACTCAAGGTACCGCCATCTCGCATACCCTGTGGCACATAGCCACTTTACAAGTCCGTTTACCTGTCCGTCTGTATGCCAGTCTGTCTGTCTGTCCGTCCATGCGTCCCTTCGTGTGTAAATCTAGAAAACAGTCAAAGTACCGCCATCTCGCATACCCTGTGGCACATAGCCGCTTTACGCGTCCGTCTACCTGTCCATCTGCCTGCCAGTCTGTCTGTCTGTTCGTCCATGCGTCCATCGGTGCGTCCATCTAGAGAACACTCAAAGTACCGGCATCTCGCATACCCTGTAGCACATAGCCACTTTACACGTCCATCTACCTGCCAATCTGTCTTCCAGTCTGTCTGCCTGTCTGTCCGTGCGTCCGTTCGTGCGTTCGTTCATGCGTCCGTCCGTGCGTCCAACTAGAGAACACTCAAATTACCGCCATCTTGCAAACCCTGTGGCACATAGCCGCTTTACACGTCTGTCTACCTGTCCGTCTGTCTGCCAGTCTGTCTGTCTGTCCGTCCGTGCGCCCATCCGTGCGTCAATCTAGAGAACACTCAAACTACCACCATCTCGCATACCCTGTGGTACATAGCCACTTTACACGTCCGTCTACTTGTCCGTCTGTCTGTCTGCCAGTCTGTCTGTCTGTCCGTCCGTGCGTCCGTCCATGCGTCTATCCAGAGAACACTCAAAGTATCGCCATCTCGCATACGCTGTGGCACATAGCCACTTTGCACGTCCGTCTACCTGTCCTTCTGTCTGCTACTCTATCTGTCTGTCCGTCCGTGCATCCATTCGTGCGTCCAACCAGAGAACACTCAAAGTATGCCATCTCCCATACCCTGTGGCACATATCCGCTTTACACGTTCGCCTACCTGTCCGTCTGTCTGCCAGTCTGTCTGTCTGTCCATCCGTGCGTCCTTCCGTGCGTCCCTCTAGAGAACACTAAAAGTACCACCATCTCGCATACCCTGTGGCACATAGCCGCTTCACACGCCGTCTATCTGTCCGTCTGTCTGCCAGTCTGTCTGTCTGTCCGCCCGTGCGTCCATCCGTGCGTCCATCTAGAGAACACTCAAAGTACCGCCATCTCGCATACCCTGTGGCACATAGCCGCTTCACACGTCCGTCTATCTGTCCGTCTGTCTGCCAGTCTGTCTGTCTGTTCGTCCATGCATCCGTCCGTGCGTCCCTCTAGAGAACACTCAGAATACCGCCATCCCGCGCGTCGTATACCTTGTGGCACATACCCGCTTTACACGACCGTGTACCCTTCCGTCTGTCTGCCAGTCTGTCTGTCTGTTTGTCTACGCGTCAATCCGTGCGTCCATCTAGACAACACTCAAACTGCCGCCATCTCGCATACCTTGTGGCACATAGCCACTTTACACGTCTGTCTACCTGTCCGTCTGTATGCCAGTCTGTCTGTCTGTCCCTCCATGCGTCCGTTCGTGTGGAAATCTAGAAAACAAAGTACCGCCATCTCGAATACCCTGTGGCACATAGCCGCTTTACACGTCCGTCTACCTGTCCGTCTGTTTGCCAGTCTGTCTGTCTGACGTCCGTGCGTCCGTCCGTGCGTCCGTCCGTTCGTCTATCTAAAGAACACGCAAAGTACCGCCATCTTGCATACCCTGTGGCACATAGCCGCTTTACATATCTGTCTACCTGTCCGTCTGTCTGCAAGTCGGTCTGTCTGTGCGTCCATGCATCCCTTCGTGCGTCAATCTAGAGAACACTCTTAGTACCGCCATCTCGCGCTTCGTATACCCTGTGACACATGCCCGCTGTACTCTTCCGTCTACCTGTCCGTCTCTGTGCCATTCTGTCTGTCTCTCCGTCTGTGCGTCCGTCCGTGCGTCCATCTAGAGAACACGCAAAGTACCACCATCTTGCATACCCTGTGGCACATAGCCGCTTTACACATCTGTCTACCTGTCCGTCTGTCTGCCAGTCTGTCTGTCTGTCCGTCCGTGCGTCCATCTAGAGAACACGCAAAGTACCGCCATCTCGCATACCCTGTAGCACATAGCCGCTTTACACATCTATCTACCTGTCCGTCTGTCCGTCCGTGCGTCCGTCCGTGCCTCCGTCTAGAGAACACGCAAAGTACCGCCATCTCGCATACCCTGTGGCACATAGCCTCTTTAGACGTCCGTCTACCTGCCCGTCTGTCTGCCAATCTGTCTGTCTGTCCGTTCGTGCGTCCGTTCATGCATCAATCTAGAGAACACTCAAAGTACCACCATCTCGCATACACTGTGGCACATAGTCGCTTTACGCGTCCGTCTACCTGTCCGTCTGTATGCCAGTCTGTCTGTCTGTCCGTCCATGCGTCCGTTCGTGTGTCAATATAGAGAACACTCCGAGTACCGCCATCTCGCGCGTCGTATACCCTGTGGTACATACCCGCTTTACTCGTCCGTCTACCAGTCCGTCTGTCTGCCAGTCTGTCTGTCTGTTCCTCCATGCATCCGTCCGTGCGTCCATCTAGAGAACACTCAAAGTACCATCATCGCGCATACCCTGTTGCACCTAGCCGATTTACACGTCCGTCTACCTGCCAATCTGTCTTCCAGTCTGTCTGCATGTCCGTCCGTGCGTCTGTTCGTGCGTTCGTTCGTGCGTCCATCCATGCGTCCATCTAGAGAACACTCAAAGTACCGCCATCTTGCATACCCTGTGGCACATAGCCGCTTTACACGTCTGTCTACCTGTCCGTCTGTCTGCCAGTCTGTTTGTCAGTCCGTCCGTGCGTCCATCTAGAGAACACGCAAAGTACCGCCATCTCGCATACCCTGTGGCACATAGCCGCTTTACACATCTGTCTACCTGTCCGTCTGTCTGTCCGTGCGTCCGTCCGTGCCTCCATCTAGAGAAAACGCAAAGTACCACCATCTCGCATACCCTGTGGCACATAGCCTCTTTAGACGTCCGTCTACCTGCCCGTCTGTCTGCCAATCTGTCTGTCTGTCCGTGCGTGCATCCGTTCATGCATCAATCTAGAGAACACTCAAAGTACCACCATCTCGCATACGCTGTGGCACATAGCCGCTTTACGCGTCCGTCTACCTGTCCGTCTGTATGCCAGTCTGTCTGTCTGTCCGTCCATGCGTCCGTTCGTGTGTAAATCTAGAAAACAGTCAAAGTACCGCCATCTCGATTACGCTGTGGCACATAGACGCTTTACACGCCCGTCTACCTGTCCATCTGTTTGCCAGTCTGTCTGTCTGACGTCCGTGCGTCCGTCCGTGCGTCCGTCCGTGCGTCCATCTAGAGAACACGCAAAGTACCGCCATCTTGCATACCCTGTGGCACATAGCCGCTTTACACATCTGTCTACCTGTCCGTCTGTCTGCAGTCTGTCTGTCTGTCCGTCCGTGCGTCCATCTAGAGAACACGCAAAGTACCGCCATCTCGCATACCCTGTGGCACATAGCCGCTTTACACATCTGTCTACCTGTCCGTCTGCCTGTCCGTGCGTCCGTCCGTGCCTCCATCTAGAGAACACGCAAAGTACCACCATCTCGCATACCCTGTGGCACATAGCCTCTTTAGACGTCCGTCTACCTGCCCGTCTGTCTGCCAATCTGTCTGTCTGTCCGTTCGTGCGTCCGTTCATGCATCAATCAAGAGAACACTCAAAGTACCACCATCTCGCATACGCTGTGGCACATAGCCGCTTTACGCGTCCGTCTACCTGTCCGTCTGTATGCCAGTCTGTCTGTCTGTCCGTCCATGCGTCCGTTCGTGTGTAAATCTAGAAAACAGTCAAAGTACCGCCATCTCGATTACGCTGTGGCACATAGACGCTTTACACGTCCTTGTACCTGTCCGTCTGTCTGCCAGTCTGTCCGTCTATCCGTTGGTGCGTCCGTTCGTGCATCAATCTAGAGAACACTCAAAGTACCACCATCTCGCATACCCTGTGGCACATAGCCGCTTTACGCGTCCGTCTACCTGTCCATCTGTCTGCCAGTCTGTCTGTCTGTCTGTCTGTCCATGCGTCCATTCGTGCGTCAATATAGAGAACACTCCGAGTACCGCCATCTTGCGCGTCGTATACCCTGTGGTACATATCCGCTTTACTCGTCCGTCTACCTGTCCGTCTGTCTGCCAGTCTGTCTGTCTGTTCCTCCATGCATCCGTCCGTGCGTCTATCCAGAGAACACTCAAAGTATCGCCATCTCGCATACGCTGTGGCACATAGCCACTTTGCACGTCCGTCTACCTGTCCTTCTGTCTGCTACTCTATCTGTCTGTCCGTCCGTGCATCCATTCGTGCGTCCAACCAGAGAACACTCAAAGTATGCCATCTCCCATACCCTGTGGCACATATCCGCTTTACACGTTCGCCTACCTGTCCGTCTGTCTGCCAGTCTGTCTGTCTGTCCATCCGTGCGTCCTTCCGTGCGTCCCTCTAGAGAACACTAAAAGTACCACCATCTCGCATACCCTGTGGCACATAGCCGCTTCACACGCCGTCTATCTGTCCGTCTGTCTGCCAGTCTGTCTGTCTGTCCGCCCGTGCGTCCATCCGTGCGTCCATCTAGAGAACACTCAAAGTACCGCCATCTCGCATACCCTGTGGCACATAGCCGCTTCACACGTCCGTCTATCTGTCCGTCTGTCTGCCAGTCTGTCTGTCTGTTCGTCCATGCATCCGTCCGTGCGTCCCTCTAGAGAACACTCAGAATACTGCCGTCCCGCGCGTCGTATACCTTGTGGCACATACCCGCTTGACACGACCGTGTACCCTTCCGTCTGTCTGCCAGTCTGTCTGTCTGTTTGTCTACGCGTCAATCCGTGCGTCCATCTAGACAACACTCAAACTGCCGCCATCTCGCATACCTTGTGGCACATAGCCACTTTACACGTCTGTCTACCTGTCCGTCTGTATGCCAGTCTGTCTGTCTGTCCCTCCATGCGTCCGTTCGTGTGGAAATCTAGAAAACAAAGTACCGCCATCTCGAATACCCTGTGGCACATAGCCGCTTTACACGTCCGTCTACCTGTCCGTCTGTTTGCCAGTCTGTCTGACGTCCGTGCGTCCGTCCGTGCGTCCGTCCGTGCGTCTATCTAAAGAACACGCAAAGTACCGCCATCTTGCATACCCTGTGGCACATAGCCGCTTTACATATCTGTCTACCTGTCCGTCTGTCTGCAAGTCGGTCTGTCTGTGCGTCCATGCATCCCTTCGTGCGTCAATCTAGAGAACACTCTTAGTACCGCCATCTCGCGCTTCGTATACCCTGTGACACATGCCCGCTGTACTCTTCCGTCTACCTGTCCGTCTCTGTGCCATTCTGTCTGTCTCTCCGTCTGTGCGTCCGTCCGTGCGTCCATCTAGAGAACACGCAAAGTACCGCCATCTTGCATACCCTGTGGCACATAGCCGCTTTACACATCTGTCTACCTGTCCATCTGTCTGCCAGTCTGTCTGTCTGTCCGTCCGTGCGTCCATCTAGAGAACACGCAAATTACCGCCATCTCGCATACCCTGTGGCACATAGCCGCTTTACACATCTGTCTACCTGTCCGTCTGTCTGTCCGGGCGTCCGTCCGTGCCTCCATCTAGAGAACATGCAAAGTACCGCCATCTCGCATACCCGGTGGCACATAGCCTCTTTGGACGTCCGTCTACCTGCCCGTCTGTCTGCCAATCTGTCTGTCTGTCCGTTCGTGCGTCCGTTCATGCATCAATCTAGAGAACACTCAAAGTACCACCATCTCGCATACGCTGTGGCACATAGCCGCTTTACGCGTCCGTCTACCTTTCCATCTGTCTGCCAGTCTGTCTGTCTGTCTGTCCATGCGTGCGTTCGTGCGTCAATCTAGAGAAAACTCGGAGTACCCTCATCTCGCGCGTCGTATACCCTGTGGCACATACCCGCTTAACGCGTCCCTCTACCTGTCCGTCTGTCTACCAGTCTGTCTGTTCTTCCATGCGTCCATCCGTGTGTCCATCTAAAAAACACTCAAAGTACCGCCATCTTGCATACCCTGTGGCACATAGCCGCTTTACACGTCCGTCTACCTCTCCGTCTGTCTGCCAGTCTGTCTGTCTGTGCGTCCATGCATCCGTTCGTGCGTCAATCTAGACAACACTCTTAGTACCGCCATCTCGAATACCCTGTGGCACATAGCCGCTTTACACGTCCGCCAACCTGTCCTTCTGTCTGCCAGTCTATTTGTCTGTCCATCCGTGCGTCCGTCCGTGCGTCCATCTAGAGAACTCTCAAAGTACCACCATCTCGCATATCCTGTGGCACATAGCCACTTTACACGTCCGTCTACCTGTCTGCCTGTCTGCCAGTCTGTCTGTCTGTCTGTCTGTCCGTGCGTCCATCAAGAGAACACTCATAGTACCGCCATCTTGCATACCCTGTGGCACATAGCCACTTTACACGTCTGTATATTTGTCCGTCTGTATGCCAGTCTGTCTGTCTGTCTGTCCATGCGTCCGTTCGTGCATAAATCTAGAAAACAGTAAAAGTACCGCCATCTCGAATACCCTGTGGCACATAGCCGCTTTACACGTCTGTCTACCTGTCCGTCTGCCTGCCAGTCTGTCTGTCTGTCCGTCCGTGCGTCCGTCCGTGCGTCCATCTAGAGAACACGCAAAGTACCGCCATCTCGCATACCCTGTGGCACATAGCCGCTTTACACGTCCGTCTACCTGCCCGTCTGTCTGCCAGTCTCTCTGTCTGTCTGTTCGTGCGTCCGTTCGTGCATCAATCTAGAGAACACTCAAAGTAGCACCATCTCGCATACCCTGTGGCACACAGCCGCTTTACGCGTCCGTCTATCTGTCCATCTGTCTGCCAGTCTGTCTGTCTGTCTGTCCATGCATGCGTTCGTGCGGCAATCTAGAGAAAACTCGGAGTACCCTCATCTCGCGCGTCGTATACCCTGTGGCATATACCCGCTTAACGCTTCCCTCTACCTGTCCGTCTGTCTACCAGTCTGTCTGTTCTTCCATGCGTCCATCCGTGCGTCCATCTAGAGAACACTCAAAGTACCGCCATCTCGCATACCCTGTGGCACATAGCCACCTTACACGTCCGTCTACCTGTCGGTCTATCTGCCAGTCTGTCTGTCTGTGCGTCCATGCATCCGTTCGTGCGTCAATCTAGAGAACACTCTTATTACCGCCATCTCGCGCTTCGTATACCCTGTGGCACACACCCGCTTTACTCGTCCGTCTGCCTGTCCGTCTCTCTGCCAGTCTGTCTGTCTGTCCGTCCGTGCGTCAGTCCGTGCGTCCATCTAGAGAACATTTAAAGAACTGCCATCTCGCATATCCTATACCCTGTCGCAATACCCCTTTACGCGTCCGTCTACCTGTTCCTCCGTCTGCTAGCCTGCCTGTCTGTCTGTCCTTGCATCCGTCCGTGCGCCCATTTAGAGAACACTGAGTACCGCCATCTCGCGCGTCGTATACCTTGTGGCACATACCCGCTTTACACGCCCGTGTACCTGTCCGTCTGCCTGCCAGTCTGTCTGTCTGTTTGTCCACGCGTCAATCCGTGCGTCCATCTAGATAACACTCAAACTGCCGCCATCTCGCATACCCTGTGGCACATACCCGCTTTACACGTCCGTGTACCTGTCCGTCTGTCTGCCAGTCTGTCTGTCTGTTTGTCCATGCGTCCATCCGTGTGTCCATCTAGACAACACTCAACCTGCCGCCATCTCGCATACCCTGTGGCACATAGCCACTTTACCCGTCTGTCTACCTGTCTGTCTGTATGCCAGTCTGTCTGTCCGTCCGTGCGTCCGTCCGTGCGTCCATCTAGAGAACACGCAAAGTACCGCCATCTTGCATACCCTGTGGCACATAGCCGCTTTACATATCTGTCTACCTGTCCGTCTGTCTGCAAGTCGGTCTGTCTGTGCTTCCATGCATCCCTTCGTGCGTCAATCTAGAGAACACCCTTAGTACTGCCATCTCGCGCTTCGTATACCCTGTGACACATGCCCGCTGTACTCGTCCGTCTACCTGTCCGTCTCTGTGCCAGTCTGTCTGTCCGTCCGTGCGTCCGTCCGTGCGTCCATCTAGAGAACACGCAAAGTACCGCCATCTCGCATACCCTGTGGCACATAGCCGCTCTACACGTCCGTCTACCTGCCCGTCTGTCTGCCAGTCTGTCTGTCTGACCGTTCGTGCGTCCGTTCGTGCATCAATCTAGAGAACACTCAAAAGTACCACCATCTCGCATACCCTGTGGCACATAGCCACTTTACGCGTCCGTCTGCCTGTTCATGTGTCTGCCAGTCTGTCTGTCTGTCTGTCCATGCGTGCGTTCGTGCGTCAATCTAGAGAAAACTCGGATTACCCTCATCTCGCGCGTCGTATACCCTGTGGCACATACCCGCTTAACGCGTCCCTCTACCTGTCTGTCTGTCTACCAGTCTGTCTGTTCTTCCATGCGTCCATCCGTGCGTCCATCCAGAGAACACTCAAAGTACCGCCATCTCGCATACACTGTGGCACATAGCCGCTTTACACGTCCGTTTACATGTATGGCAGTCGGTCTGTCTGTGCGTCCGTGCGTCAGTCTGTGCGTCCATCTAGACAACACTCAAACTGCCGCCATCTCGCATACCCTGTGGCCCATATGTCCATCTGTCTGCCAGTCTGTCTGTCTGTTTGTCCATGCGTCCATCCGTGTGTCCATCTAGACAACACTCAAACTGCCGCCATCTTGCATACTCTGTGGCACATAGCCACTTTACACATCTGTCTACCTGTCCGTCTGTATGCCAGTCTGTCCGTCTCTCCGTCCGTGCGTCCGTCCGTGCGTCCGTCCGTGCGTCCGTCCGTGCGTCCGTCCGTGCGTCCATCTAGAGAACACGCAAAGTACCGCCATCTCGCATACCATGTGGCACATAGCCGCTTTACACGTCCGTCTACCTGCCCGTCTGTCTGCCAGTCTCTCTGTCTGTCTGTTCGTGCGTCCGTTCGTGCATCAATATAGAGAACACTCAAAGTAGCACCATCTCGCATACCCTGTGGCGCACAGCCGCTTTACGCGTCCGTCTACATGTCCATCTGTCTGCCAGTCTGTCTGTCTGTCTGTCCATGCGTGCGTTTGTGCGTCAATCTAGAGAAAACTCGGAGTACCCTCATCTCGCGCGTCGTATACCCTGTGGCATATACCCGCTTAACGCGTCCCTCTACCTGTCCGTCTGTCTACCAGTCTGTCTGTTCTTCCATGCGTCCATCCGTGCGTCCATCTAGAGAACACTCAAAGTACCACCATCTCGCATACCCTCTGGCTTATAGCCGCCTTACACGTCCGTCTACCTGTCCGTCTGTCTGCCAGTCTGTCTGTCTGTCCGTCAATGCGTCAGTGCGTGCGTCCAAATTGAGAACTTTTAAAGTACCGCCATCTCGCACATCCTATACCCTGTGGCAAATACCCCTTTACGCGTCCGTCTACCTGTCCGTCCGTCTGCTAGCCTGCCTGTCTGTCTGTCCGTGCATCCGTCCGTGCGGCCTTTTAGAGAACACTGAGTACCGCCATCTCGCGCTTCGTATACCCTGTGGCACATACCCGCTTTACTCGTCCGTCTACCTGTCCGTCTCTCTGCTAGTCTGTCTGTCTGTCCGTCCGTGCGTCAGTCCGTGCGTCCATCTAGACAACACTCAAACTGCCGCCATCTCGCATACCCTGTGGCACATATGTCCGTCTGTCTGCCAGTCTGTCTGTCTGTCCATGCGTCCATACGTGTGTCCATCTAGACAACACTCAAACTGCCGCCATCTTGCATACTCTGTGGCACATAGCCACTTTACACATCTGTCTACCTGTCCGTCTGTATGCCAGTCTGTCTGTCTGTCCGTCCGTGCGTCCGTCCGTGCGTCCGTCCGTGCGTCCGTCTAGAGAACACGCAAAGTACCACCATCTCGCATACCCTGTGGCACATAGCCGCTTTACACGTCCGTCTACCTGCCCGTCTGTCTGCCAGTCTGTCTGTCTGTCCGTTCGTGCGTCCGTTCGTTAATCAATCTAGAGAACACTCAAAGTAGCACCATCTCGCATACCCTGTGGCACACAGCCGCTTTACGCGTCCGTCTACCTGTCCATCTGTCTGCCAGTCTGTCTGTCTGTCTGTCTGTCCATGCGTGCGTTCGTGCGTCAATCTAGAGAAAACTCGGAGTACCCTCATCTCGCGCGTCGTATACCCTGTGGCGTATACCCGCTTAACGCGTCCCTCTACCTGTCCGTCTGTCTACCAGTCTGTTTGTTCTTCCATGCGTCCATCCGTGCGTCCATCTAGAGAACACTCTTAGTACTGCCATCTCGCGCTTCGTATACCCTGTGGCACATATCGGCTTTACTCGTCCGTCTACCTGTCCGTCTCTCTGCCAGTCTGTCTGTCTGTCTGTCCGTCCGTGCGTTAGTGCGTGCGTCCATCTAGAGAACTTTTAAAGTACCGCCATCTCGCACATCCTATACCTTGTGGCAAATACCCCTTTACACGCCGTCTACCTGTCCGTCCGTCTGCTAGCCAGCCTGTCTGTCTGTCCGTGCATCTGTCCGTGCGTCCTTTTAGAGAACACTGAGTACCGCCCTCTCACGCTTCGAATACCCTGTGGCACATAGCCACTTTACACGTCCATCTACCTGTCCGTCTGTCTGCTAGTTTGCCTGTCTGTCCGTCCGTGCATCCGTCCGTGCGTCCATATAGAGAACACTCAAAGTACCGCCATCTCGAATACCTAGTGGCACATAGCCGTATTACACGTCCGCCTACATTCCGTCTGTCTGCCAATCTGTTTGTCTGTCCATCCGTGCGTCCGTCCGTGCGTCCATCTAGAGAACTTTTTAAGTACCGCCATCTCGCATCTCCTATACCCTGTAGCAAATACCCCTTTACGCGTCCGTCTACCTGTCCGTCCGTCTGCTAGCCTGTCTGTCTGTCCATCCGTGCATCTGTCTGTGCGTCCATCTAGAAAACACTCAAAGTACCACCATCTCGCGTACCCTGTGGCACTAGCCGCTTCTCACGTCGGTCTACCTGTCCGTCTGTCTGCCAGTCTGTCTGTCTGTCCGTCTGTGCGTCCATCCGTGCGTCCATCTAGAGAACACTCAAATTACCACCATCTTGCATACTCTGTGGCACGTAGCCACTTTACACTTCTGTCTACCTGTCCGTCTGTCTGCCAGTCTGTCTGTCTGTCCGTTCGTGCGTCCGTCCGTGCGTCCATCTAGAGAACACTCAAAGTACCGCCATCTCGCATACCCTGTGGCGCATAGCCACTTTACAAGTCCGTCTACCTGTCCGTCTGTATGCCAGCCTGTCTGTCTGTCCGTCCATGCGTCCGTTCGTGCGTAAATGTAAAAAACAGTCAAAGTACCGCCATCTCGAATACCCTGTGGCACATAGCCGCTTTACACGTCTGTCTACCTGTCAGTCTGTATGCCAGCCTGTCTGTCTGTCCGTCCATGCGTCCGTTCGTGCGTAAATATAAAAACAGTCAAAGTACCGCCATCTCGAATACCCTGTGGCACATAGCTGCTTTACACGTCTGTCTACCTGTCCATCTGTTTACCAGTCTGTCTGTCTGTCCGTCCGTGCGTCCATCCGTGCGTCCATCCGTGCGTCCATCTAGAGAACTTTTTAAGTACCGCCATCTCGCATCTCCTATACCCTGTAGCAATTACCCCTTTACGCGTCCGTCTACGTGTCCGTCCGTCTGCTAGCCTGTCTGTCTGTCCATCCGTGCGTCTGTCTGTGCGTCCATCTAGAAAAAACTCAAAGTACCACCATCTCGCGTACCCTGTGGCACTAGCCGCTTCACACGTCGGTCTACCTGTCCGTCTGTCTGCCAGTCTGTCTGTCTGTCCGTCTGTGCGTCCATCCGTGCGTCCATCTAGAGAACACTCAAATTACCACCATCTTGCATACTCTGTGGCACATAGCCACTTTACACTTCTGTCTACCTGTCCGTCTGTCTGCCAGTCTGTCTGTCTGTCCGTTCGTGCGTCCGTCCGTGCGTCAATCTAGAGAAAACTCTGAGTACCGCCATCTCGCGCGTCGTATACCCTGTGGCAGATACCCGCTTAACGCGTCCCTCTACCTGTCCGTCTGTCTACCAGTCTGTCTGTTCTTCCATGCGTCCATGGGTGCGTCCATCTAGAGAACACTCAAAGTACCGCCATCTCGCATACCCTGTGGCACATAGCCGCTTTACACGTCCGTCTACCTGTCCGTCTGTCTGCCACTCTGTCTGTCTGTCCGTTCGTGCGTCCGTTCGTTAATCAATCTAGAGAACACTCAAAGTAGCACCATCTCACATACCCTGTAGCACACAGCCACTTTACGCGACCGTCTACCTGTCCATCTGTCTGCCAGTCTGTCTGTCTGTTTGTCCATGCGTGCGTTCGTGCGTCAATCTAGAGAAAACTCGGAGTACCCTCATCTCGCGCGTCGTATACCCTGTGGCATATACCCGCTTAACGCATCCCTCTACCTGTCCGTCTGTCTACCAGTCTGTTTGTTCTTCTATGCGTCCATCCGTGCGTCCATCTAGAGAACACTCAAAGTACCGCCATCTCGCATACCCTGTGGCACATAGCCGCTTTACACGTCCGTCTACCTGTCCGTCTGTCTGCCAGTCTGTCTTTCTGTGCGTCCGTGCATCCGTCCGTGCGTCCTTTTAGAGAACACTGAGTACCGCCATCTCGCACTTCGAATACTCTGTGGCACATAGCCACTTTACACGTCCATCTACCTGTCCGTCTGTCTGCTAGTTTGCCTGTCTGTCCGCCCGTGCATCCGTCCGTGCGTCCATATAGAGAACACTCAAAGTACCGCCATCTCGAACACCCTGTGGCACATAGGCGCTTTACACGTCCGCCTACCTGTCCGTCTGTCTGCCAGTCTGTTTGTCTGTCCATCCGTGCGTCCGTCCGTGCGTCCATCTAGAGAACACTCAAAGTACCACCATCTCACATACCCTGTGCACATAGCCGCTTTACACGTCCGTCTACCTGCCCATCTGTCTGCCACTCTGTCTGTCTGTCCGTTAGTGCATTCGTTCGTGCATCAATCTAGAGAACACTCAAAGCACCACCATCTGGCATGTCCTGCGGCACATAGCCGCTATACGCGTCCGTCTACCTGTCCATCTGTCTGCCAGTCTGTCTGTCTGTCTGTCCATGCGTCCGATCGTGCGTCAAACTAGAGAAAACTTCGAGTACCGCCATCTCGCGCGTCGTATACCCTGTGGTACATACCCGCTTAACGCGTCCCTCTAACTGTCCGTCTGTCTACCAGTCTGTTCTTCCATGCGTCGATCGGTGCGTCCATCCAGAGAACACTCAAAGTACCGCCATCTCGCATACACTGTGGCACATAGCCGCTTTACACGTCCGTCTACATGTATGGCAGTCGGTCTGTCTGTGCGTCCGTGCGTCAGTCTGTGCGTCCATCTAGACAACACTCAAACTGCCGCCATCTCGCATACCCTGTGGCCCATATGTCCGTCTGTCTGCCAGTCTGTCTGTCTGTTTGTCCATGCGTCCATCCGTGTGTCCATCTAGACAACACTCAAACTGCCGCCATCTTGCATACTCTGTGGCACATAGCCACTTTACACATCTGTCTACCTGTCCGTCTGTATGCCAGTCTGTCCGTCTCTCCGTCCGTGCGTCCGTCCGTGCGTCCGTCCGTGCGTCCGTCCGTGCGTCCGTCCGTGCGTCCATCTAGAGAACACGCAAAGTACCGCCATCTCGCATACCATGTGGCACATAGCCGCTTTAAACGTCCGTCTACCTGCCCGTCTGTCTGCCAGTCTCTCTGTCTGTCTGTTCGTGCGTCCGTTCGTGCATCAATATAGAGAACACTCAAAGTAGCACCATCTCGCATACCCTGTGGCGCACAGCCGCTTTACGCGTCCGTCTACATGTCCATCTGTCTGCCAGTCTGTCTGTCTGTCTGTCCATGCGTGCGTTTGTGCGTCAATCTAGAGAAAACTCGGAGTACCCTCATCTCGCGCGTCGTATACCCTGTGGCATATACCCGCTTAACGCGTCCCTCTACCTGTCCGTCTGTCTACCAGTCTGTCTGTTCTTCCATGCGTCCATCCGTGCGTCCATCTAGAGAACACTCAAAGTACCACCATCTCGCATACCCTCTGGCTTATAGCCGCCTTACACGTCCGTCTACCTGTCCGTCTGTCTGCCAGTCTGTCTGTCTGTCCGTCAATGCGTCAGTGCGTGCGTCCAAATTGAGAACTTTTAAAGTACCGCCATCTCGCACATCCTATACCCTGTGGCAAATACCCCTTTACGCGTCCGTCTACCTGTCCGTCCGTCTGCTAGCCTGCCTGTCTGTCTGTCCGTGCATCCGTCCGTGCGGCCTTTTAGAGAACACTGAGTACCGCCATCTCGCGCTTCGTATACCCTGTGGCACATACCCGCTTTACTCGTCCGTCTACCTGTCCGTCTCTCTGCTAGTCTGTCTGTCTGTCCGTCCGTGCGTCAGTCCGTGCGTCCATCTAGACAACACTCAAACTGCCGCCATCTCGCATACCCTGTGGCACATATGTCCGTCTGTCTGCCAGTCTGTCTGTCTGTCCATGCGTCCATACGTGTGTCCATCTAGACAACACTCAAACTGCCGCCATCTTGCATACTCTGTGGCACATAGCCACTTTACACATCTGTCTACCTGTCCGTCTGTATGCCAGTCTGTCTGTCTGTCCGTCCGTGCGTCCGTCCGTGCGTCCGTCCGTGCGTCCGTCTAGAGAACACGCAAAGTACCACCATCTCGCATACCCTGTGGCACATAGCCGCTTTACACGTCCGTCTACCTGCCCGTCTGTCTGCCAGTCTGTCTGTCTGTCCGTTCGTGCGTCCGTTCGTTAATCAATCTAGAGAACACTCAAAGTAGCACCATCTCGCATACCCTGTGGCACACAGCCGCTTTACGCGTCCGTCTACCTGTCCATCTGTCTGCCAGTCTGTCTGTCTGTCTGTCTGTCCATGCGTGCGTTCGTGCGTCAATCTAGAGAAAACTCGGAGTACCCTCATCTCGCGCGTCGTATACCCTGTGGCGTATACCCGCTTAACGCGTCCCTCTACCTGTCCGTCTGTCTACCAGTCTGTTTGTTCTTCCATGCGTCCATCCGTGCGTCCATCTAGAGAACACTCTTAGTACTGCCATCTCGCGCTTCGTATACCCTGTGGCACATATCGGCTTTACTCGTCCGTCTACCTGTCCGTCTCTCTGCCAGTCTGTCTGTCTGTCTGTCCGTCCGTGCGTTAGTGCGTGCGTCCATCTAGAGAACTTTTAAAGTACCGCCATCTCGCACATCCTATACCTTGTGGCAAATACCCCTTTACACGCCGTCTACCTGTCCGTCCGTCTGCTAGCCAGCCTGTCTGTCTGTCCGTGCATCTGTCCGTGCGTCCTTTTAGAGAACACTGAGTACCGCCCTCTCACGCTTCGAATACCCTGTGGCACATAGCCACTTTACACGTCCATCTACCTGTCCGTCTGTCTGCTAGTTTGCCTGTCTGTCCGTCCGTGCATCCGTCCGTGCGTCCATATAGAGAACACTCAAAGTACCGCCATCTCGAATACCTAGTGGCACATAGCCGTATTACACGTCCGCCTACATTCCGTCTGTCTGCCAATCTGTTTGTCTGTCCATCCGTGCGTCCGTCCGTGCGTCCATCTAGAGAACTTTTTAAGTACCGCCATCTCGCATCTCCTATACCCTGTAGCAAATACCCCTTTACGCGTCCATCTACCTGCCCGTCCGTCTGCTAGCCTGTCTGTCTGTCCATCCGTGCGTCTGTCTGTGCGTCCATCTAGAAAACACTCAAAGTACCACCATCTCGCGTACCCTGTGGCACTAGCCGCTTCTCACGTCGGTCTACCTGTCCGTCTGTCTGCCAGTCTGTCTGTCTGTCCGTCTGTGCGTCCATCCGTGCGTCCATCTAGAGAACACTCAAATTACCACCATCTTGCATACTCTGTGGCACATAGCCACTTTACACTTCTGTCTACCTGTCCGTCTGTCTGCCAGTCTGTCTGTCTGTCCGTTCGTGCGTCCGTCCGTGCGTCCATCTAGAGAACACTCAAAGTACCGCCATCTCGCATACCCTGTGGCGCATAGCCACTTTACAAGTCCGTCTACCTGTCCGTCTGTATGCCAGCCTGTCTGTCTGTCCGTCCATGCGTCCGTTCGTGCGTAAATATAAAAAACAGTCAAAGTACCGCCATCTCGAATACCCTGTGGCACATAGCCGCTTTACACGTCTGTCTACCTGTCAGTCTGTATGCCAGCCTGTCTGTCTGTCCGTCCATGCGTCCGTTCGTGCGTAAATATAAAAAACAGTCAAAGTACCGCCATCTCGAATACCCTGTGGCACATAGCTGCTTTACACGTCTGTCTACCTGTCCATCTGTTTACCAGTCTGTCTGTCTGTCCGTCCGTGCGTCCATCCGTGCGTCCATCTAGAGAACTTTTAAGTACCGCCATCTCGCATCTCCTATACCCTGTAGCAAATACCCCTTTACGCGTCCGTCTACGTGTCCGTCCGTCTGCTAGCCTGTCTGTCTGTCCATCCGTGCGTCTGTCTGTGCGTCCATCTAGAAAAAACTCAAAGTACCACCATCTCGCGTACCCTGTGGCACTAGCCGCTTCACACGTCGGTTTACCTGTCCGTCTGTCTGCCAGTCTGTCTGTCTGTCCGTCTGTGCGTCCATCCGTGCGTCCATCTAGAGAACACTCAAATTACCACCATCTTGCATACTCTGTGGCACATAGCCACTTTACACTTCTGTCTACCTGTCCGTCTGTCTGCCAGTCTGTCTGTCTGTCCGTTCGTGCGTCCGTCCGTGCGTCAATCTAGAGAAAACTCTGAGTACCGCCATCTCGCGCGTCGTATACCCTGTGGCAGATACCCGCTTAACGCGTCCCTCTACCTGTCCGTCTGTCTACCAGTCTGTCTGTTCTTCCATGCGTCCATGGGTGCGTCCATCTAGAGAACACTCAAAGTACCGCCATCTCGCATACCCTGTGGCACATAGCCGCTTTACACGTCCGTCTACCTGTCCGTCTGTCTGCCACTCTGTCTGTCTGTCCGTTCGTGCGTCCGTTCGTTAATCAATCTAGAGAACACTCAAAGTAGCACCATCTCACATACCCTGTAGCACACAGCCACTTTACGCGACCGTCTACCTGTCCATCTGTCTGCCAGTCTGTCTGTCTGTTTGTCCATGCGTGCGTTCGTGCGTCAATCTAGAGAAAACTCGGAGTACCCTCATCTCGCGCGTCGTATACCCTGTGGCATATACCCGCTTAACGCATCCCTCTACCTGTCCGTCTGTCTACCAGTCTGTTTGTTCTTCTATGCGTCCATCCGTGCGTCCATCTAGAGAACACTCAAAGTACCGCCATCTCGCATACCCTGTGGCACATAGCCGCTTTACACGTCCGTCTACCTGTCCGTCTGTCTGCCAGTCTGTCTTTCTGTGCGTCCGTGCATCCGTCCGTGCGTCCTTTTAGAGAACACTGAGTACCGCCATCTCGCACTTCGAATACTCTGTGGCACATAGCCACTTTACACGTCCATCTACCTGTCCGTCTGTCTGCTAGTTTGCCTGTCTGTCCGCCCGTGCATCCGTCCGTGCGTCCATATAGAGAACACTGAAAGTACCGCCATCTCGAATACCCTGTGGCACATAGCCGCTTTACACGTCCGCCTACATTCCGTCTGTCTGCCAGTCTGTTTGTCTGTCCATCCGTGCGTCCGTCCGTGCGTCCATCTAGAGAACACTCAAAGTACCACCATCTCGGATACCCTGTGGCACATAGCCGCTTTACACGTCTGTCTACCTGTCCGTCTGTATGCCAGTCTGTCTGTCTGTCCGTCCATGCGTCCGTTCGTGCGTAAATCTAGAAAACAGTCAAAGTACCGCCATCTCGAATACCCTGTGACATATAGCTGCTTTACACGTCCGTCTACCTGTCTGCCTGTCTGCCAGTCTGTCTGTCTGTCCGTGCGTCCATCTAGAGAACACTCATAGTACCGCCATCTTGCATACCCTGTGGCACATAGCCGCTTTACACGTCTGTCTACCTGTCCGTCTGTATGCCAGTCTGTCTGTCTGTCCGTCCATGCGTCCGTTCGTGCGTAAATCTAGAAAACAGTCAAAGTACCGCCATCTCGAATACCCTGTGACATATAGCTGCTTTACACGTCCGTCTACATGTCCGTCTGTCTGCCAGTCTGTCTGTCTGTCCGTCCGTGCGTTCGTCCGTGCGTCCATCTAGAGAACACGCAAAGTACCGCCATCTTGCATACCCTGTGGCACGTAGCCGCTTTACTCGTCCGTCTACCTGTCCATCTGTTTACCAGTCTGTCTGTCTGTCCGTCCGTGCGTCCATCCGTGCGTCCATCTAGAGAACTTTTTAAGTACCGCCATCTCGCATCTCCTATACCCTGTAGCAAATACCCCTTTACGCGTCCGTCTACCTGTCCGTCCGTCTGCTAACCTGTCTGTCTGTCCATCTGTGCGTCTGTCTGTGCGTCCATCTAGAGATCACTCAAATTACCACCATCTTGCATACTCTGTGGCACATAGCCTTTTTACACTTCTGTCTACCTGTCCGTCTGTCTGCCAGTCTGTCTGTCTGTCCGTTCGTGCGTCCGTCCGTGCGTCCATCTAGAGAACACTCAAAGTACCGCCATCTCGCGTACCCTGTGGCACTAGCCGCTTCACACGTCCGTCTACCTGTCCGTCTGTCTGCCAGTCTGTCTGTCTGTCCGTCCGTGCGTCCATCCGTGCGTCCATCTAGAGAACACTCAAATTACCACAATCTTGCATACTCTGTGGCACATAGCCACTTTACACTTCTGTCTACCTGTCCGTCTGTCTGCCAGTCTGTCTGTCTGTCCGTTCGTGCGTCCGTCCGTGCGTCCATCTAGAGAACACTCAAAGTACCGCCATCTCGCATACCCTGTGGCACATAGCCACTTTACAAGTCCGTCTACCTGTCCGTCTGTCTGCCAGTCTGTCTGTCTGTGCTTCCGTGCGTCCATCCATGCGTCAATCTAGAGAACACTCAAAGTACCACCATCTCGCATACCCTATGGCACAAAGCCACTTCCCACGTCCGTCTACCTGTCCGTCTGTCTGTCTGTCCGTCCGTGCGTCCGTACAGGCGTCCATCCAGAGAACACTAAAGGTACCGCCATCTCGTATACGCTGTGGCACATAGCCACTTTGCACGTCCGTCTACCTGTCCTTCTGTCTGCCACTCTATCTGTCTATCCGTCCGTGCGTCCATCCGTGCGTCCAACCAGAGAACACTCAAAGTATGCCATCTCGCATACCCTTTGGCACATATCCGCTTTACACGTTCGCCTACCTGTCCGTCTGTATGCCAGTCTGTCTGTCTGTCCATCCGTGCGTCCGTCCATGCGTCCCTCTAGAGAACACTCAAAGTACCGCCATCTCGCATACCCTGTGGCACATAGCCGCTTCACACGTCTGTCTACCTGTCCGTCTGTCTGTTTGTCCATGCATTCGTCCGTGTGTCCCTCAGGAGAACACTCACAGTACTGCCATCTCGCGCGTCGTATACCCTGTGGCACATACCCACTTTACGCGTCCGCCTACCTGTCCGTCTGTCTGCCAGTCTGTCTGTCTGTTCGTCCATGCGTCCGTCCGTGCGTCCATCTAGAGAACACTCAAAGTACCAACATCTCGCATACCCTGTGGCACATAGACGCTTTACACGTCCGTCTACCTGTCAATCTGTCTGCCAGTCTGTCTGTCTGTCCGTCCGTGCGTCCATCTAGAGAACACTAAAGTACCGCCATCTCGCACCTCTGTGGCACATAGCTGCTTTACACGTCTGTCTACCTGTCCGTCTGTCTGCTAGTCTGTCTGTCTGTTCGTCCATGTATCCGTCGGTGCGTCAATCTAGAGAAAACTCTGAGTACCGCCATCTCGCGCGTCGTATACCGTGTGGCAGATACCCGCTTAAAGCGTCCCTCTACCTGTCCGTCTGTCTACCAGTCTGTCTGTTCTTCCATGCGTCCATGGGTGCGTCCATCTAGAGAACACTCAAAGTACCGCCATCTCGCATACCCTGTGGCACATAGCCGCTTTACACGTCCGTCTACCTGTCCGTCTGTCTGCCACTCTGTCTGTCTGTCCGTTCGTGCGTCCGTTCGTGCATCAATCTAGAGAACACTCAAAGTACCACCATCTGGCATACCCTTCGGCACATAGCCGCTTTACGCGTCCGTCTACCTGTCCATCTGTCTGCCAGTCTGTCTGTCTGTCTGTCCATGCGTCCGTTCGTGCGTCAATCTAGAGAACACTATTAGTACCGCCATCTCGCGCTTCGTATACCCTGTGGCACATACCCGCTTTACTCGTCCGTCTACCTGTCCGTCTCTCTGCCAGTCTGTCTGTCTGTCCGTCCGTGCGTCAGTGCGTGCGTCCATTTAGAGAACTTTTAAAGTACCGCCATCTCACACATCCTATACCTTGTGGCAAATACCCCTTTACACGTCCGTCTACCTGTCTGTCCGTCTGCTAGCCAGCCTGTCTGTCTGTCCGTGCATCCGTCCGTGCGTCCTTTTAGAGAACACTGAGTACCGCCATCTCGCACTTCGAATACCCTGTGGCACATAGCCACTTTACACGTCCATCTACCTGTCCGTCTGTCTGCTAGTTTGCCTGTCTGTCCGCCCGTGCATCCGGCCGTGCGTCCATATAGAGAACACTGAAAGTACCGCCATCTCGAATACCCTGTGGCACATAGCCGCTTTACACGTCCGCCTACATTCCGTCTGTCTGCCAGTCTGTTTGTCTGTCCATCCGTGCGTCCGTCCGTGCGTCCATCTAGAGAACACTCAAAGTACCACCATCTCGGATACCCTGTGGCACATAGCCGCTTTACACGTCTGTCTACCTGTCCGTCTGTATGCCAGTCTGTCTGTCTGTCCTTCCATGCGTCCGTTCGTGCGTAAATCTAGAAAACAGTCAAAGTACCGCCATCTCGAATACCCTGTGACATATAGCTGCTTTACACGTCCGTCTACCTGTCTGCCTGTCTGCCAGTCTGTCTGTCTGTCCGTGCGTCCATCTAGAGAGCACTCATAGTACCGCCATCTTGCATACCCTGTGGCACATAGCCGCTTTACACGTCTGTCTACCTGTCCGTCTGTATGCCAGTCTGTCTGTCTGTCCGTCCATGCGTCCGTTCGTGCGTAAATCTAGAAAACAGTCAAAGTACCGCCATCTCGAATACCCTGTGACATATAGCTGCTTTACACGTCCGTCTACATGTCCGTCTGTCTGCCAGTCTGTCTGTCTGTCCGTCCGTGCGTTCGTCCGTGCGTCCATCTAGAGAACACGCAAAGTACCGCCATCTTGCATACCCTGTGGCACGTAGCCGCTTTACTCGTCCGTCTACCTGTCCATCTGTTTACCAGTCTGTCTGTCTGTCCGTCCGTGCGTCCATCCGTGCGTCCATCTAGAGAACTTTTTAAGTACCGCCATCTCGCATCTCCTATACCCTGTAGCAAATACCCCTTTACGCGTCCGTCTACCTGTCCGTCCGTCTGCTAACCTGTCTGTCTGTCCATCCGTGCGTCTGTCTGTGCGTCCATCTAGAGATCACTCAAATTACCACCATCTTGCATACTCTGTGGCACATAGCCTTTTTACACTTCTGTCTACCTGTCCGTCTGTCTGCCAGTCTGTCTGTCTGTCCGTTCGTGCGTCCGTCCGTGCGTCCATCTAGAGAACACTCAAAGTACCGCCATCTCGCGTACCCTGTGGCACTAGCCGCTTCACACGTCCGTCTACCTGTCCGTCTGTCTGCCAGTCTGTCTGTCTGTCCGTCCATGCGTCCATCCGTGCGTCCATCTAGAGAACACTCAAATTACCACCATCTTGCATACTCTGTGGCACATAGCCACTTTACACTTCTGTCTACCTGTCCGTCTGTCTGCCAGTCTGTCTGTCTGTCCGTTCGTGCGTCCGTCCGTGCGTCCATCTAGAGAACACTCAAAGTACCGCCATCTCGCATACCCTGTGGCGCATAGCCACTTTACAAGTCCGTCTACCTGTCCGTCTGTCTGCCAGTCTGTCTGTCTGTGCTTCCGTGCGTCCATCCATGCGTCAATCTAGAGAACACTCAAAGTACCACCATCTCGCATACCTTGTGGCACAAAGCCACTTCCCACGTCCGTCTACCTGTCCGTCTGTCTGTCTGTCCGTCCGTGCGTCCGTACAGGCGTCCATCCAGAGAACACTAAAGGTACCGCCATCTCGTATACGCTGTGGCACATAGCCACTTTGCACGTCCGTCTACCTGTCCTTCTGTCTGCCACTCTATCTGTCTATCCGTCCGTGCGTCCATCCGTGCGTCCAACCAGAGAACACTCAAAGTATGCCATCTCGCATACCCTTTGGCACATATCCGCTTTACACGTTCGCCTACCTGTCCGTCTGTATGCCAGTCTGTCTGTCTGTCCATCCGTGCGTCCGTCCATGCGTCCCTCTAGAGAACACTCAAAGTACCGCCATCTCGCATACCCTGTGGCACATAGCCGCTTCACACGTCTGTCTACCTGTCCGTCTGTCTGTTTGTCCATGCATTCGTCCATGTGTCCCTCAGGAGAACACTCACAGTACTGCCATCTCGCGCGTCGTATACCCTGTGGCACATACCCACTTTACGCGTCCGCCTACCTGTCCGTCTGTCTGCCAGTCTGTCTGTCTGTTCGTCCATGCGTCCGTCCGTGCGTCCATCTAGAGAACACTCAAAGTACCAACTTCTCGCATACCCTATGGCACATAGACGCTTTACACGTCCGTCTACCTGTCAATCTGTCTGCCAGTCTGTCTGTCTGTCCGTCCGTGCGTCCGTCCGTGCGTCCATCTTGAGAACACTAAAGTACCGCCATCTCGCACCTCTGTGGCACATAGCTGCTTTACACGTCTGTCTACCTGTCCGTCTGTCTGCTAGTCTGTCTGTCTGTTCTTCCATGTATCCGTCGGTGCGTCAATCTAGAGAAAACTCTGAGTACCGCCATCTCGCGCGTCGTATACCGTGTGGCAGATACCCGCTTAACGCGTCCCTCTACCTGTCCGTCTGTCTACCAGTCTGTCTGTTCTTCCATGCGTCCAAGGGTGCGTCCATCTAGAGAACACTCAAAGTACCGCCATCTCGCATACCCTGTGGCACATAGCCGCTTTACACGTCCGTCTACCTGTCCGTCTGTCTGCCACTCTGTCTGTCTGTCCGTTCGTGCGTCCGTTCATGCATCAATCTAGAGAACACTCAAAGTACCACCATCTGGCATACCCTTCGGCACATAGCCGCTTTACGCGTCCGTCTACCTGTCCATCTGTCTGCCAGTCTGTCTGTCTGTCTGTCCATGCGTCCGTTCGTGCGTCAATCTATAAAAAACTCCGAGTACCACCATCTCGCGCGTCGTATACCCTGTGGCACATACCCGCTTAACGCGTCCCTCTACCTGTCCGTCTGTCTACCAGTCTGTCTGTTCTTCCATGCGTCCATCGGTGCGTCCATCTAGAGAACACTCAAAGTACCGCCATCTCGCATACCCTGTGGCACATAGCCGCTTTACACGTCCGTCTACCTGTCCGTCTGTCTGCCAGTCTGTCTGTCTGTGCGTCCATGCATCCGTTCATGCGTCAATCTAGAGAACACTCTTAGTACCGCCATCTCGCGCTTCGTATACCCTGTGGCACATACCCGCTTTACTCGTCCGTCTACCTGTCCGTCTGTCTGCCAGTCTGTCTGTCTGTTTGTCCATGCGTCCATCCGTGTGTCCATCTAGACAACACTCAAACTGCCGCCATCTCGCATACCCTGTGGCACATTGCCACTTTACACGTCTGTCTACCTGTCCGTCTCTATGCCAGTCTGTCTGTCTGTTCGTCCGTGCGTCCGTCCGTGCGTCCGTCCATGCGTCCAACTAGAGAACACGCAAAGTACCGCCATCTCGAATACCCTGTGGCACATAGCTGCTTTACACGTCCGTCTACCTGTCCGTCTGTCTGCCAGTCTGTCTGACTGTCCGTCCGTGCGTCCGGTTGTGCGTCCATCTAGAGAACACGCAAAGTACCGCCATCTTGCATACCCTGTGGCACGTAGCCGCTTTACTCGTCCGTCTACCTGTCCATCTGTTTACCAGTCTGTCTGTCTGTCCGTCCGTGCGTCCATCCGTGCGTCCATCTAGAGAACGTTTTAAGTACTGCCATCTCGCATCTCCTATACCCTGTAGCAAATACCCCTTTACGCGTCCGTCTACCTGTCCGTCCGTCTGCTAGCCTGTCTGTCTGTCCATGCGTGCGTCTGTCTGTGCGTCCATCTAGAGAACACTCAAATTACCACCATCTTGCATACTCTGTGGCACATAGCCACTTTACACTTCTGTCTACCTGTCCGTCTGTCTGCCAGTCTGTCTGTCTGTCCGTTCGTGCGTCCGTCCGTGCGTCCATCCAGAGAACACTTAAAGTACTGCCAACTCGCGTACCCTGTGGCACTAGCCGCTTCACACGTCCGTCTACCTGTCCGTCTGTCTGCCAGTCTGTCTGTCTGTCCGTCCGTGCGTCCATCCGTGCGTCCATCTAGAGAACACTCAAAATACCACCATCTTGCATACTCTGTGGCACATAGCCACTTTACACTTCTGTCTACCTGTCCGTCTGTCTGCCAATCTGTCTGTCTGTCCGTTCGTGCGTCCGTCCGTGCGTCCATCTAGAGAACACTCAAAGTACCGCCATCTCGCATACCCTGTGGTGCATAGCCGCTTTACAAGTCCGTCTACCTGTCCGTCTGTCTGCCAGTCTGTCTGTCTGTGCTTCCGTGCGTCCATCCGTGCGTCAATCTAGAGAACACTCAAAGTACCACCATCTAGCATACCCTGTGGCACATAGCCACTTCCCACGTCCGTCTACGTGTCCGTCTGTCTGTCTGTCCGTCCGTGCGTCCGTACAGGCGTCCATCCAGAGAACACTAAAAGTACCGCCATCTCGTATACGCTGTGGCACATAGCCACTTTGCACGTCCGTCTACCTGTCCTTCTGTCTGCCACTCTATCTGTCTATCCGTCCGTGCGTCCATCCGTGCGTCCAACCAGAGAACACTCAAAGTATGCCATCTCGCATACCCTGTGGCACATATCCGCTTTACACGTTCGCCTACCTGTCCGTCTGTCTGCCAGTCTGTCTGTCTGTTCGTCCATGCGTCCGTCCGTGCGTCCATCCAGAGAACACTCAAAGTACCAACATCTCGCATACCCTGTGGCACATAGCCGCTTTACACGTCCGTCTACCTGTCAATCTGTCTGCCAGTCTGTCTGTCTGTCCGTCCGTGCGTCCGTTCGTGCATCAATCTAGAGAACACTCAAAGTACCACCATCTGGCATACCCTTCGGCACATAGCCGCTTTACGCGTCCGTCTACCTGTCCATCTGTGTGCCAGTCTGTCTGTCTGTCTGTCCATGCGTCCGTTCGTGCGTCAATCTAGAAAAAACTCCGAGTACCGCCATCTCGCGCGTCGTATACCCTGTGGCACAAACCCGCTTAACGCGTCCCTCTACCTATCCGTCTGTCTACCAGTCTGTCTGGTCTTCCATGCGTCCATCGGTGCGTCCATCTAGAGAACACTCAAAGTACCGCCATCTCGCATACCCTGTGGCAAATAGCCGCTTTACAATTCCGTCTACCTGTCCGTCTGTCTGCCAGTCGGTCTGTCTGTGTGTCCATGCATCCGTTCATGCGACAATCTAGAGAACACTCTTAGTACCGCCATCTTGCGCTTCGTATACTCTGTGGCACATACCCGCTTTACTCGTCCGTCTTCCTGTCCGTCTGTCTGCCAGTCTGTCTGTCTGTTTGTCCATGCGTCCATCCGTGTGTCCATCTAGACAACACTCAAACTGCCGCCATCTCGCATACCCTGTGGCACATTGCCACTTTACACGCCTGTCTACCTGTCCGTCTCTATGCCAGTCTGTCTGTCTGTTCGTCCGTGCGTCCGTCCGTGCGTCCGTCCGTGCGTCCAACTAGAGAACACGCAAAGTACCGCCATCTTGCATACCCTGTGGCACATAGCCGCTTTACACATCTGTCTACCTGTCCGTCTCTATGCCGGTCTGCCTGTCTGTTCGTCCGTGCGTCCGTCGGTGCGTCCGTCCGTGCGTCCAACTAGAGAACACGCAAAGTACCGCCATCTTGCATACCCTGTGGCACATAGCCGCTTTACACATCTGTCTACCTGTCCGTCTGTCTGCCAGTCTGTCTGTCTGTTCGTCCGTGCGTCCATCTAGAGAACACGCAAAGAACCGCCATCTCGCATACCCTGTGGCACATAGCCGCTTTACACATCTGTCTACCTGTCCGTCTGTCTGCCAGTCTGTCTGTCTGTCCGTTCGTGCGTCCGTTCGTGCATCAATCTAGAGAACACTAAAATTACCGCCATCTCGTATACCCTGTGGCACATAGCTGCTTTACACGTCCGTCTACCTGTCCGTCTGTCTGCCACTCTGTCTGTCTGTCCGTTCGTGCGTCCGTTCGTGCATCAATCTAGAGAACACTCAAAGTACCACCATCTGGCATACCCTTCGGCACATAGCCGCTTTACGCGTCCGTCTACCTGTCCATCTGCCTGCCAGTCTGTCTGTCTGTCTGTCTGTCCATGCGTCCGTTCGTGCGTCAATCTAGAGAAAACTCCGAGTACCGCCATCTCGCGCGTCGTATACCCTGTGGCACATACCCACTTTACGCGTCCGCCTACCTGTCCGTCTGTCTGCCAGTCTGTCTGTCTGTTCGTCCATGCGTCCGTCCGTGCGTTCATCTAGAGAACACTCAAAGTACCAACATCTCGCATACCCTGTGGCACATAGACGCTTTACACGTCCGTCTACCTGTCAATCTGTCTGCCAGTCTGTCTGTCTGTCCGTCCGTGCGTCCGTCCGTGCGTCCATCTAGAGAACACTAAAGTACCGCCATCTCGCACCTCTGTGGCACATAGCTGCTTTACACGTCTGTCTACCTGTCCGTCTGTCTGCTAGTCTGTCTGTCTGTTCGTCCATGTATCCGTCGGTGCGTCAATTTAGAGAAAACTCTGAGTTACGCCATCTCGCGCGTCGTATACCGTGTGGCAGATACCCGCTTAAAGCGTCCCTCTACCTGTCCGTCTGTCTACCAGTCTGTCTGTTCTTCCATGCGTCCATGGGTGCGTCCATCTAGAGAACACTCAAAGTACCGCCATCTCGCATACCCTGTGGCACATAGCCGCTTTACACGTCCGTCTACCTGTCCGTCTGTCTGCCACTCTGTCTGTCTGTCCGTTCGTGCGTCCGTTCGTGCATCAATCTAGAGAACACTCAAAGTACCACCATCTGGCATACCCTTCGGCACATAGCCGCTTTACGCGTCCGTCTACCTGTCCATCTGTCTGCCAGTCTGTCTGTCTGTCTGTCCATGCGTCCGTTCGTGCGTCAATCTATAAAAAACTCCGAGTACCGCCATCTCGCGCGTCGTATACCCTGTGGCACATACCCGCTTAACGCGTCCCTCTACCTGTCCGTCTGTCTACCAGTCTGTCTGTTCTTCCATGCGTCCATCGGTGCGTCCATCTAGAGAACACTCAAAGTACCGCCATCTCGCATACCCTGTGGCACATAGCCGCTTTACACGTCCGTCTACCTGTCCGTCTGTCTGCCAGTCGGTCTGTCTGTGCGTCCATGCATCCGTTCATGCGTCAATCTAGAGAACACTCTTAGTACCGCCATCTCGCGCTTCGTATACACTTTGGCACATACCCGCTTTACTCGTCCGTCTACCTGTCCGTCTGTCTGCCAGTCTGTCTGTCTGTTTGTCCATGCGTCCATCCGTGTGTCCATCTAGACAACACTCAAACTGCCGCCATCTCGCATACCCTGTGGCACATTGCCACTTTACACGTCTGTCTACCTGTCCGTCTCTATGCCAGTCTGTCTGTCTGTTCGTCCGTGCGTCCGTCCGTGCGTCCGTCCATGCGTCCAACTAGAGAACACGCAAAGTACCGCCATCTCGAATACCCTGTGGCACATAGCTGCTTTACACGTCCGTCTACCTGTCCGTCTGTCTGCCAGTCTGTCTGACTGTCCGTCCGTGCGTCCGTCCGTGCGTCCATCTAGAGAACACGCAAAGTACCGCCATCTTGCATACCCTGTGGCACGTAGCCGCTTTACTCGTCCGTCTACCTGTCCATCTGTTTACCAGTCTGTCTGTCTGTCCGTCCGTGCGTCCATCCGTGCGTCCATCTAGAGAACGTTTTAAGTACTGCCATCTCGCATCTCCTATACCCTGTAGCAAATACCCCTTTACGCGTCCGTCTACCTGTCCGTCCGTCTGCTAGCCTGTCTGTCTGTCCATCCGTGCGTCTGTCTGTGCATCCATCTAGAGAACACTCAAATTACCACCATCTTGCATACTCTGTGGCACATAGCCACTTTACACTTCTGTCTACCTGTCCGTCTGTCTGCCAGTCTGTCTGTCTGTCCGTTCGTGCGTCCGTCCGTGCGTCCATCCAGAGAACACTAAAAGTACCGCCATCTCGTATACGCTGTGGCACATAGCCACTTTGCACGTCCGTCTACCTGTCCTTCTGTCTGCCACTCTATCTGTCTATCCGTCCGTGCGTCCATCCGTGCGTCCAACCAGAGAACACTCAAAGTATGCCATCTCGCATACCCTGTGGCACATATCCGCTTTACACGTTCGCCTACCTGTCCGTCTGTATGCCAGTCTGTCTGTCTGTCCATCCGTGCGTCCGTCCGTGCGTCCCTCTAGAGAACACTCAGAGTACCGCCATCTCGCATACCCTGTGGCACATAGCCGCTTCACACGTCTGTCTACCTGTCCGTCTGTCTGCCAGTCTTTCTGTCTGTTCGTCCATGCATTCGTCCGTGCGTCCCTCAGGAGAACACTCACAGTACTGCCATCTCGCGCGTCGTATACCCTGTGGCACATACCCACATTACGCGTCCGTCTACCTGTCCGTCTGTCTGCCAGTCTGTCTGTCTGTTCGTCCATGCGTCCGTCCATGCGTCCATCTAGAGAACACTCAAAGTACCAACATCTCGCATACCCTGTGGCACATAGCCGCTTTACACGTCCGTCTACCTGTCAATCTGTCTGCCAGTCTGTCTGTCTGTCCATCCGTGCGTCCGTTCGTGCATCAATCTAGAGAACACTCAAAGTACCACCATCTGGCATACCCTTCGGCACATAGCCGCTTTACGCGTCCGTCTACCTGTCCATCTGTGTGCCAGTCTGTCTGTCTGTCTGTCCATGCGTCCGTTCGTGTGTCAATCTAGAAAAAACTCCGAGTACCGCCATCTCGCGCGTCGTATACCCTGTGGCACAAACCCGCTTAACGCGTCCCTCTACCTATCCGTCTGTCTACCAGTCTGTCTGGTCTTCCATGCGTCCATCGGTGCGTCCATCTAGAGAACACTCAAAGTACCGCCATCTCGCATACCCTGTGGCAAATAGCCGCTTTACACGTCCGTCTACCTGTCCGTCTGTCTGCCAGTCGGTCTGTCTGTGTGTCCATGCATCCGTTCATGCGACAATCTAGAGAACACTCTTAGTACCGCCATCTTGCGCTTCGTATACTCTGTGGCACATACCCGCTTTACTCGTCCGTCTTCCTGTCCGTCTGTCTGCCAGTCTGTCTGTCTGTTTGTCCATGCGTCCATCCGTGTGTCCATCTAGACAACACTCAAACTGCCGCCATCTCGCATACCCTGTGGCACATTGCCAATTTTACACGTCTGTCTACCTGTCCGTCTCTATGCCAGTCTGTCTGTCTGTTCGTCCGTGCGTCCGTCCGTGCGTCCGTCCGTGCATCCAACTAGAGAACACGCAAAGTACCGCCATCTTGCATACCCTGTGGCACATAGCCGCTTTACACATCTGTCTACCTGTCCGTCTCTATGCCGGTCTGCCTGTCTGTTCGTCCGTGCGTCCGTCGGTGCGTCCGTCCGTGCGTCCAACTAGAGAACACGCAAAGTACCGCCATCTTGCATACCCTGTGGCACATAGCCGCTTTACACGTCCGTCTACCTGTCCGTCTGTCTGCCACTCTGTCTGTCTGTCCGTTCGTGCGTCCGTTCGTGCATCAATCTAGAGAACACTCAAAGTACCACCATCTGGCATACCCTTCGGCACATAGCCGCTTTACGCGTCCGTCTACCTGTCCATCTGCCTGCCAGTCTGTCTGTCGGTCTGTCTGTCCATGCGTCCATTCGTGCGTCAATCTAGAGAAAACTCCGAGACCCGCCATCTCGCGCGTCGTATACCCTGTGGCACATACCCGCTTAACGCGTCCCTCTACCTGTCCGTCTGTATACCAGTCTGTCTGTTCTTCCATGCGTCCATCGGTGCGTCCATCTAGAGAACACTCAAAGTACCGCCATCTGGCATATTCTATACCCTGTGGCAAATACCCCTTTACGCGTCCGTCTAGCTGTCCGTCCGTCTGCTAGCCTGCCTGTCTGTCTGTCCGTGCATCCGTCCGTGCATCCATCTAGAGAACTTTTCAAGTACCGCCATCTGGCATCTCCTATACCCTGTGGCAATTACCCCTTTACGCGTCCATCTACCTGTCCGTCCATCTGCTAGCCTGTCTGTCTGTCCGTCCGTGCGTCCATCCGTGCGTCCATCTAGAGAACACTCAAATTACCGCCATCTTGCATACTCTGTGGCACATAGCCACTTTACACTTCTGTCTACCTGACCGTCTGTCTGCCAGTCTGTTTGTCTGTCCGTTCGTGCGTCCATCTGTGCGTCCATCTAGAGAACACTCAAAGTACCGCCATCTCGCGTACCCTGTGGCGCATAGCCGCTTTACAAGTCCGTCTACCTGTCCGTCTGTCTGCCAGTCTGTCTGTCTGTGGTTCCGTGCGTCCATCCGTGCGTCAATCTAGAGAACACTCAAAGTACCACCATCTCGCATACCCTGTGGCTCATAGCCACTTCACACGTCCGTCTACCTGTCCGTCTGTCTGTCTGCCAGTCTGTCTGTCTCTCTGTCCGTGCATCCGTCCATGCGTCCATCCAGAGAACACTAAAAGTACCGCCATCTCGCATACGCTTTGGCACATAGCCACTTTGCACGTCCGTCTACCTGTCCTTCTGTCTGCCACTCTATCTGTCTGTCCGTCCGTGCGTCCATCCGTGCGTGCATCTAGAGAACACTCAAAGTACCGCCATCTGGCATATTCTATACCCTGTGGCAAATACCCCTTTACGCGTCCGTCTAGCTGTCCGTCCCTCTGCTAGCCTGCCTGTCTGTCTGTCCGTGCATCCGTCCATGCGTCCATCTAGAGAACTTTTCAAGTACCGCCATCTGGCATCTCCTATACCCTGTGGCAATTACCCCTTTACGCGTCCATCTACCTGTCCGTCCATCTGCTAGCCTGTCTGTCTGTCCATCCGTGCGTCTGTCCGTGCGTCCATCTAGAGAACACTCAAAGTACCGCCATCTCGCGTTCCCTGTGGCACTAGCCGCTTCACACGTCCATCTACCTGTCCGTCTGTCTGCCAGTCTGTCTGTCTGTCCGTTCGTGCGTCCATCCGTGCGTCCATCTAGAGAACACTCAAAGTACCGCCATCTCGCATACTCTGTGGCGCATAGCCGCTTTACAAGTCCGTCTACCTGTCCGTCTGTCTGCCAGTCTTTCTGTCTGTGGTTCCGTGCGTCCATCCGTGCGTCAATCTAGAGAACACTCAAAGTACCACCATCTCGCATACCCTGTGGCTTATACCCACTTCACACGTCCGTCTACCTGTCCGTCTGTCTGTCTGCCAGCCTGTCTGTCTCTCCGTCCGTGCATCCGTCCATGCGTCCATCCAGAGAACACTAAAAGTACCGCCATCTCGCGTACGCTGTGGCACATAGCCACTTTGCACGTCCGTCTACCTGTCCTTCTGTCTGCCACTCTATCTGTCTGTCCGTCTGTGCGTCCATCCGTGCGTCCAACCAGAGAACACTCAAAGTATGCCATCTCGCATACCCTGTGGCACATATCCGCTTTACACGTTCGCCTACCTGTCCGTCTGTATGCCAGTCTGTCTGTCTGTCCATCCGTGCGTCCGTCCGTGCGTTCATCTAGAGAACACTCTGAGTACTGCCATCTCGCGCATCGTATACCCTGTGGCACATACCCGCTTTACGCGTCCGTCTACTTGTCCGTCTGTCTGCCAGTCTGTCTGTCTGTCCATGCGTCCATCCGTGCATCCATCTAGAGAACACTCAAATTTCCAACATCTCGCATACCCTGTGGCACATAGCCGCTTTACACGTCCGTCTACCTGTCAAAATCTACGCCAGTCTGTCTGTCTGTCCGTCCGTGCGTCCGTCCGTCCGTGCGTCCATCTAGAGAACACTCAAAGTACCGCCAACTCGCATACCCTGTGGCATATAGCCGCTTTACACGGGTGTCTACCTGTCCGTCTGTCTGCCAGTCTGTCTGTCTGTTCGTCCATGTATCCATCCGTGCGTCCCTCTGGAAACACTCAAAATACCGCCATCTCGTGCGTCGTATACCCTGTGGTACATACACGCTTTACTCGTCCGTCTACCTGTCCGTCTGTCTGCCAGTCTGTCTGTCTGTTCCTTCATGCGTCCGTCCGTGCGTCCATCTAGAGAACACTCTGAGTACTGCCATCTCGCGCGTCGTATATGCTGTGGCACATACCCGCTTTACGCGTCCGTCTACCTGTCCGTCTGTCTGCCAGTCTGTCTGGCTGTTCGTCCATGCGTCCATCCATGCGTCCATCTAGAGAACACACAAAGTACCAACATCGCGCATACCCTGTGGCACCTAGCTGCTTTACACGTCTGTCTACCTGTCAATCTGTTTGCCAGTGTGTCTGTCTGTCTGTCCGTGCGTCCATCTAGAGAACACTCATAGTACCGCCATCTTGCATACCCTGTGGCATATAGACGCTTTACACGTCCGTCTACCTGTCCGTCTCTCAGCCAGTCTGTCTGTCTGTCCGTCCGTGTGTCCGTCCATGCGTCCATCTAGAGAACACGCAAAGTACCGCCATCTTGCATAACCTGTGGCACATAGCCGCTTTACACATCTGTCTACCTGTCCGTCTGTCTGCCAGTCTGTCCGTGCGTTCGTCCGTGCGTCCGTCCGTGCGTCCCTCTGGAGCACACTCAGAGTACCGCCATCTCGTGCGTTGTATACCCTGTGGTTCATACCCGCTTTACTCGTCCGTCTACCTGTCCGCGTGTCTGCCAGTCTGTCTGTCTGTTCCTCCATGCATCCGTCCGTGCGTCCATCTAGAGAACGCTCTGAGTATTGCCATCTCGCGCGTCGTATACCCTGTGGCACATACCCGCTTTACGCGTCCGTCTACCGGTCCGTCTGTCTGCCAGTCTGTCTGGCTGTTCGTCCATGCGTCCATCCATGCGTCCATCTAGAGAACACACAAAGTACCAACATCGCGCATACCCTGTGGCACCTAGCTGCTTTACACGTCCGTCTACCTGTCAATCTGTTTGCCAGTCTGTCTGTCTGTTCGTCCATGCATCCGTCCGTGCGTCCATCTAGAGAACACGCAAAGTACCGCCATCTTGCATACTCTGTGGCACATAGCCACTTAACACGTCTGTCTACCTGTCCGTCTGTCTGCCAGTCTGTCT
Organism: Rhipicephalus microplus; assembly: GCF_043290135.1. Lineage (NCBI taxonomy): Eukaryota > Metazoa > Arthropoda > Arachnida > Ixodida > Ixodidae > Rhipicephalus > Rhipicephalus microplus. Next base: position 288,471,163 of record NC_134702.1, read on the forward strand.
GTCCGTCCGTACGTCCGTCCGTGCGTCCATCTAGAGAACACGCAAAGTACCACCTTCTCGCATACCCTGTGGCACATAGCCACTTTACGCGTCCGTCTACCTGTCCATCTGTCTGCCAGTCTGTCTGTCTGTCCATGCGTCTGCTCGTGCGTCAATCTAGAGAAAACTCCGAGTACCGCCATCTCGCGCGTCGTATACCCTGTGGCACATACCCGCTTAACGCGTCCCTCTACCTGTCCATCTGTCTACCAGTCTGTCTCTTCTTCCATGCGTCCCTCGTTCCGTCCATCTAGAGAACACTCAAAGTACGGCCATCTCGCATACCGTGTGGCACATAGCCGCTTTACACGTCTGTCTACCTGCCCGTCTGTATTCCAGTCTGTCTTTCTGTCCGTCCATGCGTCTGTTCGTGCATAAATCTAGAAAACAATCCAAGTACCGCCATCTTGAATGCCCTGTGGCACATAGCCGCTTTACACGGCCGGCTTACTGTCCGTCTGTCGTCGAGTCTGTTTGTCTGTCCATCCGCGCGTCCGTCCGTGCGTCCATCTAGAGAACACTCAAAGTACCGCCATCTCGCATACCCTGTGGCACATAGCCAATTTACACGTCCGTCTACCTGTCTGCCTGTCTGCCAGTCTGTCTGTCCGTGCTTCCATCTAGAGAACCCTCATAGTACCGCCATCTTGCATACCTGGGGCAAATAGCCGCTTTACACGTCTGTCTACCTGTCCGTCTGTATGCCAGTCTGTCGGTCAGTCCGTCCATGCGTCCGTTCGTGCGAAAATCTAGAAAACAGTCAAAGTACCGCCATCTCGAATACCCTGAGGCAAATAGCCGCATCACGCGTCTGTCTACCTGTCCGTCTGTCTGCCAGTCTGTCTGTCTGTCCGTCCGTGCGTCCGTCCTTGCGTCCATCTAGAGAACACGCAAAGTACCGCCATCTTGCATACCCTGTGGCACATAGCCGCTTTACACGTCCGTCTACCTGTCCGTCTGTCTGCCACTCTGTCTGTCTGTCCGTTCGTGCGTCCGTTCGTGCATCAATCTAGAGAACACTCAAAGTACCACCATCTGGCATACCCTTCGGCACATAGCCGCTTTACGCGTCCGTCTACCTGTCCATCTGCCTGCCAGTCTGTCTGTCGGTCTGTCTGTCCATGCGTCCATTCGTGCGTCAATCTAGAGAAAACTCCGAGACCCGCCATCTCGCGCGTCGTATACCCTGTGGCACATACCCGCTTAACGCGTCCCTCTACCTGTCCGTCTGTATACCAGTCTGTCTGTTCTTCCATGCGTCCATCGGTGCGTCCATCTAGAGAACACTCAAAGTACCGCCATCTGGCATATTCTATACCCTGTGGCAAATACCCCTTTACGCGTCCGTCTAGCTGTCCGTCCGTCTGCTAGCCTGCCTGTCTGTCTGTCCGTGCATCCGTCCGTGCATCCATCTAGAGAACTTTTCAAGTACCGCCATCTGGCATCTCCTATACCCTGTGGCAATTACCCCTTTACGCGTCCATCTACCTGTCCGTCCATCTGCTAGCCTGTCTGTCTGTCCGTCCGTGCGTCCATCCGTGCGTCCATCTAGAGAACACTCAAATTACCGCCATCTTGCATACTCTGTGGCACATAGCCACTTTACACTTCTGTCTACCTGACCGTCTGTCTGCCAGTCTGTTTGTCTGTCCGTTCGTGCGTCCATCTGTGCGTCCATCTAGAGAACACTCAAAGTACCGCCATCTCGCGTACCCTGTGGCGCATAGCCGCTTTACAAGTCCGTCTACCTGTCCGTCTGTCTGCCAGTCTGTCTGTCTGTGGTTCCGTGCGTCCATCCGTGCGTCAATCTAGAGAACACTCAAAGTACCACCATCTCGCATACCCTGTGGCTCATAGCCACTTCACACGTCCGTCTACCTGTCCGTCTGTCTGTCTGCCAGTCTGTCTGTCTCTCTGTCCGTGCATCCGTCCATGCGTCCATCCAGAGAACACTAAAAGTACCGCCATCTCGCATACGCTTTGGCACATAGCCACTTTGCACGTCCGTCTACCTGTCCTTCTGTCTGCCACTCTATCTGTCTGTCCGTCCGTGCGTCCATCCGTGCGTGCATCTAGAGAACACTCAAAGTACCGCCATCTGGCATATTCTATACCCTGTGGCAAATACCCCTTTACGCGTCCGTCTAGCTGTCCGTCCCTCTGCTAGCCTGCCTGTCTGTCTGTCCGTGCATCCGTCCATGCGTCCATCTAGAGAACTTTTCAAGTACCGCCATCTGGCATCTCCTATACCCTGTGGCAATTACCCCTTTACGCGTCCATCTACCTGTCCGTCCATCTGCTAGCCTGTCTGTCTGTCCATCCGTGCGTCTGTCCGTGCGTCCATCTAGAGAACACTCAAAGTACCGCCATCTCGCGTTCCCTGTGGCACTAGCCGCTTCACACGTCCATCTACCTGTCCGTCTGTCTGCCAGTCTGTCTGTCTGTCCGTTCGTGCGTCCATCCGTGCGTCCATCTAGAGAACACTCAAAGTACCGCCATCTCGCATACTCTGTGGCGCATAGCCGCTTTACAAGTCCGTCTACCTGTCCGTCTGTCTGCCAGTCTTTCTGTCTGTGGTTCCGTGCGTCCATCCGTGCGTCAATCTAGAGAACACTCAAAGTACCACCATCTCGCATACCCTGTGGCTTATACCCACTTCACACGTCCGTCTACCTGTCCGTCTGTCTGTCTGCCAGCCTGTCTGTCTCTCCGTCCGTGCATCCGTCCATGCGTCCATCCAGAGAACACTAAAAGTACCGCCATCTCGCGTACGCTGTGGCACATAGCCACTTTGCACGTCCGTCTACCTGTCCTTCTGTCTGCCACTCTATCTGTCTGTCCGTCTGTGCGTCCATCCGTGCGTCCAACCAGAGAACACTCAAAGTATGCCATCTCGCATACCCTGTGGCACATATCCGCTTTACACGTTCGCCTACCTGTCCGTCTGTATGCCAGTCTGTCTGTCTGTCCATCCGTGCGTCCGTCCGTGCGTTCATCTAGAGAACACTCTGAGTACTGCCATCTCGCGCATCGTATACCCTGTGGCACATACCCGCTTTACGCGTCCGTCTACTTGTCCGTCTGTCTGCCAGTCTGTCTGTCTGTCCATGCGTCCATCCGTGCATCCATCTAGAGAACACTCAAATTTCCAACATCTCGCATACCCTGTGGCACATAGCCGCTTTACACGTCCGTCTACCTGTCAAAATCTACGCCAGTCTGTCTGTCTGTCCGTCCGTGCGTCCGTCCGTCCGTGCGTCCATCTAGAGAACACTCAAAGTACCGCCAACTCGCATACCCTGTGGCATATAGCCGCTTTACACGGGTGTCTACCTGTCCGTCTGTCTGCCAGTCTGTCTGTCTGTTCGTCCATGTATCCATCCGTGCGTCCCTCTGGAAACACTCAAAATACCGCCATCTCGTGCGTCGTATACCCTGTGGTACATACACGCTTTACTCGTCCGTCTACCTGTCCGTCTGTCTGCCAGTCTGTCTGTCTGTTCCTTCATGCGTCCGTCCGTGCGTCCATCTAGAGAACACTCTGAGTACTGCCATCTCGCGCGTCGTATATGCTGTGGCACATACCCGCTTTACGCGTCCGTCTACCTGTCCGTCTGTCTGCCAGTCTGTCTGGCTGTTCGTCCATGCGTCCATCCATGCGTCCATCTAGAGAACACACAAAGTACCAACATCGCGCATACCCTGTGGCACCTAGCTGCTTTACACGTCTGTCTACCTGTCAATCTGTTTGCCAGTGTGTCTGTCTGTCTGTCCGTGCGTCCATCTAGAGAACACTCATAGTACCGCCATCTTGCATACCCTGTGGCATATAGACGCTTTACACGTCCGTCTACCTGTCCGTCTCTCAGCCAGTCTGTCTGTCTGTCCGTCCGTGTGTCCGTCCATGCGTCCATCTAGAGAACACGCAAAGTACCGCCATCTTGCATAACCTGTGGCACATAGCCGCTTTACACATCTGTCTACCTGTCCGTCTGTCTGCCAGTCTGTCCGTGCGTTCGTCCGTGCGTCCGTCCGTGCGTCCCTCTGGAGCACACTCAGAGTACCGCCATCTCGTGCGTTGTATACCCTGTGGTTCATACCCGCTTTACTCGTCCGTCTACCTGTCCGCGTGTCTGCCAGTCTGTCTGTCTGTTCCTCCATGCATCCGTCCGTGCGTCCATCTAGAGAACGCTCTGAGTATTGCCATCTCGCGCGTCGTATACCCTGTGGCACATACCCGCTTTACGCGTCCGTCTACCGGTCCGTCTGTCTGCCAGTCTGTCTGGCTGTTCGTCCATGCGTCCATCCATGCGTCCATCTAGAGAACACACAAAGTACCAACATCGCGCATACCCTGTGGCACCTAGCTGCTTTACACGTCCGTCTACCTGTCAATCTGTTTGCCAGTCTGTCTGTCTGTTCGTCCATGCATCCGTCCGTGCGTCCATCTAGAGAACACGCAAAGTACCGCCATCTTGCATACTCTGTGGCACATAGCCACTTAACACGTCTGTCTACCTGTCCGTCTGTCTGCCAGTCTGTCTGTCCGTCCGTACGTCCGTCCGTGCGTCCATCTAGAGAACACGCAAAGTACCACCTTCTCGCATACCCTGTGGCACATAGCCACTTTACGCGTCCGTCTACCTGTCCATCTGTCTGCCAGTCTGTCTGTCTGTCCATGCGTCTGCTCGTGCGTCAATCTAGAGAAAACTCCGAGTACCGCCATCTCGCGCGTCGTATACCCTGTGGCACATACCCGCTTAACGCGTCCCTCTACCTGTCCATCTGTCTACCAGTCTGTCTCTTCTTCCATGCGTCCCTCGTTCCGTCCATCTAGAGAACACTCAAAGTACGGCCATCTCGCATACCGTGTGGCACATAGCCGCTTTACACGTCTGTCTACCTGCCCGTCTGTATTCCAGTCTGTCTTTCTGTCCGTCCATGCGTCTGTTCGTGCATAAATCTAGAAAACAATCCAAGTACCGCCATCTTGAATGCCCTGTGGCACATAGCCGCTTTACACGGCCGGCTTACTGTCCGTCTGTCGTCGAGTCTGTTTGTCTGTCCATCCGCGCGTCCGTCCGTGCGTCCATCTAGAGAACACTCAAAGTACCGCCATCTCGCATACCCTGTGGCACATAGCCAATTTACACGTCCGTCTACCTGTCTGCCTGTCTGCCAGTCTGTCTGTCCGTGCTTCCATCTAGAGAACCCTCATAGTACCGCCATCTTGCATACCTGGGGCAAATAGCCGCTTTACACGTCTGTCTACCTGTCCGTCTGTATGCCAGTCTGTCGGTCAGTCCGTCCATGCGTCCGTTCGTGCGAAAATCTAGAAAACAGTCAAAGTACCGCCATCTCGAATACCCTGAGGCAAATAGCCGCATCACGCGTCTGTCTACCTGTCCGTCTGTCTGCCAGTCTGTCTGTCTGTCCGTCCGTGCGTCCGTCCTTGCGTCCATCTAGAGAACACGCAAAGTACCGCCATCTCGCATACCCTGTGGCACATAGCCGCTTTACACGTCCGTCTACCTGCCCATCTGTCTGCCAGTCTGTCTGTCTGTCCGTTCGTGCGTCCGTTCGTGCATCAATCTTGAGAACACTTAATGTAGCACCATCTGGCATACCCTGCGGCACATAGCCGCTTTACGCGTCCGTCTACCTGTCAATCTGTCTGCTAGTCTGTCTGTCTGTCTGTCCATGTGTCCGTTCGTGCGTCAATCTAGAGAAAACTCCGAGTACCACCATTCCGCGCGTCGTATACCCTGTGGCACATACCCGCTTAACGCGTCCCTCTACCAGTCCGTCTGTCTACCAGTCTGTTCTTCCATGCGTCCATTGGTGCGTCCATCTAGAGAACACTAAAGGTACCGCCATCTCGCATACCCTGTGGCACATAGCCGCTTTACACGTCCGTCTGCCTGTCCGTCTGTCTGCCAGTCGGTCTGTCTGTGCGTCCATTCATCCGTTCGTGCGTCAATCTAGAGAACACTCTTAGTACCGCCATCTCGCGCTTCGTATACCCTGTGGCACATACCCGCTTTACTCGTCCGTCTACCTGTCCGTCTCTCTGCCAGTCTGTCTGTCTGTCCGTCCGTGCGTCATGTCCGTCCATGCGTCAGTCCGTGCGTCCATCTAGAGAACACTCAAAGTACCACCATCTCGCATACCCTGTGGCACATAGCCACTTTACACGTCCGTCTACCTGTCGGCCTGTCTGCCAGTCTGTCTGTCTGTCTGTCCGTGCGTCCATCTAGAGAACACTCATAGTACCGCCATCTTGCATACCCTGTGGCACATAGCCGCTTTACACGTCTGTCTACCTGTCCGTCCGTATTCCAGTCTGTCTGTCTGTTCGTCCATGCGTCCATCCGTGCGTCTATCTATGCAACACTTAAAGTACCAACATCTCGCATACTCTGTGGCACATAGCCGCTTTACACGTCCGTATACCTGTCAATCTGTTTGCCAGTCTGTCTGTCTGTCCGTCCGTGCGTGCGTCCGTGCGTGTTTCTAGAGAACACTCAAAGTACCGCCATCTCGACCACCCTGTGGCACATAGCCATTTCACACGCCGTCTATCTGTCCGTCTGTCTGCCAGTCTGTCTGTCTGTCCGTCCGTGCGTCCGTCCGTGCGTCCATCTAGAGAACACTCAAAGTACCGCCATCTCGCATACCCTGTGGCACATAGCCGCTTGACAAGTCCGTCTACCTGTCCGTCTGCCGGCCAGTCTGTCTGTCTGTTCGTCCATGCGTCCATCCGTGCGTCCATCTAGAGAACACTCAAAGTACCGGCATCTCGCATACCCTGTAGCACTTAGCCACTTTACACGTCCATCTACCTGCCAATCTGTCTGTCCGTCTGTCTGCCAGTCTGTCTGTCTGTCCGTTCGTGCGTCCTTCCGTGCGTCCATATAGAGAACACTCAAAGTACCGCCACCTCGCATACCCTGTGGCACATAGCCGCTTTAAAAGTTCGTCTACCTGTCCGTCTGTCTGCCAGTCTGTCTGTCTGTCCATCGGTGCGTCCATCCGTGCGTCAATCAAGAGAACACTCAAAGTACCACCATCTCGCATACCCTGTGGCACATGGCCACTTTACACGTCCGTCTAGCTGTCCGTCTGTCTGTCTGCCAGTCTGTCTGTCTGTTCGTCCGTGCGTCCGTTCATGCGTCCATCCAGAGAACACTCAAAGTATCGCCATCTCGCATACGCTGTGGCACATAGCCACTTTGCACGTCCGTCTACCTGTCCTTCTGTCTGCCACTCTATCTGTCTGTCCATCTTTGCGTCCATCCGTCCGTCCAACCAGAGAACACTGAAAGTATGCCATCTCGCATACCCTGTGGCACATTTCCGCTTTACACGTTCGCCTACCTGTCCGTCTGTCTGCCAGTCTTTCTGTCTGTCCATCCGTGCGTCCGTCCGTGCGTCCCTCTAGAGAACACTCAAAGTACCACCATCTCGCACACCCTGTGGCACATAGCCACTTCACACGCCGTCTATCTGTCCGTCTGTCTGCCAGTCTGTCTGTCTGTCCGTCCGTGCGTCCGTCCGTGCGTCCATCTAGAGAACACTCAAAGTACCGCCATCTCGCATTCCCTGTGGCACATAGCCGCTTCACACGTCCGTCTATCTGTCCGTCTGTCTGCCAGTCTGTCTGTCTGTCTGTTCGTCCATGCATCCGTCTGTGCGTCCCTTTGGAGAACACTCAGAGTACCGCCATCTCGTGCGTCGTATACCCTGTGGTACATACCCGCTTTACTCGGCCGTCTACCTGTCCGTCTGTCTGCCAGTCTGTCTGTCTGTTCCTCCATGCATCCGTCCGTGCGTCCATCTAGAGAACACTCTGAGTACTGCCATCTCGCGCGTCGTATACCCTGTGGCACATACCCGCTTTACGCCTCCGTCTACCTGTCCGTCTGTCTGCCAGTCTGTCTGTCTGTTCGTCCATGCGTCCATCCGTGCGTCCATCTAGAGAAGACTCAATGTACCAACATCGCGCATACCCTGTGGCACCTAGCCGCTTTACGTCCGTCTACCGGTCAATCTGTCTCGCAGTCTGTCTGTCTGTCCGTGCGTCCGTCCGTGCGTTCATCTAGAGAACACTCAAATTACCGCCATCTCGCATACCCTGTGGCACATAGCCGCTTTACACGTCTGTCTACCTGTCCGTCCGTCTGCCAGTCTGTCTGTCAGTTCGTCCATGCATCTGTCCGTGCGTCCATCTGAAGAACACTCCGAGTACCGCCATCTCGTGCGTAGTATACAATGTGGCACATAGCCGCTTTACACGTCCGCCTACCTGTCCGTCTGTCGTCGAGTCTGTTTGTCTGTTCATCCGCGCGTCCGTCCGTGTGTCCATCTAGAGAACACTCAAAGTATCGCCATCTCGCATACCCTGTGGCACATAGCCAATTTACACGTCCGTCTACCTGTCTGCCTGTCTGCCAGTCTGTCTGTCCGTGCTTCCATCTAGAGAACCCTCATAGTACCGCCATCTTGCATACCAGGGGCACATAGCCGCTTTACACGTCTGTCTACCTGTCCGTCTGTATGCCAGTCTGTCGGTCAGTCCGTCCATGCGTCCGTTCGTGCGTAAATCTAGAAAACAGTCAAAGTACCGCCATCTCGAATACCCTGAGGCAAATAGCCGCATCACGCGTCTGTCTACCTGTCCGTCTGTCTGCCAGTCTGTCTGTCTGTCCGTCCGTGCGTCTGTCCTTGCGTCCATCTAGAGAACACGCAAAGTACCGCCATCTCGCATACCCTGTGGCACATAGCCGCTTTACACGTCCGTCTACCTGCCCGTCTGTCTGCCAGTCTGTCTGTCTGTCCGTTCGTGCGTCCGTTCGTGCATCAATCTACAGAACACTTAAAGTACCACCATCTGGCATACCCTGCGGCACATAGCCGCTTTACGCGTCCGTCTACCTGTCAATCTGTCTGCTAGTCTGTCTGTCTGTCTGTCCATGTGTCCGTTCGTGCGTCAATCTAGAGAAAACTCCGAGTACCGCCATTCCGCGCGTCGTATACTTTTGGCACATACCCGCTTAACGCGTCCCTCTACCAGTCCGTCTGTCTACCAGTCTGTTCTTCCATGCGTCCATTGGTGCGTCCATCTGGAGAACACTAAAGGTACCGCCATCTCGCATACCCTGTGGCACATAGCCGCTTTACACGTCCGTCTGCCTGTCCGTCTCTCTGCCAGTCGGTCTGTCTGTGCGTCCATTCATCCATTCGTGCGTCAATCTAGAGAACACTCTTAGTACCGCCATCTCGCGCTTCGTATACCCTGTGGCACATACCCGCTTTACTCGTCCGTCTACCTGTCCGTCTCTATGCCAGTCTGTCTGTCCTTCCGTCCGTGCGTCATGTCCGTCCATGCGTCAGTCCGTGCGTCCATCTAGAGAACACTCAAAGTACCACCATCTCGCATACCCTGTGGCACATAGCCACTTTACACGTCCGTCTACCTGTCGGCCTGTCTGCCAGTCTGTCTGTCTGTCTGTCCGTGCGTCCATCTAGAGAACACTCATAGTACCACCATCTTGCATACCCTCTGGCACATAGCCGCTTTACACGTCCGTCTACCTGTCAATCTGTTTGCCAGTCTGTCTGTCTGTCCGTCCGTGCGTGCGTCCGTGCGTCACTCTAGAGAACACTCAGAGTACCGCCATCTCGCATACCCTGTGGCACATAGCTGTTTTACAGGTCCGTCTACCTGTCCGTCTGTCCAATAGTCTGTCCGTCCGTGCGTCCATCTGGAGAACACTCAAAGTGCCGCCATCTTGCATACCCTGTGGCACATAGCCGTTTTACACGTCTATGTTCCTGTCCGACTGTCTGCCAGTCTGTCTGTCTGTCTGTCTGTTCGTGCTTCCGACCGTGCGTCCGTCTAGAGAACACTCAAAGTACAGCCATCCCGCATACCCCATGGCACATAGCCACTTTACAAGTCTGTCTACCTGTCCGTCTGTCTGCCAGTCTGTCTGTCTGTCTGTCCGTCCATGCGTCCGTTCGTGTGTAAATCTAGAAAACAGTCAAAGTACCGCTATCTCGATTATGCTGTGGCACATAGCCGCTTTACACGTCCTTCTACCTGTCCGTCTGTCTGCCAGTCTGTCCGTCTGTCCATTGGTGCGTCCGTTCGTGCATCAATCTAGAGAACACTCAAAGTACCACCATCTCGCATACCCTGTGGCACATAGCCGCTTTACGCGTCCGTCTACCTGTCCATCTGTCTGCCAGTCTGTCTGTCTGTCCATGCGTCCATTCGTGCGTCAATATAGAGAACACTCCGAGTACCGCCATCTCGCGCGTCGTATGCCCTGTGATACATACCCGCTTTACTCGTCCGTCTACCTGTCCGTCTGTCTGCCAGTCTGTCTGTCTGTTACTCCATGCATCCGTCCGTGCGTCCATCTAGAGAACACTCAAAGTACCAACATCGCGCATACCCTGTGGCACATAGCCACTTTACACGTCCATCTACCCGTCTTCCTGTTTGCCAGTCTGTCTGTCTGTCTGTCCGCGCGTCCATCTAGAGAACACTCATAGTACCACCATCTTGCATACCCTGTGGCACATAGCCGCTTTACACGTCTGTCTACCTGTCCGTCTGTATGCCAGTCTGTCTGTCTGTCCGTCCATGCGTCCATTCGTGCGTAAATCTAGAAAACAGTCAAAGTACCGCCATCTCGAATACCCTGTGGCACACAGCCGCTTTACACGTCCATCTACCCGTCCGTCTGTCTGCCAGTCTGTCTGTCTGTCCGTCCGTGCGTCCGTGCGTCCATCTAGAGAACACGCAAAGTACCGCCATCTTGCATACCCTGGGGCATATAGCCGCTTAACAGGTCTGTCTACCTGTCCGTCTGTCTGCCAGTCTGTCCGTCCGTACGTCCGTCCGTGCGTCCATCTAGAGAACACGCAAAGTACCACCATCTCGCATACCCTGTGGCACATAGCCGCTTTACGCGTCCGTCTACCTGTCCATCTGTCTGCCAGTCTGTCTGTCTGTCCATGCGTCCGCTCGTGCGTCAATCTAGAGAAAACTCCGAGTACCGCCATCTCGCGCGTCGTATACCCTGTGGCACATACCCGCTTAACGCGTCCCTCTACCTGTCCATCTGTCTACCAGTCTGTCTGTTCTTCCATGCGTCCCTCGGTGCGTCCATCTAGAGAACACTCAAAGTACGGCCTTCTCGCATACCGTGTGGCACATAGCCGCTTTACACGTCTCCTACCTGCCCGTCTGTATGCCAGTCTGTCTTTCTGTCCGTCCATGCATCTGTTCGTGCGTAAATCTAGAAAACAGTCCTAGTACCGCCATCTTGAATGCCCTGTGGCACATAGCCGCTTTACACGTCCGCCTACCTGTCCGTCTGTCGTCGAGTCTGTTTGTCTGTCCATCCGCGCGTCCGTCCGTGCGTCCATTTAGAGAACACTCAAAGTACCGCCATCTCGCAAACCCTGTGGCGCATAGCCAATTTACACGTCCGTCTACCTGTCTGCCTGTCTGCCAGTCTGTCTGTCTGTGCTTCCATCTAGAGAACCCTCATAGTACCGCCATCTCGAATACCCTGAGGCAAATAGCCGCATCACGCGTCTGTCTACCTGTCCGTCTGTCTGCCAGTCTGTCGGTCTGTCCGTCCGTGCGTCCGTCCTTGCGTCCATCTAGAGAACACGCAAAGTACCGCCATCTCGCATACCCTGTGGCACATAGCCGCTTTACACGTCCGTCTACCTGCCCGTCTCTCTGCCAGTCTGTCTGTCTGTCCGTTCGTGCGTCCGTTCGTGCATCAATCTAGAGAACACTTAAAGTACCACCATCTGGCATACCCTGCGGCACATAGCCGCTTTACGCGTCCGTCTACCTGTCAATCTGTCTGCTAGTCTGTCTGTATGTCTGTCCATGTGTCCGTTCGTGCGTCAATCTAGAGAAAACTCCGAGTACCGCCATCTCGTGCGTCGTATACCCTGTGGCACATACCCGCTTAATGCGTCCCTCTACATGTCCGTCTGTCTACCAGTCTGTTCTTCCATGCGTCCATTGGTGCGTCCATCTAGAGAACACTAAAGGTACCGCCATCTCGCATACAATGTGGCACATAGCCGCTTTACACGTCCGTCTGCCTGTCCGTCTGTCTGCCAGTCGGTCTGTCTGTGCGTCCATTCATCCGTTCGTGCGTCAATGTAGAGAACACTCTTAGTACCGCCATCTCGCGCTTCGTATACCCTGTGGCACATACCCGCTTCACTCGTCCGTCTACCTGTCCGTCTCTCTGCCAGTCTGTCTGTCTGTCCGTCCGTGCGTCATGTCCGTCCATGCGTCAGTCCGTGCGTCCATCTAGAGAACACTCAAAGTACCACCATCTCGCATACCCTGTGGCACATAGCCACTTTACACGTCCGTCTACCTGTCGGCCTGTCTGCCAGTCTATCTGTCTGTCTGTCCGTGCGTCCATCTAGAGAACACTCACAGTACCGCCATCTTGCATACCCTGTGGCACATAGCCGCTTTACACGTCTGTCTACCTGTCCGTCCGTATTCCAGTCTGTCTGTCTGTTCGTCCATGCGTCCATCCGTGCGTCTATCTATGCAACACTTAAAGTACCAACATCTCGCATACTCTGTGGCACATAGCCGCTTTACACGTCCGTATACCTGTCAATCTGTTTGCCAGTCTGTCTGTCTGTCCGTCCGTGCGTGCGTGCGTGCGTCCTTCTAGAGAACACTCAAAGTACCGCCATCTCGCATACCCTGTGGCACATAGCCGCTTTACACGTCCGTCTACCTGTCCGTCTGTCTAACAGTCTGTCCGTCCGTGCGTCCATCTAGAGAACACTCAAAGTACCAACATCGCGCATACCCTGTTGCACCTAGCCGATTTACACGTCCGTCTGCCTGTCAATCTGTCTGCCAGTCTGTCTGTCTGTCTGTCCGTGCGTCCGTCCGTGCGTCCATCTAGAGAACACTCAAAGTACCGCCATCTCGCATACCCTGTGGCACATAGCCGCTTTACACGTCCGTCTACCTGTCAATCTGTCCGCCAGTCTGTCTGTCTGTCCGTCCGTGCGCCCGTCCGTCCGTGCATCCATCTAGAGAACACGCAAAGTACCGCCATCTCGCATACCCTGTGGCACATAGCCGCTTTACACGTCTGTCTACCTGTCCGTCTGTCTGCCAGTCTTTCTGTCTGTCCGTCCGTGCGTCCGTCCATGCGTCCATCTAGAGAACACGCAAAGTACCCCCATCTAGCATACCCTGTGGCACATAGCCGCTTTACACGTCCGTCTACCTGCCCGTCTGTCTGCCAGTCTGTCCGTTCGTGTGTCCGATCGTGCATCAATCCAGAGAACACTCAAAGTACCACCATCTCGCATACCCTGTGGCACATAGCCGCTCTACGCGTCCGTCTACCTGTCCATCTGCCTGCCAGTCTGTCTGTCTGTTCCTCCATGCGTCCGTCCGTGCGTCCATCTAGAGAACACTCTGAGTACTGCCATCTCGTGCGTCCTATACCCTGTGGCACATACCCGCTTCACGCGTCCGTCTACCTGTCCGTCTGTCTGCCAGTCTGCCTGTCTGTTCGTCCATGCGTCCATCCGTGCGTCCATCTAGAGAACACTCAAAGTACCGGCATCTCGCATACCCTGTAGCACATAGCCACTTTACACGTCCATCTACCTGCCAATCTGTCTTCCAGTCTGTCTGCCTGTCCGTCCGTGCGTCCGTTCGTGCGTTCGTTCGTGCGTCCGTCCGTGCGTCCATCTAGAGAACACTCAAATTACCGCCATCTTGCATACCCTGTGGCACATAGCCGCTTTACACGTCTGTCTACCTGTCCGTCTGTCTGCCAGTCTGTTTGTCTGTCCTTTCGTGCGTCCGTCCGTGCGTCCATCTAGAGAACACTCAAAGTACCGCCATCTCGCATACCCTGTGGCACATAGCCGCTTTACAAGTCCGTCTACCTGTCCGTCTGTCTGCCAGTCTGTCTGTCTGTCCGTCCGTGCGCCCATCCTTGCGTCAATCTAGAGAACACTCAAAGTACCACCATCTCGCATACCCTGTGGCACATAGCCACTTTACACGTCCGTCTGCCTGTCCGTCTGTCTGTCTGCCAGTCTGTCTGTCTGTCCGTACGTGCGTCCGTCCATGCGTCTATCCAGAGAACACTCAAAGTATCGCCATCTCGCATACGCTGTGGCACATAGCCACTTTGCACGTCCGTCTACCTGTCCTTCTGTCTGCTACTCTATCTGTCTGTCCGTCCGTGCATCCATTCGTGCGTCCAACCAGAGAACACTCAAAGTATGCCATCTCCCATACCCTGTAGCACATATCCGCTTTACACGTTCGCCTACCTGTCCGTCTGTCTGCCAGTCTGTCTGTCTGTCCGTCCGTGCGTCCTTCCGTGCGTCCGTCTAGAGAACACTAAAAGTACCACCATCTATCATACCCTGTGGCACATAGCCGCTTCACATGCCGTCTATCTGTCCGTCTGTCTGCCAGTCTGTCTGTCTGTCCGTCCGTGCGTCCGTCCGTGCGTCCATCTAGAGAACACTCAAAGTACCGCCATCTCGCATACCCTGTGGCACATAGCCGCTTCACACGTCCGTCTATCTATCCGTCTGTCTGCCAGTCTGTCTGTCTGTTCGTCCATGCATCCGTCCGTTTGTCCCTCTAGAGAACACTCAGAGTACCGCCATCCCGCGCGTCGTATACCTTGTGGCACATACCCGCTTCACACGTCCGTGTACCCTTCCGTCTGTCTGCCAGTCTGTCTCTCTGTTTGTCTACGCGTCAATCCGTGCGTCCATCTAGACAGTACTCAAACTGCCGCCATCTCGCATACCCTGTGGCACATAGCCACTTTACACGTCTGTCTACCTGTCCGTCTGTATGCCAGTCTGTCTGTCTGTCCCTCCATGCGTCCGTTCGTGTGTAAATCTAGAAAACAAAGTACCGCCATCTCGAATACCCTGTGGCACATAGCCGTTTTACACGCCCGTCTACCTGTCCATCTGTTTGCCAGTCTGTCTGTCTGACGTCCGTGCGTCCGTCCGTGCGTCCGTCCGTGCGTCCATCTAGAGAACACGCAAAGTACCGCCATCTTGCATACCCTGTGGCACATAGCCGCTTTACACATCTGTCTACCTGTCCGTCTGTCTGCAGTCTGTCTGTCTGTCCGTCCGTGCGTCCATCTAGAGAACACGCAAAGTACCGCCATCTCGCATACCCTGTGGCACATAGCCGCTTTATACATCTGTCTACCTGTCCGTCTGCCTGTCCGTGCGTCCGTCCGTGCCTCCATCTAGAGAACACGCAAAGTACCACCATCTCGCATACCCTGTGGCACATAGCCTCTTTAGACATCCGTCTACCTGCCCGTCTGTCTGCCAATCTGTCTGTCTGTCCGTTCGTGCGTCCGTTCATGCATCAATCTAGAGAACACTCAAAGTACCACCATCTCGCATACGCTGTGGCACATAGCCGCTTTACGCGTCCGTCTACCTGTCCGTCTGTATGCCAGTCTGTCTGTCTGTCCGTCCATGCGTCCGTTCGTGTGTAAATCTAGAAAACAGTCAAAGTACCGCCATTTCGATTACGCTGTGGCACATAGACCCTTTACACGTCCTTGTACCTGTCCGTCTGTCTGCCAGTCTGTCCGTCTATCCGTTGGTGCGTCCGTTCGTGCATCAATCTAGAGAACACTCAAAGTACCACCATCTCGCATACCCTGTGGCACATAGCCGCTTTACGCGTCCGTCTACCTGTCCATCTGTCTGCCAGTCTGTCTGTCTGTCTGTCTGTCCATGCGTCCATTCGTGCGTCAATATAGAGAACACTCCGAGTACCGCCATCTCGCGCGTCGTATACCCTGTGGTACATATCCGCTTTACTCGTCCGTCTACCTGTCCGTCTGTCTGCCAGTCTGTCTGTCTGTTCCTCCATGCATCCGTCCGTGCGTCCATCTAGAGAACACTCAAAGTACCAACATTGCGCATACCCTGTTGCACCTAGCCGTTTTACTCGTCCGTCTACCTGTCAATCTGTCTGCCAGTCTGTCTGTCTGTCTGTCCGTGCGTCCGTCCGTGCGTCCATCTAGAGAACACTCAAAGTACCGCCATCTCGCATACCCTGTGGCACATAGCCGCTTTACAAGTCCGTCTACCTGTCCGTCTGTCTGCCAGTCTGTCTGTCTGTCCGTCCGTGCGCCCATCCTTGCGTCAATCTAGAGAACACTCAAAGTACCACCATCTCGCATACCCTGTGGCACATAGCCACTTTACACGTCCGTCTACCTGTCCGTCTGTCTGTCTGCCAGTCTGTCTGTCTGTCCGTCCGTGCGTCCGTCCATGCGTCTATCCAGAGAACACTCAAAGTATCGCCATCTCGCATACGCTGTGGCACATAGCCACTTTGCACGTCCGTCTACCTGTCCTTCTGTCTGCTACACTATCTGTCTGTCCGTCCGTGCATCCATTCGTGCGTCCAACCAGAGAACACTCAAAGTATGCCATCTCCCATACCCTGTAGCACATATTCGCTATGCACGTTCGCCTACCTGTCCGTCTGTCTGCCAGTCTGTCTGTCTGTCCATCTGTGCGTCGTTCCGTGCGTCCGTCTAGAGAACACTAAAAGTACCACCATCTATCATACCCTGTGGCACATAGCCGCTTCACACGCCGTCTATCTGTCCGTCTGTCTGCCAGTCTGTCTGTCTGTCCGTCCGTGCGTCCGTCCGTGCGTCCATCTAGAGAACACTCAAAGTACCGCCATCTCGCATACCCTGTGGCACATAGCCGCTTCACACGTCCGTCTATCTGTCCGTCTGTCTGCCAGTCTGTCTGTCTGTTCGTCCATGCATCCGTCCGTTTGTCCCTCTAGAGAACACTCAGAGTACCGCCATCCCGCGCGTCGTATACCTTGTGGCACATACCCGCTTTACACGTCCGTGTACCCTTC
Source organism: Rhipicephalus microplus (assembly GCF_043290135.1). NCBI lineage: Eukaryota > Metazoa > Arthropoda > Arachnida > Ixodida > Ixodidae > Rhipicephalus > Rhipicephalus microplus. The sequence continues at coordinate 288,488,177 of NC_134702.1, forward strand.
CGTCTGTCTGCCAGTCTGTCTCTCTGTTTGTCTACGCGTCAATCCATGCGTCTATCTAGACAGTACTCAAACTGCCGCCATCTCGCATACCCTGTGGCACATAGCCACTTTACACGTCTGTCTACCTGTCCGTCTGTATGCCAGTCTGTCTGTCTGTCCCTCCATGCGTCCGTTCGTGTGTAAATCTAGAAAACAAAGTACCGCCATCTCGAATACCCTGTGGCACATAGCCGCTTTACACGCCCGTCTACCTGTCCATCTGTTTGCCAGTCTGTCTGTCTGACGTCCGTGCGTCCGTCCGTGCGTCCGTCCGTGCGTCCATCTAGAGAACACGCAAAGTACCGCCATCTTGCATACCCTGTGGCACATAGCCGCTTTACACATCTGTCTACCTGTCCGTCTGTCTGCAGTCTGTCTGTCTGTCCGTCCGTGCGTCCATCTAGAGAACACGCAAAGTACCGCCATCTCGCATACCCTGTGGCACATAGCCGCTTTACACATCTCTCTACCTGTCCGTCTGTCTGTCCGTGCGTCCGTCCGTGCCTCCATCTAGAGAACACGCAAAGTACCACCATCTCGCATACCCTGTGGCACATAGCCTCTTTAGACGTCCGTCTACCTGCCCGTCTGTCTGCCAATCTGTCTGTCTGTCCGTTCGTGCGTCCATTCATGCATCAATCTAGAGAACACTCAAAGTACCACCATCTCGCATACGCTGTGACACATAGACGCTTTACACGTCCTTGTACCTGTCCGTCTGTCTGCCAGTCTGTCCGTCTATCCGTTGGTGCGTCCGTTCGTGCATCAATCTAGAGAACACTCAAAGTACCACCATCTCGCATACCCTGTGGCACATAGCCGCTCTACGCGTCCGTCTACCTGTCCATCTGTCTGCCAGTCTGTCTGTCTGTCTGTCCATGCGTCCATTCGTGCGTCAATATAGAGAACACTCCGAGTACCGCCATCTCGCGCGTCGTATACCCTGTGGTACATATCCGCTTTACTCGTCCGTCTACCTGTCCGTCTGTCTGCCAGTCTGTCTGTCTGTTCCTCCATGCATCCGTCCGTGCGTCCATCTAGAGAACACTCAAAGTACCAACATTGCGCATACCCTGTTGCACCTAGCCGATTTACTCGTCCGTCTACCTGTCAATCTGTCTGCCAGTCTGTCTGTCTGTCTGTCCGTGCGTCCGTCCGTGCGTCCATCTAGAGAACACTCAAAGTACCGCCATCTCGCATACCCTGTGGCACATAGCCGCTTTACACGTCTCACAACCTGTCCGTCCGTCTGCCAGTCTGTCTGTCAGTTCGTCCATGCATCCGTCCGTGCGTCCATCTGGAGAACACTCTGAGTACCGCCATCTCGTGCGTCGTATACAATGTGGCACATAGCCACTTTACACGTCTGTCTACCTGTCCGTCTGTCTGCCAGTCTGTCTGTCTGTCCGTCCGTGCGCGCGTCCGTGCGTCCATCTAGAGAACACTCAAAGTACCGCCATTTCGCATACCCTGTGGCACATAGCCGCTTTACACGTCCGTCTGCCTGTCCGTCTGTCTGCCAGTCGGTCTGTCTGTGCGTCCATTCATCCGTTCGTGCGTCAATATAGAGAACACTCCGAGTACCGCCATCTCGCGCGTCGTATGCCCTGTGATACATACCCGCTTTACTCGTCCGTCTACCTGTCCGTCTGTCTGCCAGTCTGTCTGTCTGTTACTCCATGCATCCGTCCGTGCGTCCATCTAGAGAACACTCAAAGTACCAACATCGCGCATACCCTGTGGCACATAGCCACTTTACACGTCCATCTACCCGTCTTCCTGTTTGCCAGTCTGTCTGTCTGTCTGTCCGCGCGTCCATCTAGAGAACACTCATAGTACCACCATCTTGCATACCCTGTGGCACATAGCCGCTTTACACGTCTGTCTACCTGTCCGTCTGTATGCCAGTCTGTCTGTCTGTCCGTCCATGCGTCCATTCGTGCGTAAATCTAGAAAACAGTCAAAGTACCGCCATCTCGAATACCCTGTGGCACACAGCCGCTTTACACGTCCATCTACCCGTCCGTCTGTCTGCCAGTCTGTCTGTCTGTCCGTCCGTGCGTCCGTGCGTCCATCTAGAGAACACGCAAAGTACCGCCATCTTGCATACCCTGGGGCATATAGCCGCTTAACAGGTCTGTCTACCTGTCCGTCTGTCTGCCAGTCTGTCCGTCCGTACGTCCGTCCGTGCGTCCATCTAGAGAACACGCAAAGTACCACCATCTCGCATACCCTGTGGCACATAGCCGCTTTACGCGTCCGTCTACCTGTCCATCTGTCTGCCAGTCTGTCTGTCTGTCCATGCGTCCGCTCGTGCGTCAATCTAGAGAAAACTCCGAGTACCGCCATCTCGCGCGTCGTATACCCTGTGGCACATACCCGCTTAACGCGTCCCTCTACCTGTCCATCTGTCTACCAGTCTGTCTGTTCTTCCATGCGTCCCTCGGTGCGTCCATCTAGAGAACACTCAAAGTACGGCCTTCTCGCATACCGTGTGGCACATAGCCGCTTTACACGTCTCCTACCTGCCCGTCTGTATGCCAGTCTGTCTTTCTGTCCGTCCATGCATCTGTTCGTGCGTAAATCTAGAAAACAGTCCTAGTACCGCCATCTTGAATGCCCTGTGGCACATAGCCGCTTTACACGTCCGCCTACCTGTCCGTCTGTCGTCGAGTCTGTTTGTCTGTCCATCCGCGCGTCCGTCCGTGCGTCCATTTAGAGAACACTCAAAGTACCGCCATCTCGCAAACCCTGTGGCGCATAGCCAATTTACACGTCCGTCTACCTGTCTGCCTGTCTGCCAGTCTGTCTGTCTGTGCTTCCATCTAGAGAACCCTCATAGTACCGCCATCTCGAATACCCTGAGGCAAATAGCCGCATCACGCGTCTGTCTACCTGTCCGTCTGTCTGCCAGTCTGTCGGTCTGTCCGTCCGTGCGTCCGTCCTTGCGTCCATCTAGAGAACACGCAAAGTACCGCCATCTCGCATACCCTGTGGCACATAGCCGCTTTACACGTCCGTCTACCTGCCCGTCTCTCTGCCAGTCTGTCTGTCTGTCCGTTCGTGCGTCCGTTCGTGCATCAATCTAGAGAACACTTAAAGTACCACCATCTGGCATACCCTGCGGCACATAGCCGCTTTACGCGTCCGTCTACCTGTCAATCTGTCTGCTAGTCTGTCTGTATGTCTGTCCATGTGTCCGTTCGTGCGTCAATCTAGAGAAAACTCCGAGTACCGCCATCTCGTGCGTCGTATACCCTGTGGCACATACCCGCTTAATGCGTCCCTCTACATGTCCGTCTGTCTACCAGTCTGTTCTTCCATGCGTCCATTGGTGCGTCCATCTAGAGAACACTAAAGGTACCGCCATCTCGCATACAATGTGGCACATAGCCGCTTTACACGTCCGTCTGCCTGTCCGTCTGTCTGCCAGTCGGTCTGTCTGTGCGTCCATTCATCCGTTCGTGCGTCAATGTAGAGAACACTCTTAGTACCGCCATCTCGCGCTTCGTATACCCTGTGGCACATACCCGCTTCACTCGTCCGTCTACCTGTCCGTCTCTCTGCCAGTCTGTCTGTCTGTCCGTCCGTGCGTCATGTCCGTCCATGCGTCAGTCCGTGCGTCCATCTAGAGAACACTCAAAGTACCACCATCTCGCATACCCTGTGGCACATAGCCACTTTACACGTCCGTCTACCTGTCGGCCTGTCTGCCAGTCTATCTGTCTGTCTGTCCGTGCGTCCATCTAGAGAACACTCACAGTACCGCCATCTTGCATACCCTGTGGCACATAGCCGCTTTACACGTCTGTCTACCTGTCCGTCCGTATTCCAGTCTGTCTGTCTGTTCGTCCATGCGTCCATCCGTGCGTCTATCTATGCAACACTTAAAGTACCAACATCTCGCATACTCTGTGGCACATAGCCGCTTTACACGTCCGTATACCTGTCAATCTGTTTGCCAGTCTGTCTGTCTGTCCGTCCGTGCGTGCGTGCGTGCGTCCTTCTAGAGAACACTCAAAGTACCGCCATCTCGCATACCCTGTGGCACATAGCCGCTTTACACGTCCGTCTACCTGTCCGTCTGTCTAACAGTCTGTCCGTCCGTGCGTCCATCTAGAGAACACTCAAAGTACCAACATCGCGCATACCCTGTTGCACCTAGCCGATTTACACGTCCGTCTGCCTGTCAATCTGTCTGCCAGTCTGTCTGTCTGTCTGTCCGTGCGTCCGTCCGTGCGTCCATCTAGAGAACACTCAAAGTACCGCCATCTCGCATACCCTGTGGCACATAGCCGCTTTACACGTCCGTCTACCTGTCAATCTGTCCGCCAGTCTGTCTGTCTGTCCGTCCGTGCGCCCGTCCGTCCGTGCATCCATCTAGAGAACACGCAAAGTACCGCCATCTCGCATACCCTGTGGCACATAGCCGCTTTACACGTCTGTCTACCTGTCCGTCTGTCTGCCAGTCTTTCTGTCTGTCCGTCCGTGCGTCCGTCCATGCGTCCATCTAGAGAACACGCAAAGTACCCCCATCTAGCATACCCTGTGGCACATAGCCGCTTTACACGTCCGTCTACCTGCCCGTCTGTCTGCCAGTCTGTCCGTTCGTGTGTCCGATCGTGCATCAATCCAGAGAACACTCAAAGTACCACCATCTCGCATACCCTGTGGCACATAGCCGCTCTACGCGTCCGTCTACCTGTCCATCTGCCTGCCAGTCTGTCTGTCTGTTCCTCCATGCGTCCGTCCGTGCGTCCATCTAGAGAACACTCTGAGTACTGCCATCTCGTGCGTCCTATACCCTGTGGCACATACCCGCTTCACGCGTCCGTCTACCTGTCCGTCTGTCTGCCAGTCTGCCTGTCTGTTCGTCCATGCGTCCATCCGTGCGTCCATCTAGAGAACACTCAAAGTACCGGCATCTCGCATACCCTGTAGCACATAGCCACTTTACACGTCCATCTACCTGCCAATCTGTCTTCCAGTCTGTCTGCCTGTCCGTCCGTGCGTCCGTTCGTGCGTTCGTTCGTGCGTCCGTCCGTGCGTCCATCTAGAGAACACTCAAATTACCGCCATCTTGCATACCCTGTGGCACATAGCCGCTTTACACGTCTGTCTACCTGTCCGTCTGTCTGCCAGTCTGTTTGTCTGTCCTTTCGTGCGTCCGTCCGTGCGTCCATCTAGAGAACACTCAAAGTACCGCCATCTCGCATACCCTGTGGCACATAGCCGCTTTACAAGTCCGTCTACCTGTCCGTCTGTCTGCCAGTCTGTCTGTCTGTCCGTCCGTGCGCCCATCCTTGCGTCAATCTAGAGAACACTCAAAGTACCACCATCTCGCATACCCTGTGGCACATAGCCACTTTACACGTCCGTCTGCCTGTCCGTCTGTCTGTCTGCCAGTCTGTCTGTCTGTCCGTACGTGCGTCCGTCCATGCGTCTATCCAGAGAACACTCAAAGTATCGCCATCTCGCATACGCTGTGGCACATAGCCACTTTGCACGTCCGTCTACCTGTCCTTCTGTCTGCTACTCTATCTGTCTGTCCGTCCGTGCATCCATTCGTGCGTCCAACCAGAGAACACTCAAAGTATGCCATCTCCCATACCCTGTAGCACATATCCGCTTTACACGTTCGCCTACCTGTCCGTCTGTCTGCCAGTCTGTCTGTCTGTCCGTCCGTGCGTCCTTCCGTGCGTCCGTCTAGAGAACACTAAAAGTACCACCATCTATCATACCCTGTGGCACATAGCCGCTTCACATGCCGTCTATCTGTCCGTCTGTCTGCCAGTCTGTCTGTCTGTCCGTCCGTGCGTCCGTCCGTGCGTCCATCTAGAGAACACTCAAAGTACCGCCATCTCGCATACCCTGTGGCACATAGCCGCTTCACACGTCCGTCTATCTATCCGTCTGTCTGCCAGTCTGTCTGTCTGTTCGTCCATGCATCCGTCCGTTTGTCCCTCTAGAGAACACTCAGAGTACCGCCATCCCGCGCGTCGTATACCTTGTGGCACATACCCGCTTCACACGTCCGTGTACCCTTCCGTCTGTCTGCCAGTCTGTCTCTCTGTTTGTCTACGCGTCAATCCGTGCGTCCATCTAGACAGTACTCAAACTGCCGCCATCTCGCATACCCTGTGGCACATAGCCACTTTACACGTCTGTCTACCTGTCCGTCTGTATGCCAGTCTGTCTGTCTGTCCCTCCATGCGTCCGTTCGTGTGTAAATCTAGAAAACAAAGTACCGCCATCTCGAATACCCTGTGGCACATAGCCGTTTTACACGCCCGTCTACCTGTCCATCTGTTTGCCAGTCTGTCTGTCTGACGTCCGTGCGTCCGTCCGTGCGTCCGTCCGTGCGTCCATCTAGAGAACACGCAAAGTACCGCCATCTTGCATACCCTGTGGCACATAGCCGCTTTACACATCTGTCTACCTGTCCGTCTGTCTGCAGTCTGTCTGTCTGTCCGTCCGTGCGTCCATCTAGAGAACACGCAAAGTACCGCCATCTCGCATACCCTGTGGCACATAGCCGCTTTATACATCTGTCTACCTGTCCGTCTGCCTGTCCGTGCGTCCGTCCGTGCCTCCATCTAGAGAACACGCAAAGTACCACCATCTCGCATACCCTGTGGCACATAGCCTCTTTAGACATCCGTCTACCTGCCCGTCTGTCTGCCAATCTGTCTGTCTGTCCGTTCGTGCGTCCGTTCATGCATCAATCTAGAGAACACTCAAAGTACCACCATCTCGCATACGCTGTGGCACATAGCCGCTTTACGCGTCCGTCTACCTGTCCGTCTGTATGCCAGTCTGTCTGTCTGTCCGTCCATGCGTCCGTTCGTGTGTAAATCTAGAAAACAGTCAAAGTACCGCCATTTCGATTACGCTGTGGCACATAGACCCTTTACACGTCCTTGTACCTGTCCGTCTGTCTGCCAGTCTGTCCGTCTATCCGTTGGTGCGTCCGTTCGTGCATCAATCTAGAGAACACTCAAAGTACCACCATCTCGCATACCCTGTGGCACATAGCCGCTTTACGCGTCCGTCTACCTGTCCATCTGTCTGCCAGTCTGTCTGTCTGTCTGTCTGTCCATGCGTCCATTCGTGCGTCAATATAGAGAACACTCCGAGTACCGCCATCTCGCGCGTCGTATACCCTGTGGTACATATCCGCTTTACTCGTCCGTCTACCTGTCCGTCTGTCTGCCAGTCTGTCTGTCTGTTCCTCCATGCATCCGTCCGTGCGTCCATCTAGAGAACACTCAAAGTACCAACATTGCGCATACCCTGTTGCACCTAGCCGTTTTACTCGTCCGTCTACCTGTCAATCTGTCTGCCAGTCTGTCTGTCTGTCTGTCCGTGCGTCCGTCCGTGCGTCCATCTAGAGAACACTCAAAGTACCGCCATCTCGCATACCCTGTGGCACATAGCCGCTTTACAAGTCCGTCTACCTGTCCGTCTGTCTGCCAGTCTGTCTGTCTGTCCGTCCGTGCGCCCATCCTTGCGTCAATCTAGAGAACACTCAAAGTACCACCATCTCGCATACCCTGTGGCACATAGCCACTTTACACGTCCGTCTACCTGTCCGTCTGTCTGTCTGCCAGTCTGTCTGTCTGTCCGTCCGTGCGTCCGTCCATGCGTCTATCCAGAGAACACTCAAAGTATCGCCATCTCGCATACGCTGTGGCACATAGCCACTTTGCACGTCCGTCTACCTGTCCTTCTGTCTGCTACACTATCTGTCTGTCCGTCCGTGCATCCATTCGTGCGTCCAACCAGAGAACACTCAAAGTATGCCATCTCCCATACCCTGTAGCACATATTCGCTATGCACGTTCGCCTACCTGTCCGTCTGTCTGCCAGTCTGTCTGTCTGTCCATCTGTGCGTCGTTCCGTGCGTCCGTCTAGAGAACACTAAAAGTACCACCATCTATCATACCCTGTGGCACATAGCCGCTTCACACGCCGTCTATCTGTCCGTCTGTCTGCCAGTCTGTCTGTCTGTCCGTCCGTGCGTCCGTCCGTGCGTCCATCTAGAGAACACTCAAAGTACCGCCATCTCGCATACCCTGTGGCACATAGCCGCTTCACACGTCCGTCTATCTGTCCGTCTGTCTGCCAGTCTGTCTGTCTGTTCGTCCATGCATCCGTCCGTTTGTCCCTCTAGAGAACACTCAGAGTACCGCCATCCCGCGCGTCGTATACCTTGTGGCACATACCCGCTTTACACGTCCGTGTACCCTTCCGTCTGTCTGCCAGTCTGTCTCTCTGTTTGTCTACGCGTCAATCCATGCGTCTATCTAGACAGTACTCAAACTGCCGCCATCTCGCATACCCTGTGGCACATAGCCACTTTACACGTCTGTCTACCTGTCCGTCTGTATGCCAGTCTGTCTGTCTGTCCCTCCATGCGTCCGTTCGTGTGTAAATCTAGAAAACAAAGTACCGCCATCTCGAATACCCTGTGGCACATAGCCGCTTTACACGCCCGTCTACCTGTCCATCTGTTTGCCAGTCTGTCTGTCTGACGTCCGTGCGTCCGTCCGTGCGTCCGTCCGTGCGTCCATCTAGAGAACACGCAAAGTACCGCCATCTTGCATACCCTGTGGCACATAGCCGCTTTACACATCTGTCTACCTGTCCGTCTGTCTGCAGTCTGTCTGTCTGTCCGTCCGTGCGTCCATCTAGAGAACACGCAAAGTACCGCCATCTCGCATACCCTGTGGCACATAGCCGCTTTACACATCTCTCTACCTGTCCGTCTGTCTGTCCGTGCGTCCGTCCGTGCCTCCATCTAGAGAACACGCAAAGTACCACCATCTCGCATACCCTGTGGCACATAGCCTCTTTAGACGTCCGTCTACCTGCCCGTCTGTCTGCCAATCTGTCTGTCTGTCCGTTCGTGCGTCCATTCATGCATCAATCTAGAGAACACTCAAAGTACCACCATCTCGCATACGCTGTGACACATAGACGCTTTACACGTCCTTGTACCTGTCCGTCTGTCTGCCAGTCTGTCCGTCTATCCGTTGGTGCGTCCGTTCGTGCATCAATCTAGAGAACACTCAAAGTACCACCATCTCGCATACCCTGTGGCACATAGCCGCTCTACGCGTCCGTCTACCTGTCCATCTGTCTGCCAGTCTGTCTGTCTGTCTGTCCATGCGTCCATTCGTGCGTCAATATAGAGAACACTCCGAGTACCGCCATCTCGCGCGTCGTATACCCTGTGGTACATATCCGCTTTACTCGTCCGTCTACCTGTCCGTCTGTCTGCCAGTCTGTCTGTCTGTTCCTCCATGCATCCGTCCGTGCGTCCATCTAGAGAACACTCAAAGTACCAACATTGCGCATACCCTGTTGCACCTAGCCGATTTACTCGTCCGTCTACCTGTCAATCTGTCTGCCAGTCTGTCTGTCTGTCTGTCCGTGCGTCCGTCCGTGCGTCCATCTAGAGAACACTCAAAGTACCGCCATCTCGCATACCCTGTGGCACATAGCCGCTTTACACGTCTCACAACCTGTCCGTCCGTCTGCCAGTCTGTCTGTCAGTTCGTCCATGCATCCGTCCGTGCGTCCATCTGGAGAACACTCTGAGTACCGCCATCTCGTGCGTCGTATACAATGTGGCACATAGCCACTTTACACGTCTGTCTACCTGTCCGTCTGTCTGCCAGTCTGTCTGTCTGTCCGTCCGTGCGCGCGTCCGTGCGTCCATCTAGAGAACACTCAAAGTACCGCCATTTCGCATACCCTGTGGCACATAGCCGCTTTACACGTCCGTCTGCCTGTCCGTCTGTCTGCCAGTCGGTCTGTCTGTGCGTCCATTCATCCGTTCGTGCGTCAATGTAGAGAACACTCTTAGTACCGCCATCTCGCGCTTCGTATACCCTGTGGCACATACCCGCTTTACTCGTCCGTCTACCTGTCCGTCTCTCTGCCAGTCTGTCTGTCTGTCCGTCCGTGCGTCATGTCCGTCCATGCGTCAGTCCGTGCGTCCATCTAGAGAACACTCAAAGTACCACCATCTCGCATACCCTGTGGCACATAGCCACTTTACACGTCCGTCTACCTGTCGGCCTGTCTGCCAGTCTGTCTGTCTGTCTGTCCATGCGTCCATCTAGAGAACACTCATAGTACCGCCATCTTGCATACCCTGTGGCACATAGCCGCTTTACACGTCTGTCTACCTGTCCGTCCGAATTCCAGTCTGTCTGTCTGTTCGTCCATGCGTCCATCCGTGCGTCTATCTAGACAACTCTCAAAGTACCAACATCTCGCATACTCTGTGGCACATAGCTGCTTTACACGTCCGTCTACCTGTCAATCTGTTTGCCAGTCTGTCTGTCTGTGCGTCCGTGCGTGCGTCCGTGCGTCCTTCTAGAGAACACTCAAAGTACCGCCATCTCGCATACCCTGTGGCACATAGCCGCTTTACACGTCCGTCTACCTGTCAATCTGTCTGCTAGTCTGTCTGTCTGTCTGTCCATGTGTCCGTTCGTGCGTCAATCTAGAGAAAACTCCGAGTACCGCCATCTCGTGCGTCGTATACCCTGTGGCACATACCCGCTTAACGCGTCCCTCTACCTGTCCGTCTGTCTACCAGTCTGTTCTTCCATGCGTCCATTGGTGCGTCCATCTAGAGAACACTAAAGGTACCGCCATCTCGCATACAATGTGGCACATAGCCGCTTTACACGTCCGTCTGCCTGTCCGTCTGTCTGCCAGTCGGTCTGTCTGTGCGTCCATTCATCCGTTCGTGCGTCAATGTAGAGAACACTCATAGTACCGCCATCTCGCGCTTCGTATACCCTGTGGCACATACCCGCTTCACTCGTCCGTCTACCTGTCCGTCTCTCTGCCAGTCTGTCTGTCCGTCCGTGCGTCATGTCTGTCCATGCGTCAGTCCGTGCGTCCATCTAGAGAACACTCAAAGTACCACCATCTCGCATACCCTGTGGCACATAGCCACTTTACACGTCCGTCTACCTGTCGGCCTGTCTGCCAGTCTGTCTGTCTGTCTGTCCGTGCGTCCATCTAGAGAACACTCACAGTACCGCCATCTTGCATACCCTGTGGCACATAGCCGCTTTACACGTCTGTCTACCTGTCCGTCCGTATTCCAGTCTGTCTGTCTGTTCGTCCATGCGTCCATCCGTGCGTCTATCTATGCAACACTTAAAGTACCAACATCTCGCATACTCTGTGGCACATAGCCGCTTTACACGTCCGTATACCTGTCAATCTGTTTGCCAGTCTGTCTGTCTGTCCGTCCGTGCGTGCGTGCGTGCGTCCTTCTAGAGAACACTCAAAGTACCGCCATCTCGCATACCCTGTGGCACATAGCCGCTTTACACGTCCGTCTACCTGTCCGTCTGTCTAACAGTCTGTCCGTCCGTGCGTCCATCTAGAGAACACTCAAAGTACCAACATCGCGCATACCCTGCTGCACCTAGCCGATTTACACGTCCGTCTACCTGTCAATCTGTCTGCCAGTCTGTCTGTCTGTCTGTCCGTGCGTCCGTCCGTGCGTCCATCTAGAGAACACTCAAAGTACCGCCATCTCGCACACCCTGTGGCACATAGCCGCTTTACACGTCCGTCTACCTGTCAATCTGTCCGCCAGTCTGTCTGTCTGTCCGTCCGTGCGCCCGTCCGTGCATCCATCTAGAGAACACGCAAAGTACCGCCATCTCGCATACCCTGTGGCACATAGCCGCTTTACACGTCCGTCTACCTGCCCGTCTGTCTGCCAGTCTGTCCGTTCGTGTGTCCGATCGTGCATCAATCCAGAGAACACTCAAAGTACCACCATCTCGCATACCCTGTGGCACATAGCCGCTTTAGGCGTCCGTCTACCTGTCCGTCTGTCTGCCAGTCTGCCTGTCTGTTCGTCCATGCGTCCATCCGTGCGTCCATCTAGAGAACACTCAAAGTACCGGCATCTCGCATACCCTGTAGCACATAGCCACTTTACACGTCCATCTACCTGCCAATCTGTCTTCCAGTCTGTCTGCCTGTCCGTCCGTGCGTCCGTTCGTGCGTTCGTTCGTGCGTCCGTCCGTGCGTCCATCTAGAGAACACTCAAATTACCGCCATCTTGCATACCCTGTGGCACATAGCCGCTTTACAAGTCCGTCTACCTGTCCGTCTGTCTGCCAGTCTGTCTGTCTGTCCGTCCGTGCACCCATCCTTGCGTCAATCTAGAGAACACTCAAAGTACCACCATCTCGCATACCCTGTGGCACATAGCCACTTTACACGTCCGTCTACCTGTCCGTCTGTCTGTCTGCCAGTCTGTCTGTCTGTCCGTCCGTGCGTCCGTCCATGCGTCTATCCAGAGAACACTCAAAGTATCGCCATCTCGCATACTCTGTGGCACATAGCCACTTTGCACGTCCGTCTACCTGTCCTTCTGTCTGCTACTCTATCTGTCTGTCCGTCCGTGCATCCATTCGTGCGTCCAACCAGAGAACACTCAAAGTATGCCATCTCCCATACCCTGTAGCACATATCCGCTTTACACGTTCGCCTACCTGTCCGTCTGTCTGCCAGTCTGTCTGTCTGTCCATCCGTGCGTCCTTCCGTGCGTCCGTCTAGAGAACACTAAAAGTACCACCATCTATCATACCCTGTGGCACATAGCCGCTTCACACGCCGTCTATCTGTCCGTCTGTCTGCCAGTCTGTCTGTCTGTCCGTCCGTGCGTCCGTCCGTGCGTCCATCTAGAGAACACTCAAAGTACCGCCATCTCGCATACCCTGTGGCACATAGCCGCTTCACACGTCCGTCTATCTGTCCGTCTGTCTGCCAGTCTGTCTGTCTGTTCGTCCATGCATCCGTCCGTTTGTCCCTCTAGAGAACACTCAGAGTACCGCCATCCCGCGCGTCGTATACCTTGTGGCACATACCCGCTTCACACGTCCGTGTACCCTTCCGTCTGTCTGCCAGTCTGTCTCTCTGTTTGTCTACGCGTCAATCCGTGCGTCCATCTAGACAGTACTCAAACTGCCGCCATCTCGCATACCCTGTGGCACATAGCCACTTTACACGTCTGTCTACCTGTCCGTCTGTATGCCAGTCTGTCTGTCTGTCCCTCCATGCGTCCGTTCGTGTGTAAATCTAGAAAACAAAGTACCGCCATCTCGAATACCCTGTGGCACATAGCCGTTTTACACGCCCGTCTACCTGTCCATCTGTTTGCCAGTCTGTCTGTCTGACGTCCGTGCGTCCGTCCGTGCGTCCGTCCGTGCGTCCATCTAGAGAACACGCAAAGTACCGCCGTCTTGCATACCCTGTGGCACATAGCCGCTTTACACATCTGTCTACCTGTCCGTCTGTCTGCAGTCTGTCTGTCTGTCCGTCCGTGCGTCCATCTAGAGAACACGCAAAGTACCGCCATCTCGCATACCCTGTGGCACATAGCCGCTTTACACATCTGTCTACCTGTCCGTCTGCCTGTCCGTGCGTCCGTCCGTGCCTCCATCTAGAGAACACGCAAAGTACCACCATCTCGCATACCCTGTGGCACATAGCCTCTTTAGACGTCCGTCTACCTGCCCGTCTGTCTGCCAATCTGTCTGTCTGTCCGTTCGTGCGTCCGTTCATGCATCAATCTAGAGAACACTCAAAGTACCACCATCTCGCATACGCTGTGGCACATAGCCGCTTTACGCGTCCGTCTACCTGTCCGTCTGTATGCCAGTCTGTCTGTCTGTCCGTCCATGCGTCCGTTCGTGTGTAAATCTAGAAAACAGTCAAAGTACCGCCATCTCGATTACGCTGTGGCACATAGACGCTTTACACGTCCTTGTACCTGTCCGTCTGTCTGCCAGTCTGTCCGTCTATCCGTTGGTGCGTCCGTTCGTGCATCAATCTAGAGAACACTCAAAGTACCACCATCTCGCATACCCTGTGGCACATAGCCGCTTTACGCGTCCGTCTACCTGTCCATCTGTCTGCCAGTCTGTCTGTCTGTCTGTCTGTCCATGCGTCCATTCGTGCGTCAATATAGAGAACACTCCGAGTACCGCCATCTCGCGCGTCGTATACCCTGTGGTACATATCCGCTTTACTCGTCCGTCTACCTGTCCGTCTGTCTGCCAGTCTGTCTGTCTGTTCCTCCATGCATCCGTCCGTGCGTCCATCTAGAGAACACTCAAAGTACCAACATTGCGCATACCCTGTTGCACCTAGCCGATTTACTCGTCCGTCTACCTGTCAATCTGTCTGCCAGTCTGTCTGTCTGTCTGTCCGTGCGTCCGTCCGTGCGTCCATCTAGAGAACACTCAAAGTACCGCCATCTCGCATACCCTGTGGCACATAGCCGCTTTACACGTCTGTCTACCTGTCCGTCCGTCTGCCAGTCTGTCTGTCAGTTCGTCCATGCATCCGTCCGTGCGTCCATCTGGAGAACACTCAAAGTACCGCCATTTCGCATACCCTGTGGCACATAGCCGCTTTACACGTCCGTCTGCCTGTCCGTCTGTCTGCCAGTCGGTCTGTCTGTGCGTCCATGCGTCCATCTAGAGAACACTCATAGTACCGCCATCTTGCATACCCTGTGGCACATAGCCGCTTTACACGTCTGTCTACCTGTCCGTCCGTATTCCAGTCTGTCTGTCTGTTCGTCCATGCGTCCATCCGTGCGTCTATCTAGACAACTCTCAAAGTACCAACATCTCGCATACTCTGTGGCACATAGCCGCTTTACACGTCCGTCTACCTGTCAATCTGTTTGCCAGTCTGTCTGTCTGTCCGTCCGTGCGTGCGTCCGTGCGTCCTTCTAGAGAACACTCAAAGTACCGCCATCTCGCATACCCTGTGGCACATAGCCGCTTTACACGTCCGTCTACCTGTCCTACTGTCTAACAGTCTGTCCGTCCATGCGTCCATCTAGAGAACACTCAAAGTACCGCCATCTTGCATACCCTGTGGCACATAGCCGTTTTACACGTCTGTCTACCTGTCCGACTGTCTGCCAGTCTGTCTGCCTGTCCGTTCGTGCGTCCGACCGTGCGTCCATCTAGAGAACACTCAAGGTACCGCCATCTCGCATACCCTGTGGCACATAGCCACTTTACAAGTCCGTTTACCTGTCCGTCTGTATGCCAGTCTGTCTGTCTGTCCGTCCATGCGTCCCTTCGTGTGTAAATCTAGAAAACAGTCAAAGTACCGCCATCTCCCATACCCTGTGGCACATATCCGCTTTACACGTTCGCCTACCTGTCCGTCTGTCTGCCAGTCTGTCTGTCTGTCCATCCGTGCGTCCTTCCGTGCGTCCCTCTAGAGAACACTAAAAGTACCACCATCTCGCATACCCTGTGGCACATAGCCGCTTCACACGCCGTCTATCTGTCCGTCTGTCTGCCAGTCTGTCTGTCTGTCCGCCCGTGCGTCCGTCCGTGCGTCCATCTAGAGAACACTCAAAGTACCGCCATCTCGCATACCCTGTGGCACATAGCCGCTTCACACGTCCGTCTATCTGTCCGTCTGTCTGCCAGTCTGTCTGTCTGTTCGTCCATGCATCCGTCCGTGCGTCCCTCTAGAGAACACTCAGAATACCGCCATCCCGCGCGTCGTATACCTTGTGGCACATACCCGCTTTACACGACCGTGTACCCTTCCGTCTGTCTGCCAGTCTGTCTGTCTGTTTGTCTACGCGTCAATCCGTGCGTCCATCTAGACAACACTCAAACTGCCGCCATCTCGCATACCTTGTGGCACATAGCCACTTTACACGTCTGTCTACCTGTCCGTCTGTATGCCAGTCTGTCTGTCTGTCCCTCCATGCGTCCGTTCGTGTGGAAATCTATAAAACAAAGTACCGCCATCTCGAATACCCTGTGGCACATAGCCGCTTTACACGTCCGTCTACCTGTCCGTCTGTTTGCCAGTCTGTCTGTCTGACGTCCGTGCGTCCGTCCGTGCGTCCGTCCGTGCGTCTATCTAAAGAACACGCAAAGTACCGCCATCTTGCATACCCTGTGGCACATAGCCGCTTTACATATCTGTCTACCTGTCCGTCTGTCTGCAAGTCGGTCTGTCTGTGCGTCCATGCATCCCTTCGTGCGTCAATCTAGAGAACACTCTTAGTACCGCCATCTCGCGCTTCGTATACCCTGTGACACATGCCCGCTGTACTCTTCCGTCTACCTGTCCGTCTCTGTGCCATTCTGTCTGTCTCTCCGTCTGTGCGTCCGTCCGTGTGTCCATCTAGAGAACACGCAAAGTACCGCCATCTTGCATACCCTGTGGCACATAGCCGCTTTACACATCTGTCTACCTGTCCGTCTGTCTGCCAGTCTGTCTGTCTGTCCGTCCGTGCGTCCATCTAGAGAACAAGCAAAGTACCGCCATCTCGCATACCCTGTAGCACATAGCCGCTTTACACATCTGTCTACCTGTCCGTCTGTCTGTCCGTGCGTCCGTCCGTGCCTCCATCTAGAGAACACGCAAAGTACCGCCATCTCGCATACCCTGTGGCACATAGCCTCTTTAGACGTCCGTCTACCTGCCCGTCTGTCTGCCAATCTGTCTGTCTGTCCGTTCGTGCGTCCGTTCATGCATCAATCTAGAGAACACTCAAAGTACCACCATCTCGCATACGCTGTGGCACATAGCCGCTTTACGCGTCCGTCTACCTGTCCGTCTGTATGCCAGTCTGTCTGTCTGTCCGTCCATGCGTCCGTTCGTGTGTCAATATAGAGAACACTCCGAGTACCGCCATCTCGCGCGTCGTATACCCTGTGGTACATACCCGCTTTACTCGTCCGTCTACCAGTCCGTCTGTCTGCCAGTCTGTCTGTCTGTTCCTCCATGCATCCGTCCGTGCGTCCATCTAGAGAACACTCAAAGTACCATCATCCCGCATACCCTGTTGCACCTAGCCGATTTACACGTCCGTCTACCTGCCAATCTGTCTTCCAGTCGGTCTGCCTGTCCGTCCGTGCGTCCGTTCGTGCGTTCGTTCGTGCGTCCATCCATGCGTCCATCTAGAGAACACTCAAAGTACCGCCATCTTGCATACCCTGTGGCACATAGCCGCTTTACACGTCTGTCTACCTGTCCGTCTGTCTGCCAGTCTGTTTGTCTGTCCGTCCGTGCGTCCATCTAGAGAACACGCAAAGTACCGCCATCTCGCATACCCTGTGGCACATAGCCGCTTTACACATCTGTCTACCTGTCCGTCTGTCTGTCCGTGCGTCCGTCCGTGCCTCTATCTAGAGAACACGCAAAGTACCACCACCTCGCATACCCTGTGGCACATAGCCTCTTTAGACGTCCGTCTACCTGCCCGTCTGTCTGCCAATCTGTCTGTCTGTCCGTTCGTGCGTCCGTTCATGCATCAATCTAGAGAACACTCAAAGTACCACCATCTCGCATACGCTGTGGCACATAGCCGCTTTACGCGTCCGTCTACCTGTCCGTCTGTATGCTAGTCTGTCTGTCTGTCCGTCCATGCGTCCGTTCGTGTGTAAATCTAGAAAACAGTCAAAGTACCGCCATCTCGATTACGCTGTGGCACATAGACGCTTTACACGTCCTTGTACCTGTCCGTCTGTCTGCCAGTCTGTCCGTCTATCCGTTGGTGCGTCCGTTCGTGCATCAATCTAGAGAACACTCAAAGTACCACCATCTCGCATACCCTGTGGCACATAGCCGCTTTACGCGTCCGTCTACCTGTCCATCTGTCTGCCAGTCTGTCTGTCTGTCTGTCTGTCTGTATGTCCATGCGTCCATTTGTGCGTCAATATAGAGAACACTCCGAGTACCGCCATCTCGCGCGTCGTATACCCTGTGGTACATATCCGCTTTACTCGTCCGTCTACCTGTCTGTCTGTCTGCCAGTCTGTCTGTTCCTCCATGCATCCGTCCATGCGTCCACCTAGAGAACACTCAAAGTACCAACATTGCGCATACCCTGTTGCACCTAGCCGATTTACACGTCCGTCTACCTGTCAATCTGTCTGCCAGTCTGTCTGTCTGTCTGTTCGTGCGTCCGTCCGTGCGTCCATCTAGAGAACACTCAAAGTACCGCCATCTCGCATACGCTGTGGCACATAGCCGCTTTACACGTCTGTCTACCTGTCCGTTCGTCTGCCAGTCTGTCTGTCAGTTCGTCCATGCATCCGTCCGTGCGTCCATCTGGAGAACACTCTGAGTACCGCCATCTCGTGCGTCGTATACAATGTGGCACATAGCCACTTTACACGTCTGTCTACCTGTCCGTCTGTCTGCCAGTCTGTCTGTCTGTCCGTCCGTGCGCGCGTCCGTGCGTCCATCTAGAGAACACTCAAAGTACCGCCATTTCGCATACCGTGTGGCACATAGCCGCTTTACACGTCCGTCTGCCTGTCCGTCTGTCTGCCAGTCGGTCTGTCTGTGCGTCCATTCATCCGTTCGTGCGTCAATCTAGAGAACACTCTTAGTACCGCCATCTCGCGCTTCGTATACCCTGTGGCACATACCCGCTTCACTCGTCCGTCTACCTGTCCGTCTCTCTGCCAGTCTGTCTGTCTGTCCGTCCGTGCGTCATGTCCGTCCATGCGTCTGTCCGTGCGTCCATCTAGAGAACACTCAAAGTACCACCATCTCGCATACCCTGTGGCACATAGCGACTTTACCTGTCGGCCTGTCTGCCAGTCTGTCTGTCTGTCTGTCCATGCGTCCATCTAGAGAACACTCATAGTACCGCCATCTTGCATACCCTGTGGCACATAGCCGCTTTACACGTCTGTCTACCTTTCCGTCCGTATTCCAGTCTGTCTGTCTGTTCGTCCATGCGTCCATCCGTGCGTCTATCTAGACAACACTCAAAGTACCAACATCTCGCATACTCTGTGGCACATAGCCGCTTTACACGTCCGTCTACTTGTCAATCTGTTTGCCAGTCTGTCTGTCTGTCCGTCCGTGCGTGCGTCCGTGCGTCCTTCTAGAGAACACTCAAAGTACCGCCATCTCGCATACCCTGTGGCACATAGCCACTTTACACGTCCATCTACCTGCCAATCTGTCTTCCAGTCTGTCTGCCTGTCCGTCCGTGCGTCCGTTCGTGCGTTCGTTCGTGCGTCCGTCCGTGCGTCCATCTAGAGAACACTCAAATTACCGCCATCTTGCATACCCTGTGGCACATAGCCGCTTTACACGTCTGTCTACCTGTCCGTCTGTCTGCCAGTCTGTTTGTCTGTCCGTTCGTGCGTCCGTCCGTGCGTCCATCTAGAGAACACTCAAAGTACCGCCATCTCGCATACCCTGTGGCACATAGCCGCTTTACAAGTCTGTCTACCTGTCCGTCTGTCTGCCAGTCTGTCTGTCTGTCCGTCCGTGCACACATCCTTGCGTCAATCTAGAGAACACTCAAAGTACCACCATCTCGCATACCCTGTGGCACATAGCCACTTTACACGTCCGTCTACCTGTCCGTCTGTCTGTCTGCCAGTCTGTCTGTCTGTCCGTCCGTGCGTCCGTCCATGCGTCTATCCAGAGAACACTCAAAGTATCGCCATCTCGCATACGCTGTGGCACATAGCCACTTCGCACGTCCGTCTACCTGTCCTTCTGTCTGCTACTCTATCTGTCTGTCCGTCCGTGCATCCATTCGTGCGTCCAACCAGAGAACACTCAAAGTATGCCATCTCCCATACCCTGTAGCACATATCCGCTTTACACGTTCGCCTACCTGTCCGTCTGTCTGCCAGTCTGTCTGTCTGTCCATCCGTGCGTCCTTCCGTGCGTCCGTCTAGAGAACACTAAAAGTACCACCATCTATCATACCCTGTGGCACATAGCCGCTTCACACGCCTTCTATCTGTCTGTCTGTCTGCCAGTCTGTCTGTCTGTCCGTCCGTGCGTCCGTCCGTGCGTCCATCTAGAGAACACTCAAAGTACCGCCATCTCGCATACCCTGTGGCACATAGCCGCTTCACACGTCCGTCTATCTGTCCGTCTGTCTGCCAGTCTGTCTGTCTGTTCGTCCATGCATCCGTCCGTTTGTCCCTCTAGAAAACACTCAGAGTACCGCCATCCCGCGCGTCGTATACCTTGTGGCACATACCCGCTTCACACGTCCGTGTACCCTTCCGTCTGTCTGCCAGTCTGTCTCTCTGTTTGTCTACGCGTCAATCCGTGCGTCCATCTAGACAGTACTCAAACTGCCGCCATCTCGCATACCCTGTGGCACATAGCCACTTTACACGTCTGTCTACCTGTCCGTCTGTATGCCAGTCTGTCTGTCTGTCCCTCCATGCGTCCGTTCGTGTGTAAATCTAGAAAACAAAGTACCGCCATCTCGAATACCCTGTGGCACATAGCCGTTTTACACGCCCGTCTACCTGTCCATCTGTTTGCCAGTCTGTCTGTCTGACGTCCGTGCGTCCGTCCGTGCGTCCGTCCGTGCGTCCATCTAGAGAACACGCAAAGTACCGCCATCTTGCATACCCTGTGGCACATAGCCGCTTTACACATCTGTCTACCTGTCCGTCTGTCTGCAGTCTGTCTGTCTGTCCGTCCGTGCGTCCATCTAGAGAACACGCAAAGTACCGCCATCTCGCATACCCTGTGGTACATAGCCGCTTTACACATCTGTCTACCTGTCCGTCTGCCTGTCCGTGCGTCCGTCCGTGCCTCCATCTAGAGAACACGCAAAGTACCACCATCTCGCATACCCTGTGGCACATAGCCTCTTTAGACATCCGTCTACCTGCCCGTCTGTCTGCCAATCTGTCTGTCTGTCCGTTCGTGCGTCCGTTCATGCATCAATCTAGAGAACACTCAAAGTACCACCATCTCGCATACGCTGTGGCACATAGCCGCTTTACGCGTCCGTCTACCTGTCCGTCTGTATGCCAGTCTGTCTGTCTGTCCGTCCATGCGTCCGTTCGTGTGTAAATCTAGAAAACAGTCAAAGTACCGCCATCTCGATTACGCTGTGGCACATAGACGCTTTACACGTCCTTGTACCTGTCCGTCTGTCTGCCAGTCTGTCCGTCTATCCGTTGGTGCGTCCGTTCGTGCATCAATCTAGAGAACACTCAAAGTACCACCATCTCGCATACCCTGTGGCACATAGCCGCTTTACGCGTCCGTCTACCTGTCCATCTGTCTGCCAGTCTGTCTGTCTGTCTGTCTGTCCATGCGTCCATTCGTGCGTCAATATAGAGAACACTCCGAGTACCGCCATCTCGCGCGTCGTATACCCTGTGGTACATATCCGCTTTACTCGTCCGTCTACCTGTCTGTCTGTCTGCCAGTCTGTCTGTTCCTCCATGCATCCGTCCATGCGTCCATCTAGAGAACACTCAAAGTACCAACATTGCGCATACCCTGTTGCACCTAGCCGATTTACACGTCCGTCTACCTGTCAATCTGTCTGCCAGTCTGTCTGTCTGTCTGTTCGTGCGTCCGTCCGTGCGTCCATCTAGAGAACACTCAAAGTACCGCCATCTCGCATACGCTGTGGCACATAGCCGCTTTACACGTCTGTCTACCTGTCCGTTCGTCTGCCAGTCTGTCTGTCAGTTCGTCCATGCATCCGTCCGTGCGTCCATCTGGAGAACACTCTGAGTACCGCCATCTCGTGCGTCGTATACAATGTGGCACATAGCCACTTTACACGTCTGTCTACCTGTCCGTCTGTCTGCCAGTCGGTCTGTCTGTGCGTCCATTCATCCGTTCGTGCGTCAATCTAGAGAACACTCTTAGTACCGCCATCTCGCGCTTCGTATACCCTGTGGCACATACCCGCTTTACTCGTCCGTCTACCTGTCCGTCTCTCTGCCAGTCTGTCTGTCTGTCCGTCCGTGCGTCATGTCCGTCCATGCCTCTGTCCGTGCGTCCATCTAGAGAACACTCAAAGTACCACCATCTCGCATACCCTGTGGCACATAGCCACTTTACCTGTCGGCCTGTCTGCCAGTCTGTCTGTCTGTCTGTCCATGCGTCCATCTAGAGAACACTCATAGTACCGCCATCTTGCATACCCTGTGGCACATAGCCGCTTTACACGTCTGTCTACCTGTCCGTCCGTATTCCAGTCTGTCTGTCTGTTCGTCCATGCGTCCATCCGTGCGTCTATCTAGACAACACTCAAAGTACCAACATCTCGCATACTCTGTGGCACATAGCCGCTTTACACGTCCGTCTACCTGTCAATCTGTTTGCCAGTCTGTCTGTCTGTCCGTCCGTGCATGCGTCCGTGCGTCCTTCTAGAGAACACTCAAAGTACCGCCATCTCGCATACCCTGTGGCACATAGCCACTTTACACGTCCATCTACCTGCCAATCTGTCTTCCAGTCTGTCTGCCTGTCCGTCCGTGCGTCCGTTCGTGCGTTCGTTCGTGCGTCCGTCCGTGCGTCCATCTAGAGAACACTCAAAGTACCACCATCTCGCATACCCTGTGGCACATAGCCACTTTACACGTCCGTCTACCTGTCCGTCTGTCTGTCTGCCAGTCTGTCTGTCTGTCCGTCCGTGCGTCCGTCCATGCGTCTATCCAGAGAACACTCAAAGTATCGCCATCTCGCATACGCTGTGGCACATAGCCACTTTGCACGTCCGTCTACCTGTCCTTCTGTCTGCTACTCTATCTGTCTGTCCGTCCGTGCATCCATTCGTGCGTCCAACCAGAGAACACTCAAAGTATGCCATCTCCCATACCCTGTAGCACATATCCGCTTTACACGTTCGCCTTCCTGTCCGTCTGTCTCCCAGTCTGTCTGTCTGTCCATCCGTGCGTCCTTCCGTGCGTCCGTCTAGAGAACACTAAAAGTACCACCATCTATCATACCCTGTGGCACATAGCCGCTTCACACGCCGTCTATCTGTCCGTCTGTCTGCCAGTCTGTCTGTCTGTCCGTCCGTGCGTCCGTCCGTGCGTCCATCTAGAGAACACTCAAAGTACCGCCATCTCGCATACCCTGTGGCACATAGCCGCTTCACACGTCCGTCTATCTGTCCGTCTGTCTGCCAGTCTGTCTGTCTGTTCGTCCATGCATCCGTCCGTTTGTCCCTCTAGAGAACACTCAGAGTACCGCCATCCCGCGCGTCGTATACCTTGTGGCACATACCCGCTTCACACGTCCGTGTACCCTTCCGTCTGTCTGCCAGTCTGTCTCTCTGTTTGTCTACGCGTCAATCCGTGCGTCCATCTAGACAGTACTCAAACTGCCGCCATCTCGCATACCCTGTGGCACATAGCCACTTTACACGTCTGTCTACCTGTCCGTCTGTATGCCAGTCTGTCTGTCTGTCCCTCCATGCGTCCGTTCGTGTGTAAATCTAGAAAACAAAGTACCGCCATCTCGAATACCCTGTGGCACATAGCCGTTTTACACGCCCGTCTACCTGTCCATCTGTTTGCCAGTCTGTCTGTCTGACGTCCGTGCGTCCGTCCGTGCGTCCGTCCGTGCGTCCATCTAGAGAACACGCAAAGTACCGCCATCTTGCATACCCTGTGGCACATAGCCGCTTTACACATCTGTCTACCTGTCCGTCTGTCTGCAGTCTGTCTGTCTGTCCGTCCGTGCGTCCATCTAGAGAACACGCAAAGTACCGCCATCTCGCATACCCTGTGGCACATAGCTGCTTTACACAACTGTCTACCTGTCCGTCTGCCTGTCCGTGCGTCCGTCCGTGCCTCCATCTAGAGAACACGCAAAGTACCACCATCTCGCATACCCTGTGGCACATAGCCTCTTTAGACGTCCGTCTACCTGCCCGTCTGTCTGCCAATCTGTCTGTCTGTCCGTTCGTGCGTCCGTTCATGCATCAATCTAGAGAACACTCAAAGTACCACCATCTCGCATACGCTGTGGCACATAGCCGCTTTACGCGTCCGTCTACCTGTCCGTCTGTATGCCAGTCTGTCTGTCTGTCCGTCCATGCGTCCGTTCGTGTGTAAATCTAGAAAACGGTCAAAGTACCGCCATCTCGATTACGCTGTGGCACATAGACGCTTTACACGTCCTTGTACCTGTCCGTCTGTCTGCCAGTCTGTCCGTCTATCCGTTGGTGCGTCCGTTCGTGCATCAATCTAGAGAACACTCAAAGTACCACCATCTCGCATACCCTGTGGCACATAGCCGCTTTACATATCTGTCTACCTGTCCGTCTGTCTGCAAGTCGGTCTGTCTGTGCTTCCATGCATCCCTTCGTGCGTCAATCTAGAGAACACTCTTAGTACCGCCATCTCGCGCTTCGTATACCCTGTGACACATGCCCGCTGTACTCGTCCGTCTACCTGTCCGTCTCTGTGCCAGTCTGTCTGTCCGTCCGTGCGTCCGTCCGTGCGTCCATCTAGAGAACACGCAAAGTACCGCCATCTCGCATACCCTGTGGCACATAGCCGCTCTACACGTCCGTCTACCTGCCCGTCTGTCTGTCCGTGCGTCCGTCCGTGCTTCCATCTAGAGAACATGCAAAGTACCGCCATCTCGCATACCCGGTGGCACATAGCCTCTTTGGACGTCCGTCTACCTGCCCGTCTGTCTGCCAATCTGTCTGTCTGTCCGTTCGTGCGTCCGTTCATGCATCAATCTAGAGAACACTCAAAGTACCACCATCTCGCATACGCTGTGGCACATAGCCGCTTTACGCGTCCGTCTACCTTTCCATCTGTCTGCCAGTCTGTCTGTCTGTCTGTCCATGCGTGCGTTCGTGCGTCAATCTAGAGAAAACTCGGAGTACCCTCATCTCGCGCGTCGTATACCCTGTGGCACATACCCGCTTAACGCGTCCCTCTACCTGTCCGTCTGTCTACCTGTCTGTCTGTTCTTCCATGCGTCCATCCGTGTGTCCATCTAGAAAACACTCAAAGTACCGCCATCTTGCATACCCTGTGGCACATAGCCGCTTTACACGTCCGTCTACCTCTCCGTCTGTCTGCCAGTCTGTCTGTCTGTGCGTCCATGCATCCGTTCGTGCGTCAATCTAGACAACACTCTTAGTACCGCCATCTCGAATACCCTGTGGCACATAGCCGCTTTACACGTCCGCCAACCTGTCCGTCTGTCTGCCAGTCTATTTGTCTGTCCATCCGTGCGTCCGTCCGTGCGTCCATCTAGAGAACTCTCAAAGTACCACCATCTCGCATATCCTGTGGCACATAGCCACTTTACACGTCCGTCTACCTGTCTGCCTGTCTGCCAGTCTGTCTGTCTGTCTGTCTTCCGTGCGTCCATCAAGAGAACACTCATAGTACCGCCATCTTGCATACCCTGTGGCACATAGCCACTTTACACGTCTGTATATTTGTCCGTCTGTATGCCAGTCTGTCTGTCTGTCCGTCCGTGCGTCCGTCCGTGCGTCCATCTAGAGAACACGCAAAGTACCGCCATCTCGCATACCCTGTGGCACATAGCCGCTTTACACGTCCGTCTACCTGCCCGTCTGTCTGCCAGTCTCTCTGTCTGTCTGTTCGTGCGTCCGTTCGTGCATCAATCTAGAGAACACTCAAAGTAGCACCATCTCGCATACCCTGTGGCACACAGCCGCTTTACGCGTCCGTCTATCTGTCCATCTGTCTGCCAGTCTGTCTGTCTGTCTGTCCATGCATGCGTTCGTGCGGCAATCTAGAGAAAACTCGGAGTACCCTCATCTCGCGCGTCGTATACCCTGTGGCATATACCCGCTTAACGCTTCCCTCTACCTGTCCGTCTGTCTACCAGTCTGTCTGTTCTTCCATGCGTCCATCCGTGCGTCCATCTAAAAACACTCAAAGTACCGCCATCTCGCATACCCTGTGGCACATAGCCACCTTACACGTCCGTCTACCTGTCGGTCTATCTGCCAGTCTGTCTGTCTGTGCGTCCATGCATCCGTTCGTGCGTCAATCTAGAGAACACTCTTATTACCGCCATCTCGCGCTTCGTATACCCTGTGGCACACACCCGCTTTACTCGTCCGTCTGCCTGTCCGTCTCTCTGCCAGTCTGTCTGTCTGTCCGTCCGTGCGTCAGTCCGTGCGTCCATCTAGAGAACATTTAAAGTACTGCCATCTCGCATATCCTATACCCTGTCGCAATACCCCTTTACGCGTCCGTCTACCTGTTCCTCCGTCTGCTAGCCTGCCTGTCTGTCTGTCCGTGCATCCGTCCGTGCGCCCATTTAGAGAACACTGAGTACCGCCATCTCGCGCGTCGTATACCTTGTGGCACATACCCGCTTTACACGCCCGTGTACCTGTCCGTCTGCCTGCCAGTCTGTCTGTCTGTTTGTCCACGCGTCAATCCGTGCGTCCATCTAGATAACACTCAAACTGCCGCCATCTCGCATACCCTGTGGCACATACCCGCTTTACACGTCCGTGTACCTGTCCGTCTGTCTGCCAGTCTGTCTGTCTGTTTGTCCATGCGTCCATCCGTGTGTCCATCTAGACAACACTCAACCTGCCGCCATCTCGCATACCCTGTGGCACATAGCCACTTTACCCGTCTGTCTACCTGTCTGTCTGTATGCCAGTCTGTCTGTCCGTCCGTGCGTCCGTCCGTGCGTCCATCTAGAGAACACGCAAAGTACCGCCATCTTGCATACCCTGTGGCACATAGCCGCTTTACATATCTGTCTACCTGTCCGTCTGTCTGCAAGTCGGTCTGTCTGTGCTTCCATGCATCCCTTCGTGCGTCAATCTAGAGAACACTCTTAGTACCGCCATCTCGCGCTTCGTATACCCTGTGACACATGCCCGCTGTACTCGTCCGTCTACCTGTCCGTCTCTGTGCCAGTCTGTCTGTCCGTCCGTGCGTCCATCCGTGCGTCCATCTAGAGAACACGCAAAGTACCGCCATCTCGCATACCCTGTGGCACATAGCCGCTCTACACGTCCGTCTACCTGCCCGTCTGTCTGCCAGTCTGTCTGTCTGACCGTTCGTGCGTCCGTTCGTGCATCAATCTAGAGAACACTCAAAAGTACCACCATCTCGCATACCCTGTGGCACATAGCCGCTTTACACGTCCATCTACCTGTCCGTCTCTCTGCTAGTCTGCTTGTCTGTCCGTCCGTGCATCCGTCCGTGCATCCATATAGAGAACACTCAAAGTACCGCCATCTCGAACACCCTGTGGCACATAGGCGCTTTACACGTCCGCCTACCTGTCCGTCTGTCTGCCAGTCTGTTTGTCTGTCCATCCGTGCGTCCGTCCGTGCGTCCATCTAGAGAACACTCAAAGTACCACCATCTCACATACCCTGTGCACATAGCCGCTTTACACGTCCGTCTACCTGCCCATCTGTCTGCCACTCTGTCTGTCTGTCCGTTAGTGCATTCGTTCGTGCATCAATCTAGAGAACACTCAAAGCACCACCATCTGGCATGTCCTGCGGCACATAGCCGCTATACGCGTCCGTCTACCTGTCCATCTGTCTGCCAGTCTGTCTGTCTGTCTGTCCATGCGTCCGATCGTGCGTCAAACTAGAGAAAACTTCGAGTACCGCCATCTCGCGCGTCGTATACCCTGCGGTACATACCCGCTTAACGCGTCCCTCTAACTGTCCGTCTGTCTACCAGTCTGTTTGTTCTTCCATGCGTCGATCGGTGCGTCCATCCAGAGAACACTCAAAGTACCGCCATCTCGCATACACTGTGGCACATAGCCGCTTTACACGTCCGTCTACATGTATGGCAGTCGGTCTGTCTGTGCGTCCGTGCGTCAGTCTGTGCGTCCATCTAGACAACACTCAAACTGCCGCCATCTCGCATACCCTGTGGCCCATATGTCCGTCTGTCTGCCAGTCTGTCTGTCTGTTTGTCCATGCGTCCATCCGTGTGTCCATCTAGACAACACTCAAACTGCCGCCATCTTGCATACTCAGTGGCACATAGCCACTTTACACATCTGTCTACCTGTCCGTCTGTATGCCAGTCTGTCCGTCTCTCCGTCCGTGCGTCCGTCCGTGCGTCCGTCCGTGCGTCCGTCCGTACGTCCGTCCGTGCGTCCATCTAGAGAACACGCAAAGTACCGCCATCTCGCATACCATGTGGCACATAGCCGCTTTACACGTCCGTCTACCTGCCCGTCTGTCTGCCAGTCTCTCTGTCTGTCTGTTCGTGCGTCCGTTCGTGCATCAATCTAGAGAACACTCAAAGTAGCACCATCTCGCATACCCTGTGGCGCACAGCCGCTTTACGCGTCCGTCTACATGTCCATCTGTCTGCCAGTCTGTCTGTCTGTCTGTCCATGCGTGCGTTTGTGCGTCAATCTAGAGAAAACTCGGAGTACCCTCATCTCGCGCGTCGTATACCCTGTGGCATATACCCGCTTAACGCGTCCCTCTACCTGTCCGTCTGTCTACCAGTCTGTCTGTTCTTCAATGCGTCCATCCGTGCGTCCATCTAGAGAACACTCAAAGTACCACCATCTCGCATACCCTCTGGCTTATAGCCGCCTTACACGTCCGTCTACCTGTCCGTCTGTCTGCCAGTCTGTCTGTCTGTCCGTCAATGCGTCAGTGCGTGCGTCCAAATTGAGAACTTTTAAAGTACCGCCATCTCGCACATCCTATACCCTGTGGCAAATACCCCTTTACGCGTCCGTCTACCTGTCCGTCCGTCTGCTAGCCTGCCTGTCTGTCTGTCCGTGCATCCGCCCGTGCGGCCTTTTAGAGAACACTGAGTACCGCCATCTCGCGCTTCGTATACCCTGTGGCACATACCCGCTTTACTCGTCCGTCTACCTGTCCGTCTCTCTGCTAGTCTGTCTGTCTGTCCGTCCGTGCGTCAGTCCGTGCGTCCATCTAGACAACACTCAAACTGCCGCCATCTCGCATACCCTGTGGCACATATGTCCGTCTGTCTGCCAGTCTGTCTGTCTGTTTGTCCATGCGTCCATACGTGTGTCCATCTAGACAACACTCAAACTGCCGCCATCTTGCATACTCTGTGGCACATAGCCACTTTACACATCTGTCTACCTGTCCGTCTGTATGCCAGTCTGTCTGTCTGTCCGTCCGTGCGTCCGTCCGTGCGTCCGTCCGTGCGTCCGTCTAGAGAACACGCAAAGTACCACCATCTCGCATACCCTGTGGCACATAGCCGCTTTACACGTCCGTCTACCTGCCCGTCTGTCTGCCAGTCTGTCTGTCTGTTCGTTCGTGCGTCCGTTCGTTAATCAATCTAGAGAACACTCAAAGTAGCACCATCTCGCATACCCTGTGGCACACAGCCGCTTTACGCGTCCGTCTACCTGTCCATCTGTCTGCCAGTCTGTCTGTCTGTCTGTCTGTCCATGCGTGCGTTCGTGCGTCAATCTAGAGAAAACTCGGAGTACCCTCATCTCGCGCGTCGTATACCCTGTGGCGTATACCCGCTTAACGCGTCCCTATACCTGTCCTTCTGTCTACCAGTCTGTTTGTTCTTCCATGCGTCCATCCGTGCGTCCATCTAGGGAACACTCTTAGTACTGCCATCTCGCGCTTCGTATACCCTGTGGCACATATCGGCTTTACTCGTCCGTCTACCTGTCCGTCTCTCTGCCAGTCTGTCTGTCTGTCTGTCCGTCCGTGCGTTAGTGCGTGCGTCCATCTAGAGAACTTTTAAAGTACCGCCATCTCGCACATCCTATACGTTGTGGCAAATACCCCTTTACACGCCGTCTACCTGTCCGTCCGTCTGCTAGCCAGCCTGTCTGTCTGTCCGTGCATCTGTCCGTGCGTCCTTTTAGAGAACACTCAGTACCGCCCTCTCACGCTTCGAATACCCTGTGGCACATAGCCACTTTACACGTCCATCTACCTGTCCGTCTGTCTGCTAGTTTGCCTGTCTGTCCGTCCGTGCATCCGTCCGTGCGTCCATATAGAGAACACTCAAAGTACCGCCATCTCGAATACCCAGTGGCACATAGCCGTATTACACGTCCGCCTACATTCCGTCTGTCTGCCAATCTGTTTGTCTGTCCATCCGTGCGTCCGTCCGTGCGTCCATCTAGAGAACTTTTTAAGTACCGCCATCTCGCATCTCCTATACCCTGTAGCAAATACCCCTTTACGCGTCCGTCTACCTGTCCGTCCGTCTGCTAGCCTGTCTGTCTGTCCATCCGTGCGTCTGTCTGTGCATCCATCTAGAAAACACTCAAAGTACCACCATCTCGCGTACCCTGTGGCACTAGCCGCTTCACACGTCGGTCTACCTGTCCGTCTGTCTGCCAGTCTGTCTGTCTGTCCGTCTGTGCGTCCATCCGTGCGTCCATCTAGAGAACACTCAAATTACCACCATCTTGCATACTCTGTGGCACATAGCCACTTTACACTTCTGTCTACCTGTCCGTCTGTCTGCCAGTCTGTCTGTCTGTCCGTTCGTGCGTCCGTCCGTGCGTCCATCTAGAGAACACTCAAAGTACCGCCATCTCGCATACCCTGTGGCGCATAGCCACTTTACAAGTCCGTCTACCTGTCCGTCTGTATGCCAGCCTGTCTGTCTGTCCGTCCATGCGTCCGTTCGTGCGTAAATATAAAAAACAGTCAAAGTACCGCCATCTCGAATACCCTGTGGCACATAGCCGCTTTACACGTCTGTCTACCTGTCCGTCTGTATGCCAGCCTGTCTGTCTGTCCGTCCATGCGTCCGTTCGTGCGTAAATATAAAAAACAGTCAAAGTACCGCCATCTCGAATACCCTGTGGCACATAGCTGCTTTACACGTCTGTCTACCTGTCCATCTGTTTACCAGTCTGTCTGTCTGTCCGTCCGTGCGTCCATCCGTGCGTCCATCTAGAGAACTTTCTAAGTACCGCCATCTCGCATCTCCTATACCCTGTAGCAAATACCCCTTTACGCGTCCGTCTACGTGTCCGTCCGTCTGCTAGCCTGTCTGTCTGTCCATCCGTGCGTCTGTCTGTGCGTCCATCTAGAAAAAACTCAAAGTACCACCATCTCGCGTACCCTGTGGCACTAGCCGCTTCACACGTCGGTCTACCTGTCCGTCTGTCTGCCAGTCTGTCTGTCTGTCCGTCTGTGCGTCCATCCGTGCGTCCATCTAGAGAGCACTCAAATTACCACCATCTTGCATACTCTGTGGCACATAGCCACTTTACACTTCTGTCTACCTGTCCGTCTGTCTGCCAGTCTGTCTGTCTGTCCGTTCGTGCGTCCGTCCGTGCGTCCATCTAGAGAACACTCAAAGTACCGCCATCTCGCATACCCTGTGGCGCATAGCCACTTTACAAGTCCGTCTACCTGTCAATCTGTCTGCCAGTCTGTCTGTCTGTCCGTCCGTGCGTCCGTCCGTGCGTCCATCTAGAGAACACTAAAGTACCGCCATCTCGCACCTCTGTGGCACATAGCCGCTTTACACGTCTGTCTACCTGTCCATCTGTCTGCTAGTCTGTCTGTCTGTTCGTCCATGTATCCGTCCGTGCGTCAATCTAGAGAAAACTCTGAGTACCGCCATCTCGCGCGTCGTATACCCTGTGGCAGATACCCGCTTAACGCGTCCCTCTACCTATCCGTCTGTCTACCAGTCTGTCTGTTCTTCCATGCGTCCATGGGTGCGTCCATCTAGAGAACACTCAAAGTACCGCCATCTCGCATACCCTGTGGCACATAGCCACTTTACACGTCCGTCTACCTGTCCGTCTGTCTGCCACTCTGTCTGTCTGTCCGTTCGTGCGTCCGTTCGTTAATCAATCTAGAGAACACTCAAAGTAGCACCATCTCACATACCCTGTAGCACACAGCCACTTTACGCGACCGTCTACCTGTCCATCTGTCTGCCAGTCTGTCTGTCTGTTTGTCCATGCGTGCGTTCGTGCGTCAATCTAGAGAAAACTCGGAGTACCCTCATCTCGCGCGTCGTATACCCTGTGGCATATACCCGCTTAACGCATCCCTCTACCTGTCCGTCTGTCTACCAGTCTGTTTGTTCTTCTATGCGTCCATCCGTGCGTCCATCTAGAGAACACTCAAAGTACTGCCATCTCGCGTACCCTGTGGCACATAGCCGCTTTACACGTCCGTCTACCTGTCCGTCTGTCTGCCAGTCTGTCTTTCTGTGCGTCCATGCATCCGGCTGTGCGTCAATCTAGAGAACACTATTAGTACCGCCATCTCGCGCTTCGTATACCCTGTGGCACATACCCGCTTTACTCGTCCGTCTACCTGTCCGTCTCTCTGCCAGTCTGTCTGTCTGTCCGTCCGTGCGTCAGTGCGTGCGTCCATCTAGAGAACTTTTAAAGTACCGCCATCTCACACATCCTATACCTTGTGGCAAATACCCCTTTACACGTCCGTCTACCTGTCTGTCCGTCTGCTAGCCAGCCTGTCTGTCTGTCCGTGCATCCGTCCGTGCGTCCTTTTAGAGAACACTGAGTACCGCCATCTCGCACTTCGAATACCCTGTGGCACATAGCCACTTTACACGTCCATTTACCTGTCCGTCTGTCTGCTAGTTTGCCTGTCTGTCCGCCCGTGCATCCGTCCGTGCGTCCATATAGAGAACACTGAAAGTACCGCCATCTCGAACACCCTGTGGCACATAGCCGCTTTACACTACCGCCTACATTCCGTCTGTCTGCCAGTCTGTTTGTCTGTCCATCCGTGCGTCCGTCCGTGCGTCCATCTAGAGAACACTCAAAGTACCACCATCTCGGATACCCTGTGGCACATAGCCGCTTTACACGTCTGTCTACCTGTCCGTCTGTATGCCAGTCTGTCTGTCTGTCCGTCCATGCGTCCGTTCGTGCGTAAATCTAGAAAACAGTCAAAGTACCGCCATCTCGAATACCCTGTGACATATAGCTGCTTTACACGTCCGTCTACCTGTCTGCCTGTCTGCCAGTCTGTCTGTCTGTCTGTCCGTGCGTCCATCTAGAGAACACTCATAGTACCGCCATCTTGCATACCCTGTGGCACATAGCCGCTTTACACGTCTGTCTACCTGTCCGTCTGTATGTCAGTCTGTCTGTCTGTCCGTCCATGCGTCCGTTCGTGCGTAAATCTAGAAAACAGTCAAAGTACCGCCATCTTGCATACCCTGTGGCACGTAGCCGCTTTACTCGTCCGTCTACCTGTCCATCTGTTTACCAGTCTGTCTGTCTGTCCGTCCGTGCGTCCATCCGTGCGTCCATCTAGAGAACTTTTTAAGTACCGCCATCTCGCATCTCCTATACCCTGTAGCAAATACCCCTTTACGCGTCCGTCTACCTGTCCGTCCGTCTGCTAACCTGTCTGTCTGTCCATCCGTGCGTCTGTCTGTGCGTCCATCAAAAGATCACTCAAATTACCACCATCTTGCATACTCTGTGGCACATAGCCTTTTTACACTTCTGTCTACCTGTCCGTCTGTCTGCCACCAGTCTGTCTGTCTGTCCGTTCGTGCGTCCGTCCGTGCGTCCATCTAGAGAACACTCAAAGTACCGCCATCTCGCGTACCCTGTGGCACTAGCCGCTTCACACGTCCGTCTACCTGTCCGTCTGTCTGCCAGTCTGTCTGTCTGTCCGTCCGTGCGTCCATCCGTGCGTCCATCTAGAGAACACTCAAATTACCACCATCTTGCATACTCTGTGGCACATAGCCACTTTACACTTCTGTCTACCTGTCCCTCTGTCTGCCAGTCTGTCTGTCTGTCCGTTCGTGCGTCCGTCCGTGCGTCCATCTAGAGAACACTCAAAGTACCGCCATCTCGCATACCCTGTGGCGCATAGCCACTTTACAAGTCCGTCTACCTGTCCGTCTGTCTGCCAGTCTGTCTGTCTGTGCTTCCGTGCGTCCATCCATGCGTCAATCTAGAGAACACTCAAAGTACCACCATCTCGCATACCCTGTGGCACAAAGCCACTTCCCACGTCCGTCTACCTGTCCGTCTGTCTGTCTGTCCGTCCGTGCGTCCGTACAGGCGTCCATCCAGAGAACACTAAAGGTACCGCCATCTCGTATACGCTGTGGCACATAGCCACTTTGCACGTCCGTCTACCTGTCCTTCTGTCTGCCACTCTATCTGTCTATCCGTCCGTGCGTCCATCCGTGCGTCCAACCAGAGAACACTCAAAGTATGCCATCTCGCATACCCTTTGGCACATATCCGCTTTACACGTTCGCCTACCTGTCCGTCTGTATGCCAGTCTGTCTGTCTGTCCATCCGTGCGTCCGTCCATGCGTCCCTCTAGGGAACACTCAAAGTACCGCCATCTCGCATACCCTGTGGCACATAGCCGCTTCACACGTCTGTCTACCTGTCCGTCTGTCTGTTTGTCCATGCATTCGTCCGTGTGTCCCTCAGGAGAACACTCACAGTACTGCCATCTCGCGCGTCGTATACCCTGTGGCACATACCCACTTTACGCGTCCGCCTACCTGTCCGTCTGTCTGCCAGTCTGTCTGTCTGTTCGTCCATGCGTCCGTCCGTGCGTCCATCTAGAGAACACTCAAAGTACCAACATCTCGCATACCCTGTGGCACATAGACGCTTTACACGTCCGTCTACCTGTCAATCTGTCTGCCAGTCTGTTTGTCTGTCCGTCCGTGCGTCCGTCCGTGCGTCCATCCAGAGAACACTAAAGTACCGCCATCTCGCACCTCTGTGGCACATAGCTGCTTTACACGTCTGTCTACCTGTCCGTCTGTCTGCTAGTCTGTCTGTCTGTTCGTCCATGTATCCGTCGGTGCGTCAATCTAGAGAAAACTCTGAGTACCGCCATCTCGCGCGTCGTATACCGTGTGGCAGATACCCGCTTAAAGCGTCCCTCTACCTGTCCGTCTGTCTACCAGTCTGTCTGTTCTTCCATGCGTCCATGGGTGCGTCCATCTAGAGAACACTCAAAGTACCGCCATCTCGCATACCCTGTGGCACATAGCCGCTTTACACGTCCGTCTACCTGTCCGTCTGTCTGCCACTCTGTCTGTCTGTCCGTTCGTGCGTCCGTTCGTGCATCAATCTAGAGAACACTCAAAGTACCACCATCTGGCATACCCTTCGGCACATAGCCGCTTTACGCGTCCGTCTACCTGTCCATCTGTCTGCCAGTCTGTCTGTCTGTCCATGCGTCCGTTCGTGCGTCAATCTAGAGAACACTATTAGTACCGCCATCTCGCGCTTCGTATACCCTGTGGCACATACCCGCTTTACTCGTCCGTCTACCTGTCCGTCTCTCTGCCAGTCTGTCTGTCTGTCCGTCCGTGCGTCAGTGCGTGCGTCCATATAGAGAACTTTTAAAGTACCGCCATCTCACACATCCTATACCTTGTGGCAAATACCCCTTTACACGTCCGTCTACCTGTCTGTCCGTCTGCTAGCCAGCCTGTCTGTCTGTCCGTGCATCCGTCCGTGCGTCCTTTTAGAGAACACTGAGTACCGCCATCTCGCACTTCGAATACCCTGTGGCACATAGCCACTTTACACGTCCATCTACCTGTCCGTCTGTCTGCTAGTTTGCCTGTCTGTCTGCCCGTGCATCCGTCCGTGCGTCCATATAGAGAACACTGAAAGTACCGCCATCTCGAATACCCTGTGGCACATAGCCGCTTTACACGTCCGCCTACATTCCGTCTGTCTGCCAGTCTGTTTGTCTGTCCATCCGTGCGTCCGTCCGTGCGTCCATCTAGAGAACACTCAAAGTACCACCATCTCGGATACCCTGTGGCACATAGCCGCTTTACACGTCTGTCTACCTGTCCGTCTGTATGCCAGTCTGTCTGTCTGTCCGTCCATGCGTCCGTTCGTGCGTAAATCTAGAAAAATGTCAAAGTACCGCCATCTCGAATACCCTGTGACATATAGCTGCTTTACACGTCCGTCTACCTGTCTGCCTGTCTGCCAGTCTGTCTGTCTGTCTGTCCGTGCGTCCATCTAGAGAACACTCATAGTACCGCCATCTTGCATACCCTGTGGCACATAGCCGCTTTACACGTCTGTCTACCTGTCCGTCTGTATGCCAGTCTGTCTGTCTGTCCCTCCATGCGTCCGTTCGTGCGTAAATCTAGAAAACAGTCAAGGTACCGCCATCTCGAATACCCTGTGACATATAGCTGCTTTACACGTCCGTCTACATGTCCGTCTGTCTGCCAGTCTGTCTGTCTGTCCGTCCGTGCGTCCGTCCGTGCGTCCATCTAGAGAACACGCAAAGTACCGCCATCTTGCATACCCTGTGGCACGTAGCCGCTTTACTCGTCCGTCTACCTGTCCATCTGTTTACCAGTCTGTCTGTCTGTCCGTCCGTGCGTCCATCCGTGCGTCCATCTAGAGAACTTTTTAAGTACTGCCATCTCGCATCTCCTATACCCTGTAGCAAATACCCCTTTACGCGTCCGTCTACCTGTCCGTCCGTCTGCTAACCTGTCTGTCTGTCCATCCGTGCGTCTGTCTGTGCGTCCATCTAGAGATCACTCAAATTACCACCATCTTGCATACTCTGTGGCACATAGCCACTTTACACTTCTGTCTACCTGTCCGTCTGTTTGCCAGTCTGTCTGTCTGTCCGTTCGTGCGTCCGTCCGTGCGTCCATCTAGAGAACACTCAAAGTACCGCCATCTCGCGTACCCTGTGGCACTAGCCGCTTCACACATCCGTCTACCTGTTCGTCTGTCTGCCAGTCTGTCTGTCTGTCCGTCCGTGCGTCCATCCGTGCGTCCATCTAGAGAACACTCAAATTACCACCATCTTGCATACTCTGTGGCACATAGCCACTTTACACTTCTGTCTACCTGTCCGTCTGTCTGCCAGTCTGTCTGTCTGTCCGTTCGTGCGTCCGTCCGTGCGTCCATCTAGAGAACACTCAAAGTACCGCCATCTCGCATACCCTGTGGCGCATAGCCACTTTACAAGTCCGTCTACCTGTCCGTCTGTCTGCCAGTCTGTCTGTCTGTGCTTCCGTGCGTCCATCCATGCGTCAATCTAGAGAACACTCAAAGTACCACCATCTCGCATACCCTGTGGCACATAGCCACTTCCCACGTCCGTCTACCTGTCCGTCTGTCTGTCTGTCCGTCCGTGCGTCCGTACAGGCGTCCATCCAGAGAACACTAAAGGTACCGCCATCTCGTATACGCTGTGGCACATAGCCACTTTGCACGTCCGTCTACCTGTCCTTCTGTCTGCCACTCTATCTGTCTATTCGTCCGTGCGTCCATCCGTGCGTCCAACCAGAGAACACTCAAAGTATGCCATCTCGCATACCCTGTGGCACATATCCGCTTTACACGTTCGCCTACCTGTCCGTCTGTATGCCAGTCTGTCTGTCTGTCCATCCGTGCGTCCGTCCATGCGTCCCTCTAGAGAACACTCAAAGTACCGCCATCTCGCATACCCTGTGGCACATAGCCGCTTCACACGTCTGTCTACCTGTCCGTCTGTCTGTTCGTCCATGCATTCGTCCGTGTGTCCCTCAGGAGAACACTCACAGTACTGCCATCTCGCGCGTCGTATACCCTGTGGCACATACCCACTTTACGCGTCCGCCTACCTGTCCGTCTGTCTGCCAGTCTGTCTGTCTGTTCGTCCGTGCGTCCGTCCGTGCGTCCATCTAGAGAACACTCAAAGTACCGCCATCTCGCATACCCTGTGGTGCATAGCCGCTTTACAAGTCCGTCTACCTGTCCGTCTGTCTGCCAGTCTGTCTGTCTGTGCTTCCGTGCGTCCATCCGTGCGCCAATCTAGAGAACACTCAAAGTACCACCATCTCGCATACCCTGTGGCACATAGCCACTTCCCACGTCCGTCTACGTGTCCGTCTGTCTGTCTGTCCGTCCGTGCGTCCGTACAGGCGTCCATCCAGAGAACACTAAAAGTACCGCCATCTCGTATACGCTGTGGCACATAGCCACTTTGCACGTCCGTCTACCTGTCCTTCTGTCTGCCACTCTATCTGTCTATTCGTCCGTGCGTCCATCCGTGCGTCCAACCAGAGAACACTCAAAGTATGCCATCTCGCATACCCTGTGGCACATATCCGCTTTACACGTTCGCCTACCTGTCCGTCTGTATGCCAGTCTGTCTGTCTGTCCATCCGTGCGTCCGTCCGTGCGTCCCTCTAGAGAACACTCAGAGTACCGCCATCTCGCATACCCTGTGGCACATAGCCGCTTCACACGTCTGTCTACCTGTCCGTCTGTCTGCCAGTCTGTCTGTCTGTTCGTCCATGCGTCCGTCCGTGCGTCCATCTAGAGAACACTCAAAGTACCAACATCTCGCATACCCTGTGGCACATAGCCGCTTTACACGTCCGTCTACCTGTCAATCTGTCTGCCAGTCTGTCTGTCTGTCCGTCCGTGCGTCCGTTCGTGCATCAATCTAGAGAACACTCAAAGTACCACCATCTGGCATACCCTTCGGCACATAGCCGCTTTACGCGTCCGTCTACCTGTCCATCTGTGTGCCAGTCTGTCTGTCTGTCTGTCTGTCCATGCGTCCGTTCGTGCGTCAATCTAGAAAAAACTCCGAGTACCGCCATCTCGCGCGTCGTATACCCTGTGGCACATACCCACATTACGCGTCCGTCTACCTGTCCGTCTGTCTGCCAGTCTGTCTGTCTGTTCGTCCATGCATCCGTCCGTGCGTCCATCTAGAGAACACTCAAAGTACCAACATCTCGCATACCCTGTGGCACATAGCCGCTTTACACGTCCGTCTACCTGTCCGTCTGTCTGCCAGTCTGTCTGTCTGTCCGTCCGTGCGTCCGTTCGTGCATCAATCTAGAGAACACTCAAAGTACCACCATCTGGCATACCCTTCGGCACATAGCCGCTTTACGCGTCCGTCTACCTGTCCATCTGTGTGCCAGTCTGTCTGTCTGTCTGTCCATGCGTCCGTTCGTGCGTCAATCTAGAAAAAACTCCGAGTACCGCCATCTCGCGCGTCATATACTCTGTGGCACATACCCGCTTTACTCGTCCGTCTTCCTGTCCGTCTGTCTGCCAGTCTGTCTGTCTGTTTGTCCATGCGTCCATCCGTGTGTCCATCTAGACAACACTCAAACTGCCGCCATCTCGCATACCCTGTGGCACATTGCCACTTTACACGTCTGTCTACCTGTCCGTCTCTATGCCAGTCTGTCTGTCTGTTCGTCCGTGCGTCCATCCGTGCGTCCGTCCGTGCGTCCAACTAGAGAACACGCAAAGTACCGCCATCTTGCATACCCTGTGGCACATAGCCGCTTTACACATCTGTCTACCTGTCCGTCTCTATGCCGGTCTGCCTGTCTGTTCGTCCGTGCGTCCGTCGGTGCGTCCGTCCGTGCGTCCAACTAGAGAACACGCAAAGTACCGCCATCTTGCATACCCTGTGGCACATAGCCGCTTTACACATCTGTCTACCTGTCCGTCTCTATGCCGGTCTGCCTGTCTGTTCGTCCGTGCGTCTGTCGGTGCGTCCGTCCGTGCGTCCAACTAGAGAACACGCAAAGTACCGCCATCTTGCATACCCTGTGGCACATAGCCGCTTTACACATCTGTCTACCTGTCCGTCTGTCTGCCAGTCTGTCTGTCTGTTCGTCCGTGCGTCCGTCCGTGCGTCCATCTAGAGAACACGCAAAGAACCGCCATCTCGCATACCCTGTGACACATAGCCGCTTTACACATCTGTCTACCTGTCCGTCTGTCTGCCAGTCTGTCTGTCTGTCCGTTCGTGCGTCCGTTCGTGCATCAATCTAGAGAACACTAAAATTACCGCCATCTCGTATACCCTGTGGCACATAGCCGCTTTACACGTCCGTCTACCTGTCCGTCTGTCTGCCACTCTGTCTGTCTGTCCGTTCGTGCGTCCGTCCGTGCGTCCATCTAGAGAACACTCAAAGTACCGCCATCTCGCGTACCCTGTGGCACTAGCCGCTTCACACGTCCGTCTACCTGTCCGTCTGTATGTCAGTCTGTCTGTCTGTCCGTCCATGCGTCCGTTCGTGCGTAAATCTAGAAAACAGTCAAAGTACCGCCATCTCGAATACCCTGTGACATATAGCTGCTTTACACGTCCGTCTACATGTCCGTCTGTCTGCCAGTCTGTCTGTCTGTCCGTCCGTGCGTCCGTCCGTGCGTCCATCTGGAGAACACGCAAAGTACCGCCATCTTGCATACCCTGTGGCACGTAGCCGCTTTACTCGTCCGTCTACCTGTCCATCTGTTTACCAGTCTGTCTGTCTGTCCGTCCGTGCGTCCATCTGTGCGTCCATCTAGAGAACTTTTTAAGTACCGCCATCTCGCATCTCCTATACCCTGTAGCAAATACCCCTTTACGCGTCCGTCTACCTGTCCGTCCGTCTGCTAACCTGCCTGTCTGTCCATCCGTGCGTCTGTCTGTGCATCCATCTAGAGATCACTCAAATTACCACCATCTTGCATACTCTGTGGCACATAGCCTTTTTACACTTCTGTCTACCTGTCCGTCTGTCTGCCAGTCTGTCTGTCTGTCCGTTCGTGCGTCCGTCCGTGCGTCCATCTAGAGAACACTCAAAGTACCGCCATCTCGCGTACCCTGTGGCACTAGCCGCTTCACACGT
This sequence comes from Rhipicephalus microplus, assembly GCF_043290135.1. Taxonomy (NCBI): domain Eukaryota; kingdom Metazoa; phylum Arthropoda; class Arachnida; order Ixodida; family Ixodidae; genus Rhipicephalus; species Rhipicephalus microplus. The sequence continues at coordinate 288,528,634 of NC_134702.1, forward strand.
CCGTCTACCTGTCCGTCTGTCTGCCAGTCTGTCTGTCTGTCCGTCCGTGCGTCCATCCGTGCGTCCATCTAACACTCAAATTACCACCATCTTGCATACTCTGTGGCACATAGCGACTTTACACTTCTGTCTACCTGTCCGTCTGTCTGCCAGTCTGTCTGTCTGTCCGTTCGTGCGTCCGTCCGTGCGTCCATCTAGAGAACACTCAAAGTACCGCCATCTCGCATACCCTGTGGCGCATAGCCACTTTACAAGTCCGTCTACCTGTCCGTCTGTCTGCCAGTCTGTCTGTCTGTGCTTCCGTGCGTCCATCCATGCGTCAATCTAGAGAACACTCAAAGTACCACCATCTCGCATACCCTGTGGCACAAAGCCACTTCCCACGTCCGTCTACCTGTCCGTCTGTCTGTCTGTCCGTCCGTGCGTCCGTACAGGCGTCCATCCAGAGAACACTAAAGGTACCGCCATCTCGTATACGCTGTGGCACATAGCCACTTTGCACGTCCGTCTACCTGTCCTTCTGTCTGCCACTCTATCTGTCTATCCGTCCGTGCGTCCATCCGTGCGTCCAACCAGAGAACACTCAAAGTATGCCATCTCGCATACCCTTTGGCACATATCCGCTTTACACGTTCGCCTACCTGTCCGTCTGTATGCCAGTCTGTCTGTCTGTCCATCCGTGCGTCCGTCCATGCGTCCCTCTAGAGAACACTCAAAGTACCGCCATCTCGCATACCCTGTGGCACATAGCCGCTTCACACGTCTGTCTACCTGTCCGTGTGTGTGTTTGTCCATGCATTCGTCCGTGTGTCCCTCAGGAGAACACTCACAGTACTGCCATCTCGCGCGTCGTATACCCTGTGGCACATACCCACTTTACGCGTCCGCCTACCTGTCCGTCTGTCTGCCAGTCTGTCTGTCTGTTCGTCCATGCGTCCGTCCGTGCGTCCATCTAGAGAACACTCAAAGTACCAACATCTCGCATACCCTGTGGCACATAGCTGCTTTACACGTCTGTCTACCTGTCCGTCTGTCTGCTAGTCTGTCTGTCTGTTCGTCCATGTATCCGTCGGTGCGTCAATCTAGAGAAAACTCTGAGTACCGCCATCTCGCGCGTCGTGTACCGTGTGGCAGATACCCGCTTAAAGCGTCCCTCTACCTCTCCGTCTGTCTACCAGTCTGTCTGTTCTTCCATGCGTCCATGGGTGCGTCCATCTAGAGAACACTCAAAGTACCGCCATCTCGCATACCCTGTGGCACATAGCCGCTTTACACGTCCGTCTACCTGTCCGTCTGTCTGCCACTCTGTCTGTCTGTCCGTTCGTGCGTCCGTTCGTGCATCAATCTAGAGAACACTCAAAGTACCACCATCTGGCATACCCTTCGGCACATAGCCGCTTTACGCGTCCGTCTACCTGTCCATCTGTCTGCCAGTCTGTCTGTCTGTCTGTCCATGCGTCCGTTCGTGCGTCAATCTAGAGAACACTATTAGTACTGCCATCTCGCGCTTCGTATACCCTGTGGCACATACCCGCTTTACTCGTCCGTCTACCTGTCCGTCTCTCTGCCAGTCTGTCTGTCTGTCCGTCCGTGCGTCAGTGCGTGCGTCCATCTAGAGAACTTTTAAAGTACCGCCATCTCACACATCCTATACCTTGTGGCAAATACCCCTTTACACGTCCGTCTACCTGTCTGTCCGTCTGCTAGCCAGCCTGTCTGTCTGTCCGTGCATCCGTCCGTGCGTCCATTTAGAGAACACTGAGTACCGCCATCTCGCACTTCGAATACCCTGTGGCACATAGCCACTTTACACGTCCATCTACCTGTCCGTCTGTCTGCTAGTTTGCCTGTCTGTCCGCCCGTGCATCCGTCCGTGCGTCCATATAGAGAACACTGAAAGTACCGCCATCTCGAATACCCTGTGGCACATAGCCGCTTTACACGTCCGCCTACATTCCGTCTGTCTGCCAGTCTGTTTGTCTGTCCATCCGTGCGTCCGTCCGTGCGTCCATCTAGAGAACACTCAAAGTACCACCATCTCGGATACCCTGTGGCACATAGCCGCTTTACACGTCTGTCTACCTGTCCGTCTGTATGCCAGTCTGTCTGTCTGTCCGTCCATGCGTCCGTTCGTGCGTAAATCTAGAAAACAGTCAAAGTACCGCCATCTCGAATACCCTGTGACATATAGCTGCTTTACACGTCCGTCTACCTGTCTGCCTGTCTGCCAGTCTGTCTGTCTGTCTGTCCGTGCGTCCATCTAGAGAACACTCATAGTACTGCCATCTTGCATACCCTGTGGCACATAGCCGCTTTACACGTCTGTCTACCTGTCCGTCTGTATGCCAGTCTGTCTGTCTGTCCGTCCATGCGTCCGTTCGTGCGTAAATCTAGAAAACAGTCAAAGTACCGCCATCTCGAATACCCTGTGACATATGACATATAGCTGCTTTACACGTCCGTCTACATGTCCGTCTGTCTGCCAGTCTGTCTGTCTGTCCGTCCGTGCTTCCGTCCGTGCGTCCATCTAGAGAACACGCAAAGTACCGCCATCTTGCATACCCTGTGGCACGTAGCCGCTTTACTCGTCCGTATAGCTGTCCATCTGTTTACCAGTCTGTCTGTCTGTCCGTCCATGCGTCCATCCGTGCGTCCATCTAGAGAACACTCAAAGTACCACCATCTCGCATACCCTGTGGCACATAGCCACTTCCCACGTCCGTCTACCTGTCCGTCTGTCTGTCTGTCCGTCCGTGCGTCCGTACAGGCGTCCATCCAGAGAACACTAAAGGTGCCGCCATCTCGTATACGCTGTGGCACATAGCCACTTTGCACGTCCGTCTACCTGTCCGTCTGTCTGCCAGTCTGTCTGTCTGTCCGTCCGTGCGTCCATCCGTGCGTCCATCTAGAGAACACTCAAATTACCACCATCTTGCATACTCTGTGGCACATAGCCACTTTACACTTCTGTCTACCTGTCCGTCTGTCTGCCAGTCTGTCTGTCTGTCCGTTCGTGCGTCCGTCCGTGCGTCCATCTAGAGAACACTCAAAGTACCGCCATCTCGCATACCCTGTGGCGCATAGCCACTTTACAAGTCCGTCTACCTGTCCGTCTGTCCGCCAGTCTGTCTGTCTGTGCTTCCGAGCGTCCATCCATGCGTCAATCTAGAGAACACTCAAAGTACCACCATCTCGCATACCCTGTGGCACATAGCCACTTCCCACGTCCGTCTACCTGTCCGTCTGTCTGTCTGTCCGTCCGTGCGTCCGTACAGGCGTCCTTCCAGAGAACACTAAAGGTACCGCCATCTCGTATACGCTGTGGCACATAGCCACTTTGCACGTCCGTCTACCTGTCCTTCTGTCTGCCACTCTATCTGTCTATCCGTCCGTGCGTCCATCCGTGCGTCCAACCAGAGAACACTCAAAGGAGGCCATCTCGCATACCCTTTGGCACATATCCGCTTTACACGTGCGCCTACCTGTCCGTCTGTATGCCAGTCTGTCTGTCTGTCCATCCGTGCGTCCGTCCATGCGTCCCTCTAGAGAACACTCAAAGTACCGCCATCTCGCATACCCTGTGGCACATAGCCGCTTCACACGTCTGTCTACCTGTCCGTCTGTCTGTTCGTCCATGCATTCGTCCGTGTGTCCCTCAGGAGAACACTCACAGTACTGCCATCTCGCGCGTCGTATACCCTGTGGCACATACCCACTTTACGCGTCCGCCTACCTGTCCGTCTGTCGGCCAGTCTGTCTGTCTGTTCGTCCGTGCGTCCGTCCGTGCGTCCATCTAGAGAACACTCAAAGTACCGCCATCTCGCATACCCTGTGGTGCATAGCCGCTTTACAAGTCCGTCTACCTGTCCGTCTGTCTGCCAGTCTGTCTGTCTGTGTTTCCGTGCGTCCATCCGTGCGTCAATCTAGAGAACACTCAAAGTACCACCATCTCGCATACCCTGTGGCACATAGCCACTTCCCACGTCCGTCTACGTGTCCGTCTGTCTGTCTGTCCGTCCGTGCGTCCGTACAGGCGTCCATCCAGAGAACACTAAAAGTACCGCCATCTCGTATACGCTGTGGCACATAGCCACTTTGCACGTCCGTCTACCTGTCCTTCTGTCTGCCACTCTATCTGTCTATTCGTCCGTGCGTCCATCCGTGCGTCCAACCAGAGAACACTCAAAGTATGCCATCTCGCATACCCTGTGGCACATATCCGCTTTACACGTTCGCCTACCTGTCCGTCTGTATGCCAGTCTGTCTGTCTGTCCATCCGTGCGTCCGTCCGTGCGTCCCTCTAGAGAACACTCAGAGTACCGCCATCTCGCATACCCTGTGGCACATAGCCGCTTCACACGTCTGTCTACCTGTCCGTCTGTCTGCCAGTCTGTCTGTCTGTTCGTCCATGTATCCGTTGGTGCGTCAATCTAGAGAAAACTCTGAGTACCGCCATCTCGCGCGTCGTATACCCTGTGGCACATACCCACATTACGCGTCCGTCTACCTGTCCGTCTGTCTGCCAGTCTGTCTGTCTGTTCGTCCATGCGTCCGTCCGTGCGTCCATCTAGAGAACACTCAAAGTACCAACATCTCGCATACCCTGTGGCAAATAGCCGCTTTACACGTCCGTCTACCTGTCCGTCTGTCTGCCAGTCGGTCTGTCTGTGTGTCCATGCATCCGTTCATGCGACAATCTAGAGAACACTCTTAGTACCGCCATCTTGCGCTTCGTATACTCTGTGGCACATACCCGCTTTACTCGTCCGTCTTCCTGTCCGTCTGTCTGCCAGTCTGTCTGTCTGTTTGTCCATGCGTCCATCCGTGTGTCCATCTAGACAACACTCAAACTGCCGCCATCTCGCATACCCTGTGGCACATTGCCACTTTACACGTCTGTCTACCTGTCCGTCTCTATGCCAGTCTGTCTGTCTGTTCGTCCGTGCGTCCGTCCGTGCGTCCGTCCGTGCGTCCAACTAGAGAACACGCAAAGTACCGCCATCTTGCATACCCTGTGGCACATAGCCGCTTTACACATCTGTCTACCTGTCCGTCTCTATGCCGGTCTGCCTGTCTGTTCGTCCGTGCGTCCGCCGGTGCGTCCGTCCGTGCGTCCAACTAGAGAACACGCAAAGTACCGCCATCTTGCATACCCTGTGGCACATAGCCGCTTTACACATCTGTCTACCTGTCCGTCTCTATGCCGGTCTGCCTGTCTGTTCGTCCGTGCGTCCGTCGGTGCGTCCGTCCGTGCGTCCAACTAGAGAACACGCAAAGTACCGCCATCTTGCATACCCTGTGGCACATAGCCGCTTTACACATCTGTCTACCTGTCCGTCTGTCTGCCAGTCTGTCTGTCTGTTCGTCCGTGCGTCCGTCCGTGCGTCCATCTAGAGAACACGCAAAGAACCGCCATCTCGCATACCCTGTGGCACATAGCCGCTTTACACATCTGTCTACCTGTCCGTCTGTCTGCCACTCTGTCTGTCTGTCCGTTCGTGCGTCCGTTCGTGCATCAATCTAGAGAACACTAAAATTACCGCCATCTCGTATACCCTGTGGCACATAGCCGCTTTACACGTCCGTCTACCTGTCCGTCTGTCTGCCACTCTGTCTGTCTGTCCGTTCGTGCGTCCGTCCGTGCGTCCATCTAGAGAACACTCAAAGTACCGCCATCTCGCGTACCCTGTGGCACTAGCCGCTTCACACGTCCGTCTACCTGTCCGTCTGTATGTCAGTCTGTCTGTCTGTCCGTCCATGCGTCCGTTCGTGTGTAAATCTAGAAAACAGTCAAAGTACCGCCATCTCGAATACCCTGTGACATATAGCTGCTTTACACGTCCGTCTACATGTCCGTCTGTCTGCCAGTCTGTCTGTCTGTCCGTCCGTGCGTCCGTCCGTGCGTCCATCTGGAGAACACGCAAAGTACCGCCATCTTGCATACCCTGTGGCACGTAGCCGCTTTACTCGTCCGTCTACCTGTCCATCTGTTTACCAGTCTGTCTGTCTGTCCGTCCGTGCGTCCATCTGTGCGTCCATCTAGAGAACTTTTTAAGTACCGCCATCTCGCATCTCCTATACCCTGTAGCAAATACCCCTTTACGCGTCCGTCTACCTGTCCGTCCGTCTGCTAACCTGTCTGTCTGTCCATCCGTGCGTCTGTCTGTGCGTCCATCTAGAGATCACTCAAATTACCACCATCTTGCATACTCTGTGGCACATAGCCTTTTTACACTTCTGTCTACCTGTCCGTCTGTCTGCCAGTCTGTCTGTCTGTCCGTTCGTGCGTCCGTCCGTGCGTCCATCTAGAGAACACTCAAAGTACCGCCATCTCGCGTACCCTGTGGCACTAGCCGCTTCACACGTCCGTCTACCTGTCCGTCTGTCTGCCAGTCTGTCTGTCTGTCCGTCCGTGCGTCCATCCGTGCGTCCATCTAACACTCAAATTACCACCATCTTGCATACTCTGTGGCACATAGCGACTTTACACTTCGGTCTACCTGTAAGTCTGTCTGCCAGTCTGTCTGTCTGTCCGTTCGTGCGTCCGTCCGTGCGTCCATCTAGAGAACACTCAAAGTACCGCCATCTCGCATACCCTGTGGCGCATAGTCACTTTACAAGTCCGTCTACCTGTCCGTCTGTCTGCCAGTCTGTCTGTCTGTGCTTCCGTGCGTCCATCCATGCGTCAATCTAGAGAACACTCAAAGTACCACCATCTCGCATACCCTGTGGCACAAAGCCACTTCCCACGTCCGTCTACCTGTCCGTCTGTCTGTCTGTCCGTCCGTGCGTCCGTACAGGCGTCCATCCAGAGAACACTAAAGGTACCGCCATCTCGTATACGCTGTGGCACATAGCCACTTTGCACGTCCGTCTACCTGTCCTTCTGTCTGCCACTCTATCTGTCTATCCGTCCGTGCGTCCATCCGTGCGTCCAACCAGAGAACACTCAAAGTATGCCATCTCGCATACCCTTTGGCACATATCCGCTTTACACGTTCGCCTACCTGTCCGTCTGTATGCCAGTCTGTCTGTCTGTCTATCCGTGCGTCCGTCCATGCGTCCCTCTAGAGAACACTCAAAGTACCGCCATCTCGCATACCCTGTGGCACATAGCCGCTTCACACGTCTGTCTACCTGTCCGTGTGTCTGTTTGTCCATGCATTCGTCCGTGTGTCCCTCAGGAGAACACTCACAGTACTGCCATCTCGCGCGTCGTATACCCTGTGGCACATACCCACTTTACGCGTCCGCCTACCTGTCCGTCTGTCTGCCAGTCTGTCTGTCTGTTCGTCCATGCGTCCGTCCGTGCGTCCATCTAGAGAACACTCAAAGTACCAACATCTCGCATACCCTGTGGCACATAGACGCTTTACACGTCCGTCTACCTGTCAATCTGTCTGCCAGTCTGTCTGTCTGTCCGTCCGTGCGTCCGTCCGTGCGTCCATCTAGAGAACACTAAAGTACCGCCATCTCGCACCTCTGTGGCACATAGCTGCTTTACAAGTCTGTCTACCTGTCCGTCTGTCTCTTAGTCTGTCTGTCTGTTCGTCCATGTATCCGTCGGTGCGTCAATCTAGAGAAAACTCTGAGTACCGCCATCTCGCGCGTCGTGTACCGTGTGGCAGATACCCGCTTAAAGCGTCCCTCTACCTGTCCGTCTGTCTACCAGTCTGTCTGTTCTTCCATGCGTCCATGGGTGCGTCCATCTAGAGAACACTCAAAGTACCGCCATCTCGCATACCCTGTGGCACATAGCCGCTTTACACGTCCGTCTACCTGTCCGTCTGTCTGCCACTCTGTCTGTCTGTCCGTTCGTGCGTCCGTTCGTGCATCAATCTAGAGAACACTCAAAGTACCACCATCTGGCATACCCTTCGGCACATAGCCGCTTTACGCGTCCGTCTACCTGTCCATCTGTCTGCCAGTCTGTCTGTCTGTCTGTCCATGCGTCCGTTCGTGCGTCAATCTAGAGAACACTATTAGTACCGCCATCTCGCGCTTCGTATACCCTGTGGCACATACCCGCTTTACTCGTCCGTCTACCTGTCCGTCTCTCTGCCAGTCTGTCTGTCTGTCCGTCCGTGCGTCAGTGTGTGCGTCCATCTAGAGAACTTTTAAAGTACCGCCATCTCACACATCCTATACCTTGTGGCAAATACCCCTTTACACGTCCGTCTACCTGTCTGTCCGTCTGCTAGCCAGCCTGTCTGTCTGTCCGTGCATCCGTCCGTGCGTCCATTTAGAGAACACTGAGTACCGCCATCTCGCACTTCGAATACCCTGTGGCACATAGCCACTTTACACGTCCATCTACCTGTCCGTCTGTCTGCTAGTTTGCCTGTCTGTCCGCCCGTGCATCCGTCCGTGCGTCCATATAGAGAACACTGAAAGTACCGCCATCTCGAATACCCTGTGGCACATAGCCGCTTTACACGTCCGCCTACATTCCGTCTGTCTGCCAGTCTGTTTGTCTGTCCATCCGTGCGTCCGTCCGTGCGTCCATCTAGAGAACACTCAAAGTACCACCATCTCGGATACCCTGTGGCACATAGCCGCTTTACACGTCTGTCTACCTGTCCGTCTGTATGCCAGTCTGTCTGTCTGTCCGTCCATGCGTCCGTTCGTGCGTAAATCTAGAAAACAGTCAAAGTACCGCCATCTCGAATACCCTGTGACATATAGCTGCTTTACACGTCCGTCTACCTGTCTGCCTGTCTGCCAGTCTGTCTGTCTGTCTGTCCGTGCGTCCATCTAGAGAACACTCATAGTACCGCCATCTTGCATACCCTGTGGCACATAGCCGCTTTACACGTCTGTCTACCTGTCCGTCTGTATGCCAGTCTGTCTGTCTGTCCGTCCATGCGTCCGTTCGTGCGTAAATCTAGAAAACAGTCAAAGTACCGCCATCTCGAATACCCTGTGACATATGACATATAGCTGCTTTACACGTCCGTCTACATGTCCGTCTGTCTGCCAGTCTGTCTGTCTGTCCGTCCGTGCGTCCGTCCGTGCGTCCATCTAGAGAACACGCAAAGTACCGCCATCTTGCATACCCTGTGGCACGTAGCCGCTTTACTCGTCCGTATACCTGTCCATCTGTTTACCAGTCTGTCTGTCTGTCCGTCCATGCGTCCATCCGTGCGTCCATCTAGAGAACACTCAAAGTACCACCATCTCGCATACCCTGTGGCACATAGCCACTTCCCACGTCCGTCTACCTGTCCGTCTGTCTGTCTGTCCGTCCGTGCGTCCGTACAGGCGTCCATCCAGAGAACACTAAAGGTGCCGCCATCTCGTATACGCTGTGGCACATAGCCACTTTGCACGTCCGTCTACCTGTCCGTCTGTCTGCCAGTCTGTCTGTCTGTCCGTCCGTGCGTCCATCCGTGCGTCCATCTAGAGAACACTCAAATTACCACCATCTTGCATACTCTGTGGCACATAGCCACTTTACACTTCTGTCTACCTGTCCGTCTGTCTGCCAGTCTGTCTGTCTGTCCGTTCGTGCGTCCGTCCGTGCGTCCATCTAGAGAACACTCAAAGTACCGCCATCTCGCATACCTTGTGGCGCATAGCCACTTTACAAGTCCGTCTACCTGTCCGTCTGTCTGCCAGTCTGTCTGTCTGTGCTTCCGTGCGTCCATCCATGCGTCAATCTAGAGAACACTCAAAGTACCACCATCTCGCATACCCTGTGGCACATAGCCACTTCCCACGTCCGTCTACCTGTCCGTCTGTCTGTCTGTCCGTCCGTGCGTCCGTACAGGCGTCCATCCAGAGAACACTAAAGGTACCGCCATCTCGTATACGCTGTGGCACATAGCCACTTTGCACGTCCGTCTACCTGTCCTTCTGTCTGCCACTCTATCTGTCTATCCGTCCGTGCGTCCATCCGTGCGTCCAACCAGAGAACACTCAAAGTATGCCATCTCGCATACCCTTTGGCACATATCCGCTTTACACGTTCGCCTACCTGTCCGTCTGTATGCCAGTCTGTCTGTCTGTCCATCCGTGCGTCCGTCCATGCGTCCCTCTAGAGAACACTCAAAGTACCGCCATCTCGCATACCCTGTGGCACATAGCCGCTTCCCACGTCTGTCTACCTGTCCGTCTGTCTGTTCGTCCATGCATTCGTCCGTGTGTCCCTCAGGAGAACACTCACAGTACTGCCATCTCGCGCGTCGTATACCCTGTGGCACATACCCACTTTACGCGTCCGCCTACCTGTCCGTCTGTCGGCCAGTCTGTCTGTCTGTTCGTCCGTGCGTCCGTCCGTGCGTCCATCTAGAGAACACTCAAAGTACCGCCATCTCGCATACCCTGTGGTGCATAGCCGCTTTACAAGTCCGTCTACCTGTCCGTCTGTCTGCCAGTCTGTCTGTCTGTGTTTCCGTGCGTCCATCCGTGCGTCAATCTAGAGAACACTCAAAGTACCACCATCTCGCATACCCTGTGGCACATAGCCACTTCCCACGTCCGTCTACGTGTCCGTCTGTCTGTCTGTCCGTCCGTGCGTCCGTACAGGCGTCCATCCAGAGAACACTAAAAGTACCGCCATCTCGTATACGCTGTGGCACATAGCCACTTTGCACGTCCGTCTACCTGTCCTTCTGTCTGCCACTCTATCTGTCTATTCGTCCGTGCGTCCATCCGTGCGTCCAACCAGAGAACACTCAAAGTATGCCATCTCGCATACCCTGTGGCACATATCCGCTTTACACGTTCGCCTACCTGTCCGTCTGTATGCCAGTCTGTCTGTCTGTCCATCCGTGCGTCCGTCCGTGCGTCCCTCTAGAGAACACTCAGAGTACCGCCATCTCGCATACCCTGTGGCACATAGCCGCTTCACACGTCTGTCTACCTGTCCGTCTGTCTGCCAGTCTGTCTGTCTGTTCGTCCATGTATCCGTCGGTGCGTCAATCTAGAGAAAACTCTGAGTACCGCCATCTCGCGCGTCGTATACCCTGTGGCACATACCCACATTACGCGTCCGTCTACCTGTCCGTCTGTCTGCCAGTCTGTCTGTCTGTTCGTCCATGCGTCCGTCCGTGCGTCCATCTAGAGAACACTCAAAGTACCAACATCTCGCATACCCTGTGGCACATAGCCGCTTTACACGTCCGTCTACCTGTCAATCTGTCTGCCAGTCTGTCTGTCTGTCCGTCCGTGCGTCCGTTCGGCATCAATCTAGAGAACACTCAAAGTACCACCATCTGGCATACCCTTCGGCACATAGCCGCTTTACGCGTCCGTCTACCTGTCCATCTGTGTGCCAGTCTGTCTGTCTGTCTGTCTGTCCATGCGTCCGTTCGTGCGTCAATCTAGAAAAAACTCCGAGTACCGCCATCTCGCGCGTCATATACCCTGTGGCACAAACCCGCTTAACGCGTCCCTCTACCTATCCGTCTGTCTACCAGTCTGTCTGGTCTTCCATGCGTCCATCGGTGCGTCCATCTAAAGAACACTCAAAGTACCGCCATCTCGCATACCCTGTGGCAAATAGCCGCTTTACACGTCCGTCTACCTGTCCGTCTGTCTGCCAGTCGGTCTGTCTGTGTGTCCATGCATCCGTTCATGCGACAATCTAGAGAACACTCTTAGTACCGCCATCTTGCGCTTCGTATACTCTGTGGCACATACCCGCTTTACTCGTCCGTCTTCCTGTCCGTCTGTCTGCCAGTCTGTCTGTCTGTTTGTCCATGCGTCCATCCGTGTGTCCATCTAGACAACACTCAAACTGCCGCCATCTCGCATACCCTGTGGCACATTGCCACTTTACACGTCTGTCTACCTGTCCGTCTCTATGCCAGTCTGTCTGTCTGTTCGTCCGTGCGTCCGTCCGTGCGTCCGTCCGTGCGTCCAACTAGAGAACACGCAAAGTACCGCCATCTTGCATACCCTGTGGCACATAGCCGCTTTACACATCTGTCTACCTGTCCGTCTCTATGCCGGTCTGCCTGTCTGTTCGTCCGTGCGTCCGTCGGTGCGTCCGTCCGTGCGTCCAACTAGAGAACACGCAAAGTACCGCCATCTTGCATACCCTGTGGCACATAGCCGCTTTACACATCTGTCTACCTGTCCGTCTCTATGCCGGTCTGCCTGTCTGTTCGTCCGTGCGTCCGTCGGTGCGTCCGTCCGTGCGTCCAACTAGAGAACACGCAAAGTACCGCCATCTTGCATACCCTGTGGCACATAGCCGCTTTACACATCTGTCTACCTGTCCGTCTGTCTGCCAGCCTGTCTGTCTGTTCGTCCGTGCGTCCGTCCGTGCGTCCATCTAGAGAACACGCAAAGAACCGCCATCTCGCATACCCTGTGGCACATAGCCGCTTTACACATCTGTCTACCTGTCCGTCTGTCTGCCAGTCTGTCTGTCTGTCCGTTCGTGCGTCCGTCCGTGCGTCCATCTAGAGAACACTCAAAGTACCGCCATCTCGCATACCCTGTGGCGCGTAGCCACTTTACAAGTCCGTCTACCTGTCCGTCTGTCTGCCAGTCTGTCTGTCTGTGCTTCCGTGCGTCCATCCATGCGTCAATCTAGAGAACACTCAAAGTACCACCATCTCGCATACCCTGTGGCACAAAGCCACTTCCCACGTCCGTCTACCTGTCCGTCTGTCTGTCTGTCCGTCCGTGCGTCCGTACAGGCGTCCATCCAGAGAACACTAAAGGTACCGCCATCTCGTATACGCTGTGGCACATAGCCACTTTGCACGTCCGTCTACCTGTCCTTCTGTCTGCCACTCTATCTGTCTATCCGTCCGTGCGTCCATCCGTGCGTCCAACCAGAGAACACTCAAAGTATGCCATCTCGCATACCCTTTGGCACATATCCGCTTTACACGTTCGCCTACCTGTCCGTCTGTATGCCAGTCTGTCTGTCTGTCTATCCGTGCGTCCGTCCATGCGTCCCTCTAGAGAACACTCAAAGTACCGCCATCTCGCATACCCTGTGGCACATAGCCGCTTCACACGTCTGTCTACCTGTCCGTGTGTCTGTTTGTCCATGCATTCGTCCGTGTGTCCCTCAGGAGAACACTCACAGTACTGCCATCTCGCGCGTCGTATACCCTGTGGCACATACCCACTTTACGCGTCCGCCTACCTGTCCGTCTGTCTGCCAGTCTGTCTGTCTGTTCGTCCATGCGTCCGTCCGTGCGTCCATCTAGAGAACACTCAAAGTACCAACATCTCGCATACCCTGTGGCACATAGACGCTTTACACGTCCGTCTACCTGTCAATCTGTCTGCCAGTCTGTCTGTCTGTCCGTCCGTGCGTCCGTCCGTGCGTCCATCTAGAGAACACTAAAGTACCGCCATCTCGCACCTCTGTGGCACATAGCTGCTTTACAAGTCTGTCTACCTGTCCGTCTGTCTCTTAGTCTGTCTGTCTGTTCGTCCATGTATCCGTCGGTGCGTCAATCTAGAGAAAACTCTGAGTACCGCCATCTCGCGCGTCGTGTACCGTGTGGCAGATACCCGCTTAAAGCGTCCCTCTACCTGTCCGTCTGTCTACCAGTCTGTCTGTTCTTCCATGCGTCCATGGGTGCGTCCATCTAGAGAACACTCAAAGTACCACCATCTGGCATACCCTTCGGCACATAGCCGCTTTACGCGTCCGTCTACCTGTCCATCTGTCTGCCAGTCTGTCTGTCTGTCTGTCCATGCGTCCGTTCGTGCGTCAATCTAGAGAACACTATTAGTACCGCCATCTCGCGCTTCGTATACCCTGTGGCACATACCCGCTTTACTCGTCCGTCTACCTGTCCGTCTCTCTGCCAGTCTGTCTGTCTGTCCGTCCGTGCGTCAGTGTGTGCGTCCATCTAGAGAACTTTTAAAGTACCGCCATCTCACACATCCTATACCTTGTGGCAAATACCCCTTTACACGTCCGTCTACCTGTCTGTCCGTCTGCTAGCCAGCCTGTCTGTCTGTCCGTGCATCCGTCCGTGCGTCCATTTAGAGAACACTGAGTACCGCCATCTCGCACTTCGAATACCCTGTGGCACATAGCCACTTTACACGTCCATCTACCTGTCCGTCTGTCTGCTAGTTTGCCTGTCTGTCCGCCCGTGCATCCGTCCGTGCGTCCATATAGAGAACACTGAAAGTACCGCCATCTCGAATACCCTGTGGCACATAGCCGCTTTACACGTCCGCCTACATTCCGTCTGTCTGCCAGTCTGTTTGTCTGTCCATCCGTGCGTCCGTCCGTGCGTCCATCTAGAGAACACTCAAAGTACCACCATCTCGGATACCCTGTGGCACATAGCCGCTTTACACGTCTGTCTACCTGTCCGTCTGTATGCCAGTCTGTCTGTCTGTCCGTCCATGCGTCCGTTCGTGCGTAAATCTAGAAAACAGTCAAAGTACCGCCATCTCGAATACCCTGTGACATATAGCTGCTTTACACGTCCGTCTACCTGTCTGCCTGTCTGCCAGTCTGTCTGTCTGTCTGTCCGTGCGTCCATCTAGAGAACACTCATAGTACCGCCATCTTGCATACCCTGTGGCACATAGCCGCTTTACACGTCTGTCTACCTGTCCGTCTGTATGCCAGTCTGTCTGTCTGTCCGTCCATGCGTCCGTTCGTGCGTAAATCTAGAAAACAGTCAAAGTACCGCCATCTCGAATACCCTGTGACATATGACATATAGCTGCTTTACACGTCCGTCTACATGTCCGTCTGTCTGCCAGTCTGTCTGTCTGTCCGTCCGTGCGTCCGTCCGTGCGTCCATCTAGAGAACACGCAAAGTACCGCCATCTTGCATACCCTGTGGCACGTAGCCGCTTTACTCGTCCGTATACCTGTCCATCTGTTTACCAGTCTGTCTGTCTGTCCGTCCATGCGTCCATCCGTGCGTCCATCTAGAGAACACTCAAAGTACCACCATCTCGCATACCCTGTGGCACATAGCCACTTCCCACGTCCGTCTACCTGTCCGTCTGTCTGTCTGTCCGTCCGTGCGTCCGTACAGGCGTCCTTCCAGAGAACACTAAAGGTACCGCCATCTCGTATACGCTGTGGCACATAGCCACTTTGCACGTCCGTCTACCTGTCCTTCTGTCTGCCACTCTATCTGTCTATCCGTCCGTGCGTCCATCCGTGCGTCCAACCAGAGAACACTCAAAGGAGGCCATCTCGCATACCCTTTGGCACATATCCGCTTTACACGTGCGCCTACCTGTCCGTCTGTATGCCAGTCTGTCTGTCTGTCCATCCGTGCGTCCGTCCATGCGTCCCTCTAGAGAACACTCAAAGTACCGCCATCTCGCATACCCTGTGGCACATAGCCGCTTCACACGTCTGTCTACCTGTCCGTCTGTCTGTTCGTCCATGCATTCGTCCGTGTGTCCCTCAGGAGAACACTCACAGTACTGCCATCTCGCGCGTCGTATACCCTGTGGCACATACCCACTTTACGCGTCCGCCTACCTGTCCGTCTGTCGGCCAGTCTGTCTGTCTGTTCGTCCGTGCGTCCGTCCGTGCGTCCATCTAGAGAACACTCAAAGTACCGCCATCTCGCATACCCTGTGGTGCATAGCCGCTTTACAAGTCCGTCTACCTGTCCGTCTGTCTGCCAGTCTGTCTGTCTGTGTTTCCGTGCGTCCATCCGTGCGTCAATCTAGAGAACACTCAAAGTACCACCATCTCGCATACCCTGTGGCACATAGCCACTTCCCACGTCCGTCTACGTGTCCGTCTGTCTGTCTGTCCGTCCGTGCGTCCGTACAGGCGTCCATCCAGAGAACACTAAAAGTACCGCCATCTCGTATACGCTGTGGCACATAGCCACTTTGCACGTCCGTCTACCTGTCCTTCTGTCTGCCACTCTATCTGTCTATTCGTCCGTGCGTCCATCCGTGCGTCCAACCAGAGAACACTCAAAGTATGCCATCTCGCATACCCTGTGGCACATATCCGCTTTACACGTTCGCCTACCTGTCCGTCTGTATGCCAGTCTGTCTGTCTGTCCATCCGTGCGTCCGTCCGTGCGTCCCTCTAGAGAACACTCAGAGTACCGCCATCTCGCATACCCTGTGGCACATAGCCGCTTCACACGTCTGTCTACCTGTCCGTCTGTCTGCCAGTCTGTCTGTCTGTTCGTCCATGTATCCGTTGGTGCGTCAATCTAGAGAAAACTCTGAGTACCGCCATCTCGCGCGTCGTATACCCTGTGGCACATACCCACATTACGCGTCCGTCTACCTGTCCGTCTGTCTGCCAGTCTGTCTGTCTGTTCGTCCATGCGTCCGTCCGTGCGTCCATCTAGAGAACACTCAAAGTACCAACATCTCGCATACCCTGTGGCAAATAGCCGCTTTACACGTCCGTCTACCTGTCCGTCTGTCTGCCAGTCGGTCTGTCTGTGTGTCCATGCATCCGTTCATGCGACAATCTAGAGAACACTCTTAGTACCGCCATCTTGCGCTTCGTATACTCTGTGGCACATACCCGCTTTACTCGTCCGTCTTCCTGTCCGTCTGTCTGCCAGTCTGTTTGTCTGTTTGTCCATGCGTCCATCCGTGTGTCCATCTAGACAACACTCAAACTGCCGCCATCTCGCATACCCTGTGGCACATTGCCACTTTACACGTCTGTCTACCTGTCCGTCTCTATGCCAGTCTGTCTGTCTGTTCGTCCGTGCGTCCGTCCGTGCGTCCGTCCGTGCGTCCAACTAGAGAACACGCAAAGTACCGCCATCTTGCATACCCTGTGGCACATAGCCGCTTTACACATCTGTCTACCTGTCCGTCTCTATGCCGGTCTGCCTGTCTGTTCGTCCGTGCGTCCGCCGGTGCGTCCGTCCGTGCGTCCAACTAGAGAACACGCAAAGTACCGCCATCTTGCATACCCTGTGGCACATAGCCGCTTTACACATCTGTCTACCTGTCCGTCTCTATGCCGGTCTGCCTGTCTGTTCGTCCGTGCGTCCGTCGGTGCGTCCGTCCGTGCGTCCAACTAGAGAACACGCAAAGTACCGCCATCTTGCATACCCTGTGGCACATAGCCGCTTTACACATCTGTCTACCTGTCCGTCTGTCTGCCAGTCTGTCTGTCTGTTCGTCCGTGCGTCCGTCCGTGCGTCCATCTAGAGAACACGCAAAGAACCGCCATCTCGCATACCCTGTGGCACATAGCCGCTTTACACATCTGTCTACCTGTCCGTCTGTCTGCCACTCTGTCTGTCTGTCCGTTCGTGCGTCCGTTCGTGCATCAATCTAGAGAACACTAAAATTACCGCCATCTCGTATACCCTGTGGCACATAGCCGCTTTACACGTCCGTCTACCTGTCCGTCTGTCTGCCACTCTGTCTGTCTGTCCGTTCGTGCGTCCGTCCGTGCGTCCATCTAGAGAACACTCAAAGTACCGCCATCTCGCGTACCCTGTGGCACTAGCCGCTTCACACGTCCGTCTACCTGTCCGTCTGTATGTCAGTCTGTCTGTCTGTCCGTCCATGCGTCCGTTCGTGTGTAAATCTAGAAAACAGTCAAAGTGCCGCCATCTCGAATACCCTGTGACATATAGCTGCTTTACACGTCCGTCTACATGTCCGTCTGTCTGCCAGTCTGTCTGTCTGTCCGTCCGTGCGTCCGTCCGTGCGTCCATCTGGAGAACACGCAAAGTACCGCCATCTTGCATACCCTGTGGCACGTAGCCGCTTTACTCGTCCGTCTACCTGTCCATCTGTTTACCAGTCTGTCTGTCTGTCCGTCCGTGCGTCCATCTGTGCGTCCATCTAGAGAACTTTTTAAGTACCGCCATCTCGCATCTCCTATACCCTGTAGCAAATACCCCTTTACGCGTCCGTCTACCTGTCCGTCCGTCTGCTAACCTGTCTGTCTGTCCATCCGTGCGTCTGTCTGTGCGTCCATCTAGAGATCACTCAAATTACCACCATCTTGCATACTCTGTGGCACATAGCCTTTTTACACTTCTGTCTACCTGTCCGTCTGTCTGCCAGTCTGTCTGTCTGTCCGTTCGTGCGTCCGTCCGTGCGTCCATCTAGAGAACACTCAAAGTACCGCCATCTCGCGTACCCTGTGGCACTAGCCGCTTCACACGTCCGTCTACCTGTCCGTCTGTCTGCCAGTCTGTCTGTCTGTCCGTCCGTGCGTCCATCCGTGCGTCCATCTAACACTCAAATTACCACCATCTTGCATACTCTGTGGCACATAGCGACTTTACACTTCTGTCTACCTGTAAGTCTGTCTGCCAGTCTGTCTGTCTGTCCGTTCGTGCGTCCGTCCGTGCGTCCATCTAGAGAACACTCAAAGTACCGCCATCTCGCATACCCTGTGGCGCATAGTCACTTTACAAGTCCGTCTACCTGTCCGTCTGTCTGCCAGTCTGTCTGTCTGTGCTTCCGTGCGTCCATCCATGCGTCAATCTAGAGAACACTCAAAGTACCACCATCTCGCATACCCTGTGGCACAAAGCCACTTCCCACGTCCGTCTACCTGTCCGTCTGTCTGTCTGTCCGTCCGTGCGTCCGTACAGGCGTCCATCCAGAGAACACTAAAGGTACCGCCATCTCGTATACGCTGTGGCACATAGCCACTTTGCACGTCCGTCTACCTGTCCTTCTGTCTGCCACTCTATCTGTCTATCCGTCCGTGCGTCCATCCGTGCGTCCAACCAGAGAACACTCAAAGTATGCCATCTCGCATACCCTTTGGCACATATCCGCTTTACACGTTCGCCTACCTGTCCGTCTGTATGCCAGTCTGTCTGTCTGTCTATCCGTGCGTCCGTCCATGCGTCCCTCTAGAGAACACTCAAAGTACCGCCATCTCGCATACCCTGTGGCACATAGCCGCTTCACACGTCTGTCTACCTGTCCGTGTGTCTGTTTGTCCATGCATTCGTCCGTGTGTCCCTCAGGAGAACACTCACAGTACTGCCATCTCGCGCGTCGTATACCCTGTGGCACATACCCACTTTACGCGTCCGCCTACCTGTCCGTCTGTCTGCCAGTCTGTCTGTCTGTTCGTCCATGCGTCCGTCCGTGCGTCCATCTAGAGAACACTCAAAGTACCAACATCTCGCATACCCTGTGGCACATAGACGCTTTACACGTCCGTCTACCTGTCAATCTGTCTGCCAGTCTGTCTGTCTGTCCGTCCGTGCGTCCGTCCGTGCGTCCATCTAGAGAACACTAAAGTACCGCCATCTCGCACCTCTGTGGCACATAGCTGCTTTACAAGTCTGTCTACCTGTCCGTCTGTCTCTTAGTCTGTCTGTCTGTTCGTCCATGTATCCGTCGGTGCGTCAATCTAGAGAAAACTCTGAGTACCGCCATCTCGCGCGTCGTGTACCGTGTGGCAGATACCCGCTTAAAGCGTCCCTCTACCTGTCCGTCTGTCTACCAGTCTGTCTGTTCTTCCATGCGTCCATGGGTGCGTCCATCTAGAGAACACTCAAAGTACCGCCATCTCGCATACCCTGTGGCACATAGCCGCTTTACACGTCCGTCTACCTGTCCGTCTGTCTGCCACTCTGTCTGTCTGTCCGTTCGTGCGTCCGTTCGTGCATCAATCTAGAGAACACTCAAAGTACCACCATCTGGCATACCCTTCGGCACATAGCCGCTTTACGCGTCCGTCTACCTGTCCATCTGTCTGCCAGTCTGTCTGTCTGTCTGTCCATGCGTCCGTTCGTGCGTCAATCTAGAGAACACTATTAGTACCGCCATCTCGCGCTTCGTATACCCTGTGGCACATACCCGCTTTACTCGTCCGTCTACCTGTCCGTCTCTCTGCCAGTCTGTCTGTCTGTCCGTCCGTGCGTCAGTGTGTGCGTCCATCTAGAGAACTTTTAAAGTACCGCCATCTCACACATCCTATACCTTGTGGCAAATACCCCTTTACACGTCCGTCTACCTGTCTGTCCGTCTGCTAGCCAGCCTGTCTGTCTGTCCGTGCATCCGTCCGTGCGTCCATTTAGAGAACACTGAGTACCGCCATCTCGCACTTCGAATACCCTGTGGCACATAGCCACTTTACACGTCCATCTACCTGTCCGTCTGTCTGCTAGTTTGCCTGTCTGTCCGCCCGTGCATCCGTCCGTGCGTCCATATAGAGAACACTGAAAGTACCGCCATCTCGAATACCCTGTGGCACATAGCCGCTTTACACGTCCGCCTACATTCCGTCTGTCTGCCAGTCTGTTTGTCTGTCCATCCGTGCGTCCGTCCGTGCGTCCATCTAGAGAACACTCAAAGTACCACCATCTCGGATACCCTGTGGCACATAGCCGCTTTACACGTCTGTCTACCTGTCCGTCTGTATGCCAGTCTGTCTGTCTGTCCGTCCATGCGTCCGTTCGTGCGTAAATCTAGAAAACAGTCAAAGTACCGCCATCTCGAATACCCTGTGACATATAGCTGCTTTACACGTCCGTCTACCTGTCTGCCTGTCTGCCAGTCTGTCTGTCTGTCTGTCCGTGCGTCCATCTAGAGAACACTCATAGTACCGCCATCTTGCATACCCTGTGGCACATAGCCGCTTTACACGTCTGTCTACCTGTCCGTCTGTATGCCAGTCTGTCTGTCTGTCCGTCCATGCGTCCGTTCGTGCGTAAATCTAGAAAACAGTCAAAGTACCGCCATCTCGAATACCCTGTGACATATGACATATAGCTGCTTTACACGTCCGTCTACATGTCCGTCTGTCTGCCAGTCTGTCTGTCTGTCCGTCCGTGCGTCCGTCCGTGCGTCCATCTAGAGAACACGCAAAGTACCGCCATCTTGCATACCCTGTGGCACGTAGCCGCTTTACTCGTCCGTATACCTGTCCATCTGTTTACCAGTCTGTCTGTCTGTCCGTCCATGCGTCCATCCGTGCGTCCATCTAGAGAACACTCAAAGTACCACCATCTCGCATACCCTGTGGCACATAGCCACTTCCCACGTCCGTCTACCTGTCCGTCTGTCTGTCTGTCCGTCCGTGCGTCCGTACAGGCGTCCATCCAGAGAACACTAAAGGTGCCGCCATCTCGTATACGCTGTGGCACATAGCCACTTTGCACGTCCGTCTACCTGTCCGTCTGTCTGCCAGTCTGTCTGTCTGTCCGTCCGTGCGTCCATCCGTGCGTCCATCTAGAGAACACTCAAATTACCACCATCTTGCATACTCTGTGGCACATAGCCACTTTACACTTCTGTCTACCTGTCCGTCTGTCTGCCAGTCTGTCTGTCTGTCCGTTCGTGCGTCCGTCCGTGCGTCCATCTAGAGAACACTCAAAGTACCGCCATCTCGCATACCCTGTGGCGCATAGCCACTTTACAAGTCCGTCTACCTGTCCGTCTGTCTGCCAGTCTGTCTGTCTGTGCTTCCGTGCGTCCATCCATGCGTCAATCTAGAGAACACTCAAAGTACCACCATCTCGCATACCCTGTGGCACATAGCCACTTCCCACGTCCGTCTACCTGTCCGTCTGTCTGTCTGTCCGTCCGTGCGTCCGTACAGGCGTCCATCCAGAGAACACTAAAGGTACCGCCATCTCGTATACGCTGTGGCACATAGCCACTTTGCACGTCCGTCTACCTGTCCTTCTGTCTGCCACTCTATCTGTCTATCCGTCCGTGCGTCCATCCGTGCGTCCAACCAGAGAACACTCAAAGTATGCCATCTCGCATACCCTTTGGCACATATCCGCTTTACACGTTCGCCTACCTGTCCGTCTGTATGCCAGTCTGTCTGTCTGTCCATCCGTGCGTCCGTCCATGCGTCCCTCTAGAGAACACTCAAAGTACCGCCATCTCGCATACCCTGTGGCACATAGCCGCTTCCCACGTCTGTCTACCTGTCCGTCTGTCTGTTCGTCCATGCATTCGTCCGTGTGTCCCTCAGGAGAACACTCACAGTACTGCCATCTCGCGCGTCGTATACCCTGTGGCACATACCCACTTTACGCGTCCGCCTACCTGTCCGTCTGTCGGCCAGTCTGTCTGTCTGTTCGTCCGTGCGTCCGTCCGTGCGTCCATCTAGAGAACACTCAAAGTACCGCCATCTCGCATACCCTGTGGTGCATAGCCGCTTTACAAGTCCGTCTACCTGTCCGTCTGTCTGCCAGTCTGTCTGTCTGTGTTTCCGTGCGTCCATCCGTGCGTCAATCTAGAGAACACTCAAAGTACCACCATCTCGCATACCCTGTGGCACATAGCCACTTCCCACGTCCGTCTACGTGTCCGTCTGTCTGTCTGTCCGTCCGTGCGTCCGTACAGGCGTCCATCCAGAGAACACTAAAAGTACCGCCATCTCGTATACGCTGTGGCACATAGCCACTTTGCACGTCCGTCTACCTGTCCTTCTGTCTGCCACTCTATCTGTCTATTCGTCCGTGCGTCCATCCGTGCGTCCAACCAGAGAACACTCAAAGTATGCCATCTCGCATACCCTGTGGCACATATCCGCTTTACACGTTCGCCTACCTGTCCGTCTGTATGCCAGTCTGTCTGTCTGTCCATCCGTGCGTCCGTCCGTGCGTCCCTCTAGAGAACACTCAGAGTACCGCCATCTCGCATACCCTGTGGCACATAGCCGCTTCACACGTCTGTCTACCTGTCCGTCTGTCTGCCAGTCTGTCTGTCTGTTCGTCCATGTATCCGTCGGTGCGTCAATCTAGAGAAAACTCTGAGTACCGCCATCTCGCGCGTCGTATACCCTGTGGCACATACCCACATTACGCGTCCGTCTACCTGTCCGTCTGTCTGCCAGTCTGTCTGTCTGTTCGTCCATGCGTCCGTCCGTGCGTCCATCTAGAGAACACTCAAAGTACCAACATCTCGCATACCCTGTGGCACATAGCCGCTTTACACGTCCGTCCACCTGTCAATCTGTCTGCCAGTCTGTCTGTCTGTCCGTCCGTGCGTCCGTTCGGCATCAATCTAGAGAACACTCAAAGTACCACCATCTGGCATACCCTTCGGCACATAGCCGCTTTACGCGTCCGTCTACCTGTCCATCTGTGTGCCAGTCTGTCTGTCTGTCTGTCTGTCCATGCGTCCGTTCGTGCGTCAATCTAGAAAAAACTCCGAGTACCGCCATCTCGCGCGTCATATACCCTGTGGCACAAACCCGCTTAACGCGTCCCTCTACCTATCCGTCTGTCTACCAGTCTGTCTGGTCTTCCATGCGTCCATCGGTGCGTCCATCTAAAGAACACTCAAAGTACCGCCATCTCGCATACCCTGTGGCAAATAGCCGCTTTACACGTCCGTCTACCTGTCCGTCTGTCTGCCAGTCGGTCTGTCTGTGTGTCCATGCATCCGTTCATGCGACAATCTAGAGAACACTCTTAGTACCGCCATCTTGCGCTTCGTATACTCTGTGGCACATACCCGCTTTACTCGTCCGTCTTCCTGTCCGTCTGTCTGCCAGTCTGTCTGTCTGTTTGTCCATGCGTCCATCCGTGTGTCCATCTAGACAACACTCAAACTGCCGCCATCTCGCATACCCTGTGGCACATTGCCACTTTACACGTCTGTCTACCTGTCCGTCTCTATGCCAGTCTGTCTGTCTGTTCGTCCGTGCGTCCGTCCGTGCGTCCGTCCGTGCGTCCAACTAGAGAACACGCAAAGTACCGCCATCTTGCATACCCTGTGGCACATAGCCGCTTTACACATCTGTCTACCTGTCCGTCTCTATGCCGGTCTGCCTGTCTGTTCGTCCGTGCGTCCGTCGGTGCGTCCGTCCGTGCGTCCAACTAGAGAACACGCAAAGTACCGCCATCTTGCATACCCTGTGGCACATAGCCGCTTTACACATCTGTCTACCTGTCCGTCTCTATGCCGGTCTGCCTGTCTGTTCGTCCGTGCGTCCGTCGGTGCGTCCGTCCGTGCGTCCAACTAGAGAACACGCAAAGTACCGCCATCTTGCATACCCTGTGGCACATAGCCGCTTTACACATCTGTCTACCTGTCCGTCTGTCTGCCAGCCTGTCTGTCTGTTCGTCCGTGCGTCCGTCCGTGCGTCCATCTAGAGAACACGCAAAGAACCGCCATCTCGCATACCCTGTGGCACATAGCCGCTTTACACATCTGTCTACCTGTCCGTCTGTCTGCCAGTCTGTCTGTCTGTCCGTTCGTGCGTCCGTCCGTGCGTCCATCTAGAGAACACTCAAAGTACCGCCATCTCGCATACCCTGTGGCGCGTAGCCACTTTACAAGTCCGTCTACCTGTCCGTCTGTCTGCCAGTCTGTCTGTCTGTGCTTCCGTGCGTCCATCCATGCGTCAATCTAGAGAACACTCAAAGTACCACCATCTCGCATACCCTGTGGCACAAAGCCACTTCCCACGTCCGTCTACCTGTCCGTCTGTCTGTCTGTCCGTCCGTGCGTCCGTACAGGCGTCCATCCAGAGAACACTAAAGGTACCGCCATCTCGTATACGCTGTGGCACATAGCCACTTTGCACGTCCGTCTACCTGTCCTTCTGTCTGCCACTCTATCTGTCTATCCGTCCGTGCGTCCATCCGTGCGTCCAACCAGAGAACACTCAAAGTATGCCATCTCGCATACCCTTTGGCACATATCCGCTTTACACGTTCGCCTACCTGTCCGTCTGTATGCCAGTCTGTCTGTCTGTCTATCCGTGCGTCCGTCCATGCGTCCCTCTAGAGAACACTCAAAGTACCGCCATCTCGCATACCCTGTGGCACATAGCCGCTTCACACGTCTGTCTACCTGTCCGTGTGTCTGTTTGTCCATGCATTCGTCCGTGTGTCCCTCAGGAGAACACTCACAGTACTGCCATCTCGCGCGTCGTATACCCTGTGGCACATACCCACTTTACGCGTCCGCCTACCTGTCCGTCTGTCTGCCAGTCTGTCTGTCTGTTCGTCCATGCGTCCGTCCGTGCGTCCATCTAGAGAACACTCAAAGTACCAACATCTCGCATACCCTGTGGCACATAGACGCTTTACACGTCCGTCTACCTGTCAATCTGTCTGCCAGTCTGTCTGTCTGTCCGTCCGTGCGTCCGTCCGTGCGTCCATCTAGAGAACACTAAAGTACCGCCATCTCGCACCTCTGTGGCACATAGCTGCTTTACAAGTCTGTCTACCTGTCCGTCTGTCTCTTAGTCTGTCTGTCTGTTCGTCCATGTATCCGTCGGTGCGTCAATCTAGAGAAAACTCTGAGTACCGCCATCTCGCGCGTCGTGTACCGTGTGGCAGATACCCGCTTAAAGCGTCCCTCTACCTGTCCGTCTGTCTACCAGTCTGTCTGTTCTTCCATGCGTCCATGGGTGCGTCCATCTAGAGAACACTCAAAGTACCGCCATCTCGCATACCCTGTGGCACATAGCCGCTTTACACGTCCGTCTACCTGTCCGTCTGTCTGCCACTCTGTCTGTCTGTCCGTTCGTGCGTCCGTTCGTGCATCAATCTAGAGAACACTCAAAGTACCACCATCTGGCATACCCTTCGGCACATAGCCGCTTTACGCGTCCGTCTACCTGTCCATCTGTCTGCCAGTCTGTCTGTCTGTCTGTCCATGCGTCCGTTCGTGCGTCAATCTAGAGAACACTATTAGTACCGCCATCTCGCGCTTCGTATACCCTGTGGCACATACCCGCTTTACTCGTCCGTCTACCTGTCCGTCTCTCTGCCAGTCTGTCTGTCTGTCCGTCCGTGCGTCAGTGTGTGCGTCCATCTAGAGAACTTTTAAAGTACCGCCATCTCACACATCCTATACCTTGTGGCAAATACCCCTTTACACGTCCGTCTACCTGTCTGTCCGTCTGCTAGCCAGCCTGTCTGTCTGTCCGTGCATCCGTCCGTGCGTCCATTTAGAGAACACTGAGTACCGCCATCTCGCACTTCGAATACCCTGTGGCACATAGCCACTTTACACGTCCATCTACCTGTCCGTCTGTCTGCTAGTTTGCCTGTCTGTCCGCCCGTGCATCCGTCCGTGCGTCCATATAGAGAACACTGAAAGTACCGCCATCTCGAATACCCTGTGGCACATAGCCGCTTTACACGTCCGCCTACATTCCGTCTGTCTGCCAGTCTGTTTGTCTGTCCATCCGTGCGTCCGTCCGTGCGTCCATCTAGAGAACACTCAAAGTACCACCATCTCGGATACCCTGTGGCACATAGCCGCTTTACACGTCTGTCTACCTGTCCGTCTGTATGCCAGTCTGTCTGTCTGTCCGTCCATGCGTCCGTTCGTGCGTAAATCTAGAAAACAGTCAAAGTACCGCCATCTCGAATACCCTGTGACATATAGCTGCTTTACACGTCCGTCTACCTGTCTGCCTGTCTGCCAGTCTGTCTGTCTGTCTGTCCGTGCGTCCATCTAGAGAACACTCATAGTACCGCCATCTTGCATACCCTGTGGCACATAGCCGCTTTACACGTCTGTCTACCTGTCCGTCTGTATGCCAGTCTGTCTGTCTGTCCGTCCATGCGTCCGTTCGTGCGTAAATCTAGAAAACAGTCAAAGTACCGCCATCTCGAATACCCTGTGACATATGACATATAGCTGCTTTACACGTCCGTCTACATGTCCGTCTGTCTGCCAGTCTGTCTGTCTGTCCGTCCGTGCGTCCGTCCGTGCGTCCATCTAGAGAACACGCAAAGTACCGCCATCTTGCATACCCTGTGGCACGTAGCCGCTTTACTCGTCCGTATACCTGTCCATCTGTTTACCAGTCTGTCTGTCTGTCCGTCCATGCGTCCATCCGTGCGTCCATCTAGAGAACACTCAAAGTACCACCATCTCGCATACCCTGTGGCACATAGCCACTTCCCACGTCCGTCTACCTGTCCGTCTGTCTGTCTGTCCGTCCGTGCGTCCGTACAGGCGTCCATCCAGAGAACACTAAAGGTGCCGCCATCTCGTATACGCTGTGGCACATAGCCACTTTGCACGTCCGTCTACCTGTCCGTCTGTCTGCCAGTCTGTCTGTCTGTCCGTCCGTGCGTCCATCCGTGCGTCCATCTAGAGAACACTCAAATTACCACCATCTTGCATACTCTGTGGCACATAGCCACTTTACACTTCTGTCTACCTGTCCGTCTGTCTGCCAGTCTGTCTGTCTGTCCGTTCGTGCGTCCGTCCGTGCGTCCATCTAGAGAACACTCAAAGTACCGCCATCTCGCATACCCTGTGGCGCATAGCCACTTTACAAGTCCGTCTACCTGTCCGTCTGTCTGCCAGTCTGTCTGTCTGTGCTTCCGTGCGTCCATCCATGCGTCAATCTAGAGAACACTCAAAGTACCACCATCTCGCATACCCTGTGGCACATAGCCACTTCCCACGTCCGTCTACCTGTCCGTCTGTCTGTCTGTCCGTCCGTGCGTCCGTACAGGCGTCCATCCAGAGAACACTAAAGGTACCGCCATCTCGTATACGCTGTGGCACATAGCCACTTTGCACGTCCGTCTACCTGTCCTTCTGTCTGCCACTCTATCTGTCTATCCGTCCGTGCGTCCATCCGTGCGTCCAACCAGAGAACACTCAAAGTATGCCATCTCGCATACCCTTTGGCACATATCCGCTTTACACGTTCGCCTACCTGTCCGTCTGTATGCCAGTCTGTCTGTCTGTCCATCCGTGCGTCCGTCCATGCGTCCCTCTAGAGAACACTCAAAGTACCGCCATCTCGCATACCCTGTGGCACATAGCCGCTTCCCACGTCTGTCTACCTGTCCGTCTGTCTGTTCGTCCATGCATTCGTCCGTGTGTCCCTCAGGAGAACACTCACAGTACTGCCATCTCGCGCGTCGTATACCCTGTGGCACATACCCACTTTACGCGTCCGCCTACCTGTCCGTCTGTCGGCCAGTCTGTCTGTCTGTTCGTCCGTGCGTCCGTCCGTGCGTCCATCTAGAGAACACTCAAAGTACCGCCATCTCGCATACCCTGTGGTGCATAGCCGCTTTACAAGTCCGTCTACCTGTCCGTCTGTCTGCCAGTCTGTCTGTCTGTGTTTCCGTGCGTCCATCCGTGCGTCAATCTAGAGAACACTCAAAGTACCACCATCTCGCATACCCTGTGGCACATAGCCACTTCCCACGTCCGTCTACGTGTCCGTCTGTCTGTCTGTCCGTCCGTGCGTCCGTACAGGCGTCCATCCAGAGAACACTAAAAGTACCGCCATCTCGTATACGCTGTGGCACATAGCCACTTTGCACGTCCGTCTACCTGTCCTTCTGTCTGCCACTCTATCTGTCTATTCGTCCGTGCGTCCATCCGTGCGTCCAACCAGAGAACACTCAAAGTATGCCATCTCGCATACCCTGTGGCACATATCCGCTTTACACGTTCGCCTACCTGTCCGTCTGTATGCCAGTCTGTCTGTCTGTCCATCCGTGCGTCCGTCCGTGCGTCCCTCTAGAGAACACTCAGAGTACCGCCATCTCGCATACCCTGTGGCACATAGCCGCTTCACACGTCTGTCTACCTGTCCGTCTGTCTGCCAGTCTGTCTGTCTGTTCGTCCATGTATCCGTCGGTGCGTCAATCTAGAGAAAACTCTGAGTACCGCCATCTCGCGCGTCGTATACCCTGTGGCACATACCCACATTACGCGTCCGTCTACCTGTCCGTCTGTCTGCCAGTCTGTCTGTCTGTTCGTCCATGCGTCCGTCCGTGCGTCCATCTAGAGAACACTCAAAGTACCAACATCTCGCATACCCTGTGGCACATAGCCGCTTTACACGTCCGTCCACCTGTCAATCTGTCTGCCAGTCTGTCTGTCTGTCCGTCCGTGCGTCCGTTCGGCATCAATCTAGAGAACACTCAAAGTACCACCATCTGGCATACCCTTCGGCACATAGCCGCTTTACGCGTCCGTCTACCTGTCCATCTGTGTGCCAGTCTGTCTGTCTGTCTGTCTGTCCATGCGTCCGTTCGTGCGTCAATCTAGAAAAAACTCCGAGTACCGCCATCTCGCGCGTCATATACCCTGTGGCACAAACCCGCTTAACGCGTCCCTCTACCTATCCGTCTGTCTACCAGTCTGTCTGGTCTTCCATGCGTCCATCGGTGCGTCCATCTAAAGAACACTCAAAGTACCGCCATCTCGCATACCCTGTGGCAAATAGCCGCTTTACACGTCCGTCTACCTGTCCGTCTGTCTGCCAGTCGGTCTGTCTGTGTGTCCATGCATCCGTTCATGCGACAATCTAGAGAACACTCTTAGTACCGCCATCTTGCGCTTCGTATACTCTGTGGCACATACCCGCTTTACTCGTCCGTCTTCCTGTCCGTCTGTCTGCCAGTCTGTCTGTCTGTTTGTCCATGCGTCCATCCGTGTGTCCATCTAGACAACACTCAAACTGCCGCCATCTCGCATACCCTGTGGCACATTGCCACTTTACACGTCTGTCTACCTGTCCGTCTCTATGCCAGTCTGTCTGTCTGTTCGTCCGTGCGTCCGTCCGTGCGTCCGTCCGTGCGTCCAACTAGAGAACACGCAAAGTACCGCCATCTTGCATACCCTGTGGCACATAGCCGCTTTACACATCTGTCTACCTGTCCGTCTCTATGCCGGTCTGCCTGTCTGTTCGTCCGTGCGTCCGTCGGTGCGTCCGTCCGTGCGTCCAACTAGAGAACACGCAAAGTACCGCCATCTTGCATACCCTGTGGCACATAGCCGCTTTACACATCTGTCTACCTGTCCGTCTCTATGCCGGTCTGCCTGTCTGTTCGTCCGTGCGTCCGTCGGTGCGTCCGTCCGTGCGTCCAACTAGAGAACACGCAAAGTACCGCCATCTTGCATACCCTGTGGCACATAGCCGCTTTACACATCTGTCTACCTGTCCGTCTGTCTGCCAGCCTGTCTGTCTGTTCGTCCGTGCGTCCGTCCGTGCGTCCATCTAGAGAACACGCAAAGAACCGCCATCTCGCATACCCTGTGGCACATAGCCGCTTTACACATCTGTCTACCTGTCCGTCTGTCTGCCAGTCTGTCTGTCTGTCCGTTCGTGCGTCCGTCCGTGCGTCCATCTAGAGAACACTCAAAGTACCGCCATCTCGCATACCCTGTGGCGCGTAGCCACTTTACAAGTCCGTCTACCTGTCCGTCTGTCTGCCAGTCTGTCTGTCTGTGCTTCCGTGCGTCCATCCATGCGTCAATCTAGAGAACACTCAAAGTACCACCATCTCGCATACCCTGTGGCACAAAGCCACTTCCCACGTCCGTCTACCTGTCCGTCTGTCTGTCTGTCCGTCCGTGCGTCCGTACAGGCGTCCATCCAGAGAACACTAAAGGTACCGCCATCTCGTATACGCTGTGGCACATAGCCACTTTGCACGTCCGTCTACCTGTCCTTCTGTCTGCCACTCTATCTGTCTATCCGTCCGTGCGTCCATCCGTGCGTCCATCCGTGCGTCCAACCAGAGAACACTCAAAGTATGCCATCTCGCATACCCTTTGGCACATATCCGCTTTACACGTTCGCCTACCTGTCCGTCTGTATGCCAGTCTGTCTGTCTGTCCATCCGTGCGTCCGTCCATGCGTCCCTCTAGAGAACACTCAAAGTACCGCCATCTCGCATACCCTGTGGCACATAGCCGCTTCACACGTCTGTCTACCTGTCCGTGTGTCTGTTTGTCCATGCATTCGTCCGTGTGTCCCTCAGGAGAACACTCACAGTACTGCCATCTCGCGCGTCGTATACCCTGTGGCACATACCCACTTTACGCGTCCGCCTACCTGTCCGTCTGTCTGCCAGTCTGTCTGTCTGTTCGTCCATGCGTCCGTCCGTGCGTCCATCTAGAGAACACTCAAAGTACCAACAGCTCGCATACCCTGTGGCACATAGACGCTTTACACGTCCGTCTACCTGTCAATCTGTCTGCCAGTCTGTCTGTCTGCCCGTCCGTGCGTCCGTCCGTGCGTCCATCTAGAGAACACTAAAGTACCGCCATCTCGCACCTCTGTGGCACATAGCTGCTTTACACGTCTGTCTACCTGTCCGTCTGTCTGCTAGTCTGTCTGTCTGTTCGTCCATGTATCCGTCGGTGCGTCAATCTAGAGAAAACTCTGAGTACCGCCATCTCGCGCGTCGTGTACCGTGTGGCAGATACCCGCTTAAAGCGTCCCTCTACCTGTCCGTCTGTCTACCAGTCTGTCTGTTCTTCCATGCGTCCATGGGTGCGTCCATCTAGAGAACACTCAAAGTACCGCCATCTCGCATACCCTGTGGCACATAGCCGGTTTACACGTCCGTCTACCTGTCCGTCTGTCTGCCACTCTGTCTGTCTGTCCGTTCGTGCGTCCGTTCGTGCATCAATCTAGAGAACACTCAAAGTACCACCATCTGGCATACCCTTCGGCACATAGCCGCTTTACGCGTCCGTCTACCTGTCCATCTGTCTGCCAGTCTGTCTGTCTGTCTGTCCATGCGTCCGTTCGTGCGTCAATCTAGAGAACACTATTAGTACCGCCATCTCGCGCTTCGTATACCCTGTGGCACATACCCGCTTTACTCGTCCGTCTACCTGTCCGTCTCTCTGCCAGTCTGTCTGTCTGTCCGTCCGTGCGTCAGTGCGTGCGTCCATCTAGAGAACTTTTAAAGTACCGCCATCTCACACATCCTATACCTTGTGGCAAATACCCCTTTACACGTCCGTCTACCTGTCTGTCCGTCTGCTAGCCAGCCTGTCTGTCTGTCCGTGCATCCGTCCGTGCGTCCATTTAGAGAACACTGAGTACCGCCATCTCGCACTTCGAATACCCTGTGGCACATAGCCACTTTACACGTCCATCTACCTGTCCGTCTGTCTGCTAGTTTGCCTGTCTGTCCGCCCGTGCATCCGTCCGTGCGTCCATATAGAGAACACTGAAAGTACCGCCATCTCGAATACCCTGTGGCACATAGCCGCTTTACACGTCCGCCTACATTCCGTCTGTCTGCCAGTCTGTTTGTCTGTCCATCCGTGCGTCCGTCCGTGCGTCCATCTAGAGAACACTCAAAGTACCACCATCTCGGATACCCTGTGGCACATAGCCGCTTTACACGTCTGTCTACCTGTCCGTCTGTATGCCAGTCTGTCTGTCTGTCCGTCCATGCGTCCGTTCGTGCGTAAATCTAGAAAACAGTCAAAGTACCGCCATCTCGAATACCCTGTGACATATAGCTGCTTTACACGTCCGTCTACCTGTCTGCCTGTCTGCCAGTCTGTCTGTCTGTCTGTCCGTGCGTCCATCTAGAGAACACTCATAGTACCGCCATCTTGCATACCCTGTGGCACATAGCCGCTTTACATGTCTGTCTACCTGTCCGTCTGTATGCCAGTCTGTCTGTCTGTCCGTCCATGCGTCCGTTCGTGCGTAAATCTAGAAAACAGTCAAAGTACCGCCATCTCGAATACCCTGTGACATATAGCTGCTTTACACGTCCGTCTACATGTCCGTCTGTCTGCCAGTCTGTCTGTCTGTCCGTCCGTGCGTCCGTCCGTGCGTCCATCTAGAGAACACGCAAAGTACCGCCATCTTGCATACCCTGTGGCACGTAGCCGCTTTACTCGTCCGTCTACCTGTCCATCTGTTTACCAGTCTGTCTGTCTGTCCGTCCATGCGTCCATCCGTGCGTCCATCTAGAGAACACTCAAAGTACCACCATCTCGCATACCCTGTGGCACATAGCCACTTCCCACGTCCGTCTACCTGTCCGTCTGTCTGTCTGTCCGTCCGTGCGTCCGTACAGGCGTCCATCCAGAGAACACTAAAGGTACCGCCATCTCGTATACGCTGTGGCACATAGCCACTTTGCACGTCCGTCTACCTGTCCGTCTGTCTGCCAGTCTGTCTGTCTGTCCGTCCGTGCGTCCATCCGTGCGTCCATCTAGAGAACACTCAAATTACCACCATCATGCATACTCTGTGGCACATAGCCACTTTACACTTCTGTCTACCTGTCCGTCTGTCTGCCAGTCTGTCTGTCTGTCCGTTCGTGCGTCCGTCCGTGCGTCCATCTAGAGAACACTCAAAGTACCGCCATCTCGCATACCCTGTGGCGCATAGCCACTTTACAAGTCCGTCTACCTGTCCGTCTGTCTGTCTGTCCGTCCGTGCGTCCGTACAGGCGTCCATCCAGAGAACACTAAAGGTACCGCCATCTCGTATACGCTGTGGCACATAGCCACTTTGCACGTCCGTCTACCTGTCCTTCTGTCTGCCACTCTATCTGTCTATCCGTCCGTGCGTCCATCCGTGCGTCCAACCAGAGAACACTCAAAGTATGCCATCTCGCATACCCTTTGGCACATATCCGCTTTACACGTTCGCCTACCTGTCCGTCTGTATGCCAGTCTGTCTGTCTGTCCATCCGTGCGTCCGTCCATGCGTCCCTCTAGAGAACACTCAAAGTACCGCCATCTCGCATACCCTGTGGCACATAGCCGCTTCACACGTCTGTCTACCTGTCCGTCTGTCTGTTCGTCCATGGATTCGTCCGTGTGTCCCTCAGGAGAACACTCACAGTACTGCCATCTCGCGCGTCGTATACCCTGTGGCACATACCCACTTTACGCGTCCGCCTACCTGTCCGTCTGTCGGCCAGTCTGTCTGTCTGTTCGTCCGTGCGTCCGTCCGTGCGTCCATCTAGAGAACACTCAAAGTACCGCCATCTCGCATACCCTGTGGTGCATAGCCGCTTTACAAGTCCGTCTACCTGTCCGTCTGTCTGCCAGTCTGTCTGTCTGTGCTTCCGTGCGTCCATCCGTGCGTCAATCTAGAGAACACTCAAAGTACCACCATCTCGCATACCCTGTGGCACATAGCCACTTCCCACGTCCGTCTACGTGTCTGTCTGTCTGTCTGTCCGTCCGTGCGTCCGTACAGGCGTCCATCCAGAGAACACTAAAAGTACCGCCATCTCGTATACGCTGTGGCACATAGCCACTTTGCACGTCCGTCTACCTGTCCTTCTGTCTGCCACTCTATCTGTCTATTCGTCCGTGCGTCCATCCGTGCGTCCAACCAGAGAACACTCAAAGTATGCCATCTCGCATACCCTGTGGCACATATCCGCTTTACACGTTCGCCTACCTGTCCGTCTGTATGCCAGTCTGTCTGTCCATCCGTGCGTCCGTCCGTGCGTCCCTCTAGAGAACACTCAGAGTACCGCCATCTCGCATACCCTGTGGCACATAGCCGCTTCACACGTCTGTCTACCTGTCCGTCTGTCTGCCAGTCTGTCTGTCTGTTCGTCCATGTATCCGTCGGTGCGTCAATCTAGAGAAAACTCTGAGTACCGCCATCTCGCGCGTCGTATACCCTGTGGCACATACCCACATTACGCGTCCGTCTACCTGTCCGTCTGTCTGCCAGTCTGTCTGTCTGTTCGTCCATGCGTCCGTCCGTGCGTCCATCTAGAGAACACTCAAAGTACCAACATCTCGCATACCCTGTGGCACATAGCCGCTTTACACGTCCGTCTACCTGTCAATCTGTCTGCCAGTCTGTCTGTCTGTCCGTCCGTGCGTCCGTTCGTGCATCAATCTAGAGAACACTCAAAGTACCACCATCTGGCATACCCTTCGGCACATAGCTGCTTTACGCGTCCGTCTACCTGTCCATCTGTGTGCCAGTCTGTCTGTCTGTCTGTCCATGCGTCCGTTCGTGCGTCAATCTAGAAAAAACTCCGAGTACCGCCATCTCGCGCGTCATATACCCTGTGGCACAAACCCGCTTAACGCGTCCCTCTACCTATCCGTCTGTCTACCAGTCTGTCTGGTCTTCCATGCGTCCATCGGTGCGTCCATCTAAAGAACACTCAAAGTACCACCATCTCGCATACCCTGTGGCAAATAGCCGCTTTACACGTCCGTCTACCTGTCCGTCTGTCTGCCAGTCGGTCTGTCTGTGTGTCCATGCATCCGTTCATGCGACAATCTAGAGAACACTCTTAGTACCGCCATCTTGCGCTTCGTATACTCTGTGGCACATACCCGCTTTACTCGTCCGTCTTCCTGTCCGTCTGTCTGCCAGTCTGTCTGTCTGTTTGTCCATGCGTCCATCCGTGTGTCCATCTAGACAACACTCAAACTGCCGCCATCTCGCATACCCTGTGGCACATTGCCACTTTACACGTCTGTCTACCTGTCCGTCTCTATGCCAGTCTGTCTGTCTGTTCGTCCGTGCGTCCGTCCGTGCGTCCGTCCGTGCGTCCAACTAGAGAACACGCAAAGTACCGCCATCTTGCATACCCTGTGGCACATAGCCGCTTTACACATCTGTCTACCTGTCCGTCTCTATGCCGGTCTGCCTGTCTGTTCGTCCGTGCGTCCGTCGGTGCGTCCGTCCGTTCGTCCAACTAGAGAACACGTAAAGTACCGCCATCTTGCATACCCTGTGGCACATAGCCGCTTTACACATCTGTCTACCTGTCCGTCTCTATGCCGGTCTGCCTGTCTGTTCGTCCGTGCGTCCGTCGGTGCGTCCGTCCGTGCGTCCAACTAGAGAACACGCAAAGTACCGCCATCTTGCATACCCTGTGGCACATAGCCGCTTTACACATCTGTCTACCTGTCCGTCTGTCTGCCAGTCTGTCTGTCTGTTCGTCCGTGCGTCCGTCCGTGCGTCCATCTAGAGAACACGCAAAGAACCGCCATCTCGCATACCCTGTGGCACATAGCCGCTTTACACATCTGTCTACCTGTCCGTCTGTCTGCCAGTCTGTCTGTCTGTCCGTTCGTGCGTCCGTTCGTGCATCAATCTAGAGAACACTAAAATTACCGCCATCTCCTATACCCTGTGGCACATAGCCGCTTTACACGTCCGTCTACCTGTCCGTCTGTCTGCCACTCTGTCTGTCTGTCCGTTCGTGCGTCCGTTCGTGCATCAATCTAGAGAACACTCAAAGTACCACCATCTGGCATACCCTTCGGCACATAGCCGCTTTACGCGTCCGTCTACCTGTCCATCTGCCTGCTAGTCTGTCTGTCTGTCTGTCTGTCCATGCGTCCGTCCGTGCGTCCATCTAGAGAACACTAAAGTACCGCCATCTCGCACCTCTGTGGCACATACCCACTTTACGCGTCCGCCTACCTGTCCGTCTGTCTGCCAGTCTGTCTGTCTGTTCGTCCATGCGTCCGTCCGTGCGTTCATCTAGAAAACACTCAAAGTACCAACATCTCGCATACCCTGTGGCACATAGACGCTTTACACGTTCGTCTACCTGTCAATCTGTCTGCCAGTCTGTCTGTCTGTCCGTCCGTGCGTCCGTCCGTGCGTCCATCTAGAGAACACTAAAGTACCGCCATCTCGCACCTCTGTGGCACATAGCTGCTTTACACGTCTGTCTACCTGTCCGTCTGTCTGCTAGTCTGTCTGTCTGTTCGTCCATGTATCCGTCGGTGCGTCAATCTAGAGAAAACTCTGAGTACCGCCATCTCGCGCGTCGTATACCCTGTGGCAGATACCCGCTTAACGCGTCCCTCTACCTGTCCGTCTGTCTACCAGTCTGTCTGTTCTTCCATGCGTCCATGGGTGCGTCCATCTAGAGAACACTCAAAGTACCGCCATCTCGCATACCCTGCGGCACATAGCCGCTTTACACGTCTGTCTACCTGTCCGTCTGTCTGCCACTCTGTCTGTCTGTCCGTTCGTGCGTCCGTTCGTGCATCAATCTAGAGAACACTCAAAGTACCACCATCTGGCATACCCTTCGGCACATAGCCGCTTTACGCGTCCGTCTACCTGTCCATCTGTCTGCCAGTCTGTCGTTCTGTCTGTCCATGCGTCCGTTCGTGCGTCAATCTATAAAAAACTCCGAGTACCGCCATCTCGCGCGTCGTATACCCTGTGGCACATACCCGCTTAACGCGTCCCTCTACCTGTCCGTCTGTCTACCAGTCTGTCTGTTCTTCCATGCGTCCATCGGTGCGTCCATCTAGAGAACACTCAAAGTACCGCCATCTCGCATACCCTGTGGCACATAGCCGCTTTACACGTCCGTCTACCTGTCCGTCTGTCTGCCAGTCGGTCTGTCTGTGCGTCCATGCATCCGTTCATGCGTCAATCTAGACAACACTCTTAGTACCGCCATCTCGCGCTTCGTATACCCTGTGGCACATACCCGCTTTACTCGTCCGTCTACCTGTCCGTCTGTCTGCCAGTCTGTCTGTCTGTTTGTCCATGCGTCCATCCGTGTGTCCATCTAGACAACACTCAAACTGCCGCCATCTCGCATACCCTGTGGCACATTGCCACTTTACACGTCTGTCTACCTGTCCGTCTCTATGCCAGTCTGTCTGTCTGTTCGTCCGTGCGTCCGTCCGTGCGTCCGTCCATGCGTCCAACTAGAGAACACGCAAAGTACCGCCATCTCGAATACCCTGTGGCACATAGCTGCTTTACACGTCCGTCTACCTGTCCGTCTGTCTGCCAGTCTGTCTGACTGTCCGTCCGTGCGTCCGTCCGTGCGTCCATCTAGAGAACACGCAAAGTACCGCCATCTCGCATACCCTGTGGCACGTAGCCACTTTACTCGTCCGTCTACCTGTCCGTCTGTCTGCCAGTCTGTCTGTCTTTGCTTCCGTGCGTCCATCCATGCGTCAATCTAGAGAACACTCAAAGTACCACCATCTCGCATACCCTGTGGCACAAAGCCACTTCCCACGTCCGTCTACCTGTCCGTCTGTCTGTCTGTCCGTCCGTGCGTCCGTACAGGCGTCCATCCAGAGAACACTAAAGGTACCGCCATCTCGTATACGCTGTGGCACATAGCCACTTTGCACGTCCGTCTACCTGTCCTTCTGTCTGCCACTCTATCTGTCTATCCGTCCGTGCGTCCATCCGTGCGTCCATCCGTGCGTCCAACCAGAGAACACTCAAAGTATGCCATCTCGCAT
This sequence comes from Rhipicephalus microplus, assembly GCF_043290135.1. Taxonomy (NCBI): domain Eukaryota; kingdom Metazoa; phylum Arthropoda; class Arachnida; order Ixodida; family Ixodidae; genus Rhipicephalus; species Rhipicephalus microplus. The sequence goes on from NC_134702.1 coordinate 288,566,455, forward strand.
ACCCTTTGGCACATATCCGCTTTACACGTTCGCCTACCTGTCCGTCTGTATGCCAGTCTGTCTGTCTGTCCATCCGTGCGTCCGTCCATGCGTCCCTCTAGAGAACACTCAAAGTACCGCCATCTCGCATACCCTGTGGCACATAGCCGCTTCACACGTCTGTCTACCTGTCCGTGTGTCTGTTTGTCCATGCATTCGTCCGTGTGTCCCTCAGGAGAACACTCACAGTACTGCCATCTCGCGCGTCGTATACCCTGTGGCACATACCCACTTTACGCGTCCGCCTACCTGTCCGTCTGTCTGCCAGTCTGTCTGTCTGTTCGTCCATGCGTCCGTCCGTGCGTCCATCTAGAGAACACTCAAAGTACCAACATCTCGCATACCCTGTGGCACATAGACGCTTTACACGTCCGTCTACCTGTCAATCTGTCTGCCAGTCTGTCTGTCTGCCCGTCCGTGCGTCCGTCCGTGCGTCCATCTAGAGAACACTAAAGTACCGCCATCTCGCACCTCTGTGGCACATAGCTGCTTTACACGTCTGTCTACCTGTCCGTCTGTCTGCTAGTCTGTCTGTCTGTTCGTCCATGTATCCGTCGGTGCGTCAATCTAGAGAAAACTCTGAGTACCGCCATCTCGCGCGTCGTGTACCGTGTGGCAGATACCCGCTTAAAGCGTCCCTCTACCTGTCCGTCTGTCTACCAGTCTGTCTGTTCTTCCATGCGTCCATGGGTGCGTCCATCTAGAGAACACTCAAAGTACCGCCATCTCGCATACCCTGTGGCACATAGCCGGTTTACACGTCCGTCTACCTGTCCGTCTGTCTGCCACTCTGTCTGTCTGTCCGTTCGTGCGTCCGTTCGTGCATCAATCTAGAGAACACTCAAAATACCACCATCTGGCATACCCTTCGGCACATAGCCGCTTTACGCGTCCGTCTACCTGTCCATCTGTCTGCCAGTCTGTCTGTCTGTCTGTCCATGCGTCCGTTCGTGCGTCAATCTAGAGAACACTATTAGTACCGCCATCTCGCGCTTCGTATACCCTGTGGCACATACCCGCTTTACTCGTCCGTCTACCTGTCCGTCTCTCTGCCAGTCTGTCTGTCTGTCCGTCCGTGCGTCAGTGCGTGCGTCCATCTAGAGAACTTTTAAAGTACCGCCATCTCACACATCCTATACCTTGTGGCAAATACCCCTTTACACGTCCGTCTACCTGTCTGTCCGTCTGCTAGCCAGCCTGTCTGTCTGTCCGTGCATCCGTCCGTGCGTCCATTTAGAGAACACTGAGTACCGCCATCTCGCACTTCGAATACCCTGTGGCACATAGCCACTTTACACGTCCATCTACCTGTCCGTCTGTCTGCTAGTTTGCCTGTCTGTCCGCCCGTGCATCCGTCCGTGCGTCCATATAGAGAACACTGAAAGTACCGCCATCTCGAATACCCTGTGGCACATAGCCGCTTTACACGTCCGCCTACATTCCGTCTGTCTGCCAGTCTGTTTGTCTGTCCATCCGTGCGTCCGTCCGTGCGTCCATCTAGAGAACACTCAAAGTACCACCATCTCGGATACCCTGTGGCACATAGCCGCTTTACACGTCTGTCTACCTGTCCGTCTGTATGCCAGTCTGTCTGTCTGTCCGTCCATGCGTCCGTTCGTGCGTAAATCTAGAAAACAGTCAAAGTACCGCCATCTCGAGTACCCTGTGACATATAGCTGCTTTACACGTCCGTCTACCTGTCTGCCTGTCTGCCAGTCTGTCTGTCTGTCTGTCCGTGCGTCCATCTAGAGAACACTCATAGTACCGCCATCTTGCATACCCTGTGGCACATAGCCGCTTTACACGTCTGTCTACCTGTCCGTCTGTATGCCAGTCTGTCTGTCTGTCCGTCCATGCGTCCGTTCGTGCGTAAATCTAGAAAACAGTCAAAGTACCGCCATCTCGAATACCCTGTGACATATAGCTGCTTTACACGTCCGTCTACATGTCCGTCTGTCTGCCAGTCTGTCTGTCTGTCCGTCCGTGCGTCCGTCCGTGCGTCCATCTAGAGAACACGCAAAGTACCGCCATCTTGCATACCCTGTGGCACATAGCCGCTTTACTCGTCCGTCTACCTGTCCATCTGTTTACCAGTCTGTCTGTCTGTCCGTCCATGCGTCCATCCGTGCGTCCATCTAGAGAACACTCAAAGTACCACCATCTCGCATACCCTGTGGCACATAGCCACTTCCCACGTCCGTCTACCTGTCCGTCTGTCTGTCTGTCCGTCCGTGCGTCCGTACAGGCGTCCATCCAGAGAACACTAACGGTACCGCCATCTCGTATACGCTGTGGCACATAGCCACTTTGCACGTCCGTCTACCTGTCCGTCTGTCTGCCAGTCTGTCTGTCTGTCCGTCCGTGCGTCCATCCGTGCGTCCATCTAGAGAACACTCAAATTACCACCATCTTGCATACTCTGTGGCACATAGCCACTTTACACTTCTGTCTACCTGTCCGTCTGTCTGCCAGTCTGTCTGTCTGTCCGTTCGTGCGTCCGTCCGTGCGTCCATCTAGAGAACACTCAAAGTACCGCCATCTCGCATACCCTGTGGCGCATAGCCACTTTACAAGTCCGTCTACCTGTCCGTCTGTCTGTCTGTCCGTCCGTGCGTCCGTACAGGCGTCCATCCAGAGAACACTAAAGGTACCGCCATCTCGTATACGCTGTGGCACATAGCCACTTTGCACGTCCGTCTACCTGTCCTTCTGTCTGCCACTCTATCTGTCCATCCGTCCGTGCGTCCATCCGTGCGTCCAACCAGAGAACACTCAAAGTATGCCATCTCGCATACCCTTTGGCACATATCCGCTTTACACGTTTGCCTACCTGTCCGTCTGTATGCCAGTCTGTCTGTCTGTCCATCCGTGCGTCCGTCCATGCGTCCCTCTAGAGAACACTCAAAGTACCGCCATCTCGCATACCCTGTGGCACATAGCCGCTTCACACGTCTGTCTACCTGTCCGTCTGTCTGTTCGTCCATGGATTCGTCCGTGTGTCCCTCAGGAGAACACTCACAGTACTGCCATCTCGCGCGTCGTATACCCTGTGGCACATACCCACTTTACGCGTCCGCCTACCTGTCCGTCTGTCGGCCAGTCTGTCTGTCTGTTCGTCCGTGCGTCCGTCCGTGCGTCCATCTAGAGAACACTCAAAGTACCGCCATCTCGCATACCCTGTGGTGCATAGCCGCTTTACAAGTCCGTCTACCTGTCCGTCTGTCTGCCAGTCTGTCTGTCTGTGCTTCCGTGCGTCCATCCGTGCGTCAATCTAGAGAACACTCAAAGTACCACCATCTCGCATACCCTGTGGCACATAGCCACTTCCCACGTCCGTCTACGTGTCCGTCTGTCTGTCTGTCCGTCCGTGCGTCCGTACAGGCGTCCATCCAGAGAACACTAAAAGTACCGCCATCTCGTATACGCTGTGGCACATAGCCACTTTGCACGTCCGTCTACCTGTCCTTCTGTCTGCCACTCTATCTGTCTATTCGTCCGTGCGTCCATCCGTGCGTCCAACCAGAGAACACTCAAAGTATGCCATCTCGCATACCCTGTGGCACATATCCGCTTTACACGTTCGCCTACCTGTCCGTCTGTATGCCAGTCTGTCTGTCTGTCCATCCGTGCGTCCGTCCGTGCGTCCCTCTAGAGAACACTCAGAGTACCGCCATCTCGCATACCCTGTGGCACATAGCCGCTTCACACGTCTGTCTACCTGTCCGTCTGTCTGCCAGTCTGTCTGTCTGTTCGTCCATGTATCCGTCGGTGCGTCAATCTAGAGAAAACTCTGAGTACCGCCATCTCGCGCGTCGTATACCCTGTGGCACATACCCACATTACGCGTCCGTCTACCTGTCCGTCTGTCTGCCAGTCTGTCTGTCTGTTCGTCCATGCGTCCGTCCGTGCGTCCATCTAGAGAACACTCAAAGTACCAACATCTCGCATACCCTGTGGCACATAGCCGCTTTACACGTCCGTCTACCTGTCAATCTGTCTGCCAGTCTGTCTGTCTGTCCGTCCGTGCGTCCGTTCGTGCATCAATCTAGAGAACACTCAAAGTACCACCATCTGGCATACCCTTCGGCACATAGCCGCTTTACGCGTCCGTCTACCTGTCCATCTGTGTGCCAGTCTGTCTGTCTGTCCATGCGTCCGTTCGTGCGTCAATCTAGAAAAAACTCCGAGTACCGCCATCTCGCGCGTCATATACCCTGTGGCACAAACCCGCTTAACGCGTCCCTCTACCTATCCGTCTGTCTACCAGTCTGTCTGGTCTTCCATGCGTCCATCGGTGCGTCCATCTAAAGAACACTCAAAGTACCACCATCTCGCATACCCTGTGGCAAATAGCCGCTTTACACGTCCGTCTACCTGTCCGTCTGTCTGCCAGTCGGTCTGTCTGTGTGTCCATGCATCCGTTCATGCGACAATCTAGAGAACACTCTTAGTACCGCCATCTTGCGCTTCGTATACTCTGTGGCACATACCCGCTTTACTCGTCCGTCTTCCTGTCCGTCTGTCTGCTAGTCTGTCTGTCTGTTTGTCCATGCGTCCATCCGTGTGTCCATCTAGACAACACTCAAACTGCCGCCATCTCGCATACCCTGTGGCACATTGCCACTTTACACGTCTGTCTACCTGTCCGTCTCTATGCCAGTCTGTCTGTCTGTTCGTCCGTGCGTCCGTCCGTGCGTCCGTCCGTGCGTCCAACTAGAGAACACGCAAAGTACCGCCATCTTGCATACCCTGTGGCACATAGCCGCTTTACACATCTGTCTACCTGTCCGTCTCTATGCCGGTCTGCCTGTCTGTTCGTCCGTGCGTCCGTCGGTGCGTCCGTCCGTTCGTCCAACTAGAGAACACGTAAAGTACCGCCATCTTGCATACCCTGTGGCACATAGCCGCTTTACACATCTGTCTACCTGTCCGTCTCTATGCCGGTCTGCCTGTCTGTTCGTCCGTGCGTCCGTCGGTGCGTCCGTCCGTGCGTCCAACTAGAGAACACGCAAAGTACCGCCATCTTGCATACCCTGTGGCACATAGCCGCTTTACACATCTGTCTACCTGTCCGTCTGTCTGCCAGTCTGTCTGTCTGTTCGTCCGTGCGTCCGTCCGTGCGTCCATCTAGAGAACACGCAAAGAACCGCCATCTCGCATACCCTGTGGCACATAGCCGCTTTACACATCTGTCTACCTGTCCGTCTGTCTGCCAGTCTGTCTGTCTGTCCGTTCGTGCGTCCGTTCGTGCATCAATCTAGAGAACACTAAAATTACCGCCATCTCGTATACCCTGTGGCACATAGCCGCTTTACACGTCCGTCTACCTGTCCGTCTGTCTGCCACTCTGTCTGTCTGTCCGTTCGTGCGTCCGTTCGTGCATCAATCTAGAGAACACTCAAAGTACCACCATCTGGCATACCCTTCGGCACATAGCCGCTTTACGCGTCCGTCTACCTGTCCATCTGCCTGCTAGTCTGTCTGTCTGTCTGTCTGTCCATGCGTCCGTCCGTGCGTCCTTCTAGAGAACACTAAAGTACCGCCATCTCGCACCTCTGTGGCACATACCCACTTTACGCGTCCGCCTACCTGTCCGTCTGTCTGCCAGTCTGTCTGTCTGTTCGTCCATGCGTCCGTCCGTGCGTTCATCTAGAGAACACTCAAAGTACCAACATCTCGCATACCCTGTGGCACATAGACGCTTTACACGTTCGTCTACCTGTCAATCTGTCTGCCAGTCTGTCTGTCTGTCCGTCCGTGCGTCCGTCCGTGCGTCCATCTAGAGAACACTAAAGTACCGCCATCTCGCACCTCTGTGGCACATAGCTGCTTTACACGTCTGTCTACCTGTCCGTCTGTCTGCTAGTCTGTCTGTCTGTTCGTCCATGTATCCGTCGGTGCGTCAATCTAGAGAAAACTCTGAGTACCGCCATCTCGCGCGTCGTATACCCTGTGGCAGATACCCGCTTAACGCGTCCCTCTACCTGTCCGTCTGTCTACCAGTCTGTCTGTTCTTCCATGCGTCCATGGGTGCGTCCATCTAGAGAACACTCAAAGTACCGCCATCTCGCATACCCTGTGGCACATAGCCGCTTTACACGTCTGTCTACCTGTCCGTCTGTCTGCCACTCTGTCTGTCTGTCCGTTCGTGCGTCCGTTCGTGCATCAATCTAGAGAACACTCAAAGTACCACCATCTGGCATACCCTTCGGCACATAGCCGCTTTACGCGTCCGTCTACCTGTCCATCTGTCTGCCAGTCTGTCTGTCTGTCTGTCCATGCGTCCGTTCGTGCGTCAATCTATAAAAAACTCCGAGTACCGCCATCTCGCGCGTCGTATACCCTGTGGCACATACCCGCTTAACGCGTCCCTCTACCTGTCCGTCTGTCTACCAGTCTGTCTGTTCTTCCATGCGTCCATCGGTGCGTCCATCTAGAGAACACTCAAAGTACCGCCATCTCGCATACCCTGTGGCACATAGCCGCTTTACACGTCCGTCTACCTGTCCGTCTGTCTGCCAGTCGGTCTGTCTGTGCGTCCATGCATCCGTTCATGCGTCAATCTAGACAACACTCTTAGTACCGCCATCTCGCGCTTCGTATACCCTGTGGCACATACCCGCTTTACTCGTCCGTCTACCTGTCCGTCTGTCTGCCAGTATGTCTGTCTGTTTGTCCATGCGTCCATCCGTGTGTCCATCTAGACAACACTCAAACTGCCGCCATCTCGCATACCCTGTGGCACATTGCCACTTTACACGTCTGTCTACCTGTCCGTCTCTATGCCAGTCTGTCTGTCTGTTCGTCCGTGCGTCCGTCCGTGCGTCCGTCCATGCGTCCAACTAGAGAACACGCAAAGTACCGCCATCTCGAATACCCTGTGGCACATAGCTGCTTTACACGTCCGTCTACCTGTCCGTCTGTCTGCCAGTCTGTCTGACTCTCCGTCCGTGCGTCCGTCCGTGCGTCCATCTAGAGAACACGCAAAGTACCGCCATCTCGCATACCCTGTGGCACGTAGCCACTTTACTCGTCCGTCTACCTGTCCATCTGTTTACCAGTCTGTCTGTCTGTCCGTCCGTGCGTCCATCCGTGCGTCCATCTAGAGAACGTTTTAAGTACTGCCATCTCGCATCTCCTATACCCTGTAGCAAATACCCCTTTACGCGTCCGCCTACCTGTCCGTCCGTCTGCTAGCCTGTCTGTCTGTCCATCCGTGCGTCTGTCTGTGCGTCACTCAAATTACCACCATCTTGCATACTCTGTGGCACATAGCCACTTTACACTTCTGTCTACCTGTCCGTCTGTCTGCCAGTCTGTCTGTCTGTCCGTTCGTGCGTCCGTCCGTGCGTCCATCTAGAGAACACTTAAAGTACCGCCATCTCGCGTACCCTGTGGCACTAGCCGCTTCACACATCCGTCTACCTGTCCGTCTGTCTGCCAGTCTGTCTGTCTGTCCGACCGTGCGTCCATCCGTGCGTCCATCTAGAGAACACTCAAAATACCACCATCTTGCATACTCTGTGGCACATAGCCACTTTACACTTCTGTCTACCTGTCCGTCTGTCTGCCAGTCTGTCTGTCTGTCCGTTCGTGCGTCCGTCCGTGCGTCCATCTAGAGAACACTCAAAGTACCGCCATCTCGCATACCCTGTGGTGCATAGCCGCTTTACAAGTCCGTCTACCTGTCCGTCTGTCTGCCAGTCTGTCTGTCTGTGCTTCCGTGCGTCCATCCGTGCGTCAATCTAGAGAACACTCAAAGTACCACCATCTCGCATACCCTGTGGCACATAGCCACTTCCCACGTCCGTCTACGTGTCCGTCTGTCTGTCTGTCCGTCCGTGCGTCCGTACAGGCGTCCATCCAGAGAACACTAAAGGTACCGCCATCTCGTATACGCGGTGGCACATAGCCACTTTGCACGTCCATCTACCTGTCCTTCTGTCTGCCACTCTATCTGTCTATCCGTCCGTGCGTCCATCCGTGCGTCCAACCAGAGAACACTCAAAGTATGCCATCTCGCATACCCTTTGGCACATAGCCACTTTGCACGTCCGTCTACCTGTCCTTCTGTCTGCCACTCTATCTGTCTATCCGTCCGTGCGTCCATCCGTGCGTCCAACCAGAGAACACTCAAAGTATGCCATCTCGCATACCCTTTGGCACATATCCGCTTTACACGTTCGCCTACCTGTCCGTCTGTCTGCCAGTCTGTCTGTCTGTTCGTCCATGCGTCCGTCCATGCGTCCATCTAGAGAACACTCAAAGTACCAACATCTCGCATACCCTGTGGCACATAGCCGCTTTACACGTCCGTCTACCTGTCAATCTGTCTGCCAGTCTGTCTGTCTGTCCGTCCGTGCGTCCGTTCGTGCATCAATCTAGAGAACACTCAAAGTACCACCATCTGGCATACCCTTCGGCACATAGCCGCTTTACGCGTCCGTCTACCTGTCCATCTGTGTGCCAGTCTGTCTGTCTGTCTGTCTGTCCATGCGTCCGTCCGTGCGTCCTTCTAGAGAACACTAAAGTACCGCCATCTCGCACCTCTGTGGCACATACCCACTTTACGCGTCCGCCTACCTGTCCGTCTGTCTGCCAGTCTGTCTGTCTGTTCGTCCATGCGTCCGTCCGTGCGTTCATCTAGAGAACACTCAAAGTACCAACATCTCGCATACCCTGTGGCACATAGACGCTTTACACGTTCGTCTACCTGTCAATCTGTCTGCCAGTCTGTCTGTCTGTCCGTCCGTGCGTCCGTCCGTGCTTCCATCTAGAGAACACTAAAGTACCGCCATCTCGCACCTCTGTGGCACATAGCTGCTTTACACGTCTGTCTACCTGTCCGTCTGTCTGCTAGTCTGTCTGTCTGTTCGTCCATGTATCCGTCGGTGCGTCAATCTAGAGAAAACTCTGAGTACCGCCATCTCGCGCGTCGTATACCCTGTGGCAGATACCCGCTTAACGCGTCCCTCTACCTGTCCGTCTGTCTACCAGTCTGTCTGTTCTTCCATGCGTCCATGGGTGCGTCCATCTAGAGAACACTCAAAGTACCGCCATCTCGCATACCCTGTGGCACATAGCCGCTTTACACGTCTGTCTACCTGTCCGTCTGTCTGCCACTCTGTCTGTCTGTCCGTTCGTGCGTCCGTTCGTGCATCAATCTAGAGAACACTCAAAGTACCACCATCTGGCATACCCTTCGGCACATAGCCGCTTTACGCGTCCGTCTACCTGTCCATCTGTCTGCCAGTCTGTCTGTCTGTCTGTCCATGCGTCCGTTCGTGCGTCAATCTATAAAAAACTCCGAGTACCGCCATCTCGCGCGTCGTATACCCTGTGGCACATACCCGCTTAACGCGTCCCTCTACCTGTCCGTCTGTCTACCAGTCTGTCTGTTCTTCCATGCGTCCATCGGTGCGTCCATCTAGAGAACACTCAAAGTACCGCCATCTCGCATACCCTGTGGCACATAGCCGCTTTACACGTCCGTCTACCTGTCCGTCTGTCTGCCAGTCGGTCTGTCTGTGCGTCCATGCATCCGTTCATGCGTCAATCTAGACAACACTCTTAGTACCGCCATCTCGCGCTTCGTATACCCTGTGGCACATACCCGCTTTACTCGTCCGTCTACCTGTCCGTCTGTCTGCCAGTCTGTCTGTCTGTTTGTCCATGCGTCCATCCGTGTGTCCATCTAGACAACACTCAAACTGCCGCCATCTCGCATACCCTGTGGCACATTGCCACTTTACACGTCTGTCTACCTGTCCGTCTCTATGCCAGTCTGTCTGTCTGTTCGTCCGTGCGTCCGTCCGTGCGTCCGTCCATGCGTCCAACTAGAGAACACGCAAAGTACCGCCATCTCGAATACCCTGTGGCACATAGCTGCTTTACACGTCCGTCTAGCTGTCCGTCTGTCTGCCAGTCTGTCTGACTGTCCGTCCGTGCGTCCGTCCGTGCGTCCATCTAGAGAACACGCAAAGTACCGCCATCTCGCATACCCTGTGGCACGTAGCCACTTTACTCGTCCGTCTACCTGTCCATCTATTTACCAGTCTGTCTGTCTGTCCGTCCGTGCGTCCATCCGTGCGTCCATCTAGAGAACGTTTTAAGTACTGCCATCTCGCATCTCCTATACCCTGTAGCAAATACCCCTTTACGCGTCCGCCTACCTGTCCGTCCGTCTGCTAGCCTGTCTGTCTGTCCATCGGTGCGTCTGTCTGTGCGTCCATCTAGAGAACACTCAAATTACCACCATCTTGAATACTCTGTGGCACATAGCCACTTTACACTTCTGTCTACCTGTCCGTCTGTCTGCCAGTCTGTCTGTCTGTCCGTTCGTGCGTCCGTCCGTGCGTCCATCTAGAGAACACTTAAAGTACCGCCATCTCGCGTACCCTGTGGCACTAGCCGCTTCACACATCCGTCTACCTGTCCGTCTGTCTGCCAGTCTGTCTGTCTGTCCGACCGTGCGTCCATCCGTGCGTCCATCTAGAGAACACTCAAAATACCACCATCTTGCATACTCTGTGGCACATAGCCACTTTACACTTCTGTCTACCTGTCCGTCTGTCTGCCAGTCTGTCTGTCTGTCCGTTCGTGCGTCCGTCCGTGCGTCCATCTAGAGAACACTCAAAGTACCGCCATCTCGCATACCCTGTGGTGCATAGCCGCTTTACAAGTCCGTCTACCTGTCCGTCTGTCTGCCAGTCTGTCTGTCTGTGCTTCCGTGCGTCCATCCGTGCGTCAATCTAGAGAACACTCAAAGTACCACCATCTCGCATACCCTGTGGCACATAGCCACTTCCCACGTCCGTCTACGTGTCCGTCTGTCTGTCTGTCCGTCCGTGCGTCCGTACAGGCGTCCATCCAGAGAACACTAAAGGTACCGCCATCTCGTATACGCGGTGGCACATAGCCACTTTGCACGTCCATCTACCTGTCCTTCTGTCTGCCACTCTATCTGTCTATCCGTCCGTGCGTCCATCCGTGCGTCCAACCAGAGAACACTCAAAGTATGCCATCTCGCATACCCTTTGGCACATAGCCACTTTGCACGTCCGTCTACCTGTCCTTCTGTCTGCCACTCTATCTGTCTATCCGTCCGTGCGTCCATCCGTGCGTCCAACCAGAGAACACTCAAAGTATGCCATCTCGCATACCCTTTGGCACATATCCGCTTTACACGTTCGCCTACCTGTCCGTCTGTCTGCCAGTCTGTCTGTCTGTTCGTCCATGCGTCCGTCCATGCGTCCATCTAGAGAACACTCAAAGTACCAACATCTCGCATACCCTGTGGCACATAGCCGCTTTACACGTCCGTCTACCTGTCAATCTGTCTGCCAGTCTGTCTGTCTGTCCGTCCGTGCGTCCGTTCGTGCATCAATCTAGAGAACACTCAAAGTACCACCATCTGGCATACCCTTCGGCACATAGCCGCTTTACGCGTCCGTCTACCTGTCCATCTGTGTGCCAGTCTGTCTGTCTGTCTGTCCATGCGTCCGTTCGTGCGTCAATCTAGAAAAAACTCCGAGTACCGCCATCTCGCGCGTCGTATACCCTGTGGCACAAACCCGCTTAACGCGTCCCTCTACCTATCCGTCTGTCTACCAGTCTGTCTGGTCTTCCATGCGTCCATCGGTGCGTCCATCTAGAGAACACTCAAAGTACCGCCATCTCGCATACCCTGTGGCAAATAGCCGCTTTACACGTCCGTCTACCTGTCCGTCTGTCTGCCAGTCGGTCTGTCTGTGTGTCCATGCATCCGTTCATGCGACAATCTAGAGAACACTCTTAGTACCGCCATCTTGCGCTTCGTATACTCTGTGGCACATACCCGCTTTACTCGTCCGTCTTCCTGTCCGTCTGTCTGCCAGTCTGTCTGTCTGTTTGTCCATGCGTCCATCCGTGTGTCCATCTAGACAACACTCAAACTGCCGCCATCTCGCATACCCTGTGGCACATTGCCACTTTACACGTCTGTCTACCTGTCCGTCTCTATGCCAGTCTGTCTGTCTGTTCGTCCGTGCGTCCGTCCGTGCGTCCGTCCGTGCGTCCGTCCGTGCGTCCAACTAGAGAACACGCAAAATACCGCCATCTTGCATACCCTGTGGCACATAGCCGCTTTACACATCTGTCTACCTGTCCGTCTCTATGCCGGTCTGCCTGTCTGTTCGTCCGTGCGTCCGTCGGTGCGTCCGTCCGTGCGTCCAACTAGAGAACACGCAAAGTACCGCCATCTTGCATACCCTGTGGCACATAGCCGCTTTACACGTCCGTCTACCTGTCCGTCTGTCTGCCACTCTGTCTGTCTGTCCGTTCGTGCGTCCGTTCGTGCATCAATCTAGAGAACACTCAAAGTACCACCATCTGGCATACCCTTCGGCACATAGCCGCTTTACGCGTCCGTCTACCTGTCCATCTGCCTGCCAGTCTGTCTGTCGGTCTGTCTGTCCATGCGTCCGTTCGTGCGTCAATCTAGAGAAAACTCCGAGTACCGCCATCTCGCGCGTCGTATACCCTGTGGCACATACCCGCTTAACGCGTCCCTCTACCTGTCCGTCTGTATACCAGTCTGTCTGTTCTTCCATGCGTCCATCGGTGCGTCCATCTAGAGAACACTCAAAGTACCGCCATCTCGCATACCCAGTGGCACATAGCCGCTTTACACGTCCGTCTACCTGTCCGTCTGTCTGTCTGCCAGTCGGTCTGTCTGTGCGTCCATGCATCCGTTCATGCGTCAATCTAGAGAACACTCTTAGTACCGCCATCTCGCGCTTCGTATACCCTGTGGCACATACCCGCTTTACTCGTCCGTCTACCTTTCCGTCTGTCTGCCAGTCTGTCTGTCTGTTTGTCCATGCGTCCATCCGTGTGTCCATCTAGACAACACTCAAACTGCCGCCATCTCGCATACCCTGTGACACATTGCCACTTTACACGTCTGTCTACCTGTCCGTCTCTATGCCAGTCTGTCTGTCTGTTCGTCCTTGCGTCCGTCCGTGCGTCCAACTAGAGAACACGCAAAGTACCGCCATCTTGCATACCCTGTGGCACATAGCCGCTTTACAGATCTGTCTACCTGTCCGTCTGTCTGCCAGTCTGTCTGTCTGTCCGTCCGTGCGTCCATGCGTGCGTCCGTCCGTGCGTCCATCTAGAGAACACGAAAAGTACCGCCATCTCGCATACCCTGTGGCACATAGCCGCTTTACACATCTGTCTACCTGTCCGTCTGTCTGCCAGTCTGTCTGTCTGTTCGTTCGTGCGTCCGTTCACGCATCAATCTAGAGAACACTCAAAGTACCACAATCTCGCATACCCTGTGGCACACAGCTGCTTTACGCGTCCGTCTACCTGTCAATCTGTCTGCCAGTCTGTCTGTCTTTCTGTCCATGCGTGTGTTCGTGCGTCAATCTAGAGAAAACTCGGAGTACCCTCATCTCGCGCGTCGTATACCCTGTGGCACATACCCGCTTAACGCGTCCCTCTACCTGTCCGTCTGTCTACCTGTCTGTCTGTTCTTCTATGCGTCCATCCGTGCGTCCATCTAGAGAACACTCAAAGTACCGCCATCTGGCATATTCTATACCCTGTGGCAAATACCCCTTTACGCGTCCGTCTAGCTGTCCGTCCGTCTGCTAGCCTGCCTGTCTGTCTGTCCGTGCATCCGTCCGTGCGTCCATCTAGAGAACTTTTCAAGTACCGCCATCTGGCATCTCCTATACCCTGTGGCAATTACCCCTTTACGCGTCCATCTACCTGTCCGTCCATCTGCTAGCCTGTCTGTCTGTCTGTCCGTGCATCCGTCCATGCGTCCATCTAGAGAACTTTTCAAGTACCGCCATCTGGCATCTCCTATACCCTGTGGCAATTACCCCTTTACGCGTCCATCTACCTGTCCGTCCATCTGCTAGCCTGTCTGTCTGTCCATCCGTGCGTCTGTCCGTGCGTCCATCTAGAGAACACTCAAAGTACCGCGATCTCGCGTTCCCTGTGGCACTAGCCGCTTCACACGTCCGTCTACCTGTCCTTCTGTCTGTCACTCTATCTGTCTGTCCGTCCGTGCGTCCATCCGTGCGTCCAACCAGAGAACACTCAAAGTATGCCATCTCGCATACCCTGTGGCACATAGCCGCTTTACACGTCCGTCCACCTGTCAATCTGTCTGCCAGTCTGTATGTCTGCCCGTCCGTTCGTCCGTCCGTGCGTCCATCTAGAGAACACTCAAAGTAGCGCCATCTCGCATACCCAGTGGCACTAGCCGCATTACACGTCTGTCTACCTGTCCGTCTGTCTGCCAGTCTGTCTGTCTGTTCATCCATGCATCCGTCCGTGCGTGCATCTAGAGAACACTACAAATACCGCCAACTCGCATACCCTCTGACATATGGCCGCTTTACACGTCCGTCTACCTGTCCGTCTGTCTACCAGTCTGTCTGTCTGTCCGTCCATGCGTGTGTCCTTGCTTCCATCTAGAGAACACTCAAAGTACCACCATCTCGAATACCCTGTAGCACATAGCCGCTTTACACGTCCCTCTACCTGTCCGTCTGTCTGCCAGTCTGTCTGTCTGTCCGTCCGTGCGCCCGTCCGTGAGTCCATCTAGAGAACACTCAAAGTACTGCCATCTCGCATACCCTGTGGCACATAGCCGCTTTACACGTCTGTCTACCTGTCCGTCTGTCTGCCAGTCTGTCTGTCTGTTGGTCCATGCATCCGTCCGTGCGTCCCTCTGGAGAACACTCAGAGTACCGCCATCTCGTGCGTCGTATACCTTGTGGTACATGCCCGCTTTACTCGTCCGTCTACCTGTCCGTCTGTCTGCCAGTCTGTCTGTTTGTTCCTCCATGCATCCGTCCGTGCGTCCATCTAGAAAACACTCTGAGTACTGCCATCTCGCGCGTCGTATACTCTGTAGACCATACCCGCTGTACGCGTCCGTCTACCTGTCCGTCTGTCTGCCAGTCTGTCTGTCTGTTTGTCCATGCGTCTATCCGTGCGTCCATCTAGAGAACACTCAAAGTACCAACATCGCGCATACCATGTGGCACCTATCCGCTTTACACGTCCGTCTACCTGTCAATCTGTCTGCCAGTCTGTCTGTCTGTCCGTTCGTGCGTCCGTCCGTGCGTCCATCTAGAGAACACGCAAAGTACCGCCATCTCGCATACCCTGTGGCACATAGCCGCTTTACACATCTGTCTAACTGTCCGTCTGTCTGCCAGTCTGTCTGTCTGTGGTTCCGTGCGTCCATCCGTGCGTCAATCTAGAGAACACTCAAAGTACCACCATCTCGCATACCCTGTGGCTCATAGCCACTTCACACGTCCGTCTACCTGTCTGTCTGTCTGTCTGCCAGTCTGTCTGTCTCTCCGTCCGTGCACCCGTCCATGCGTCCATCCAGAGAACACTAAAAGTACTGCATCTCGCATACGCTGTGGCACATAGCCACTTTGCACGTCCGTCTACCTGTCCTTCTGTCTGCCACTATATCTGTCTGTCCGTCCGTGCGTCCATCCGTGCGTCCATCCAGAGAACACTCAAAGTATGCCATCTCGCATACCCTGTGGCACATATCCGCTTTACACGTTCGCCTACCTGTCCGGCTGTATGCCAGTCTGTCTGTCTGTCCATCCGTGCGTCCGTCCGTGCGTTCATCTAGATAACACTCTGAGTACTGCCATCTCGCGCGTCGTATACCCTGTGGCACATACCCGCTTTACGCGTCCGTCTACCTGTCCGTCTGTCTGCCAGTCTGTCTGTCCGTCCATGCGTCCATCCGTGCGTCCATCTAGAGAACACTCAGAGTACCGCCATCTCGAATACGCTGTGGTACATAGCTGCTTTACACGTCCACCTACCTGTCCGTCTGTCTGCCAGTCTGTCTGTCTGTCCGTCCATGCGACCGTCCATACGACCATCCATAGAACACTCAAAGTACCGCCACCTCGCATACGCTGTGGCACATAGCCACTTTGCACGTCCGTCTACCTGTCCTTCTGTCTGCCACTATATCTGTCTGTCCGTCCGTGCGTCAAGCCGTGCGTCCAACCAGAGAACACTCAAAGTATGCCATCTCGAATACCCTGAGGCACATATCCGCTTTACACGTTCGCCTACCTGTCCGTCTGGCTGTCCGTCCGTGCGTCCATCTGTGCGTCCATCTAGAGAACACTCAAAGTACCGCCATCTTGCATACCCTGTGGCACATAGCCGCTTTACACGTCTGTCTACCTGTCCAGTCTCCCAGTCTGTCTGTCTGTTCCTTCGTGCGTCCGTCCGTGCGTCCATCTGAGAACACTCAAAGTACCGCCATCTGACATACCCTGTGGCACATAGCTGCTTTACACGTCCGTCTACCTGTCCGTCTGTCTGCCAGTCTGTCGGTCTGTCCGTCCGTACGTCCGTCCGTGCGTCCATCTAGAGAACACTCAAAGTACTGCCATCTCGCATACCTTGTGGCACATAGCCGCTTTACACGTATGTCTACCTGTCCGTCTGTCTGCCAGTCTGTCTGTCTCTCCGTCCATGCATCCGTTCGTGCGTTAATCTAGAGAACACTGAGTACCGCCATCTCGCGCTTCGTATACCCTGTGGCACATAGCCGCTTTACACGTCCATCTACCTGTCCGTCTGTCTGCTAGTCTGTCTAACTCTCCGTCCATGCGTCCAAAGTGCGTCCATCTAGAGAACACTACAAATACCGCCATCTCGATTTCCCTGTGGCACATAGCCGCTTTACACGTCCGTCTACCTGTCCCTCTGTCTGCCAGTCGTTCTGTCTGTTCGTTCGTGCGTCCGTCCGTGCGTCAATCTAGGGAACACTCCGAGTACCGCCATCTTGCGCGTCGTATACCCTGTGGCACATACCCGCTTTAGGCGTCCGTCTACCTGTCCGTCTGTCTGCCGGTCTGTCTGTTCTTCCATGCGCCCATCCGTGCGTCCATCTAGAGAACACTCAAAAAACCACCATCTCGCTTACCCTGTGGCACATAGCCACTTTACACGTCCGTCTACATGTCCATCTGTCTACCAGTCTGTCGGTCTGTCCATCCGTGCGTCCGTCCGTGCGTCCATCAAGAGAACACTCAAAGTACCGCCATCTCCCATACCCTGTGGCACATAGCCGCTTTACACGTCTGTCTACCTGGCCGTCTGTCTGCCAGTCTGTCTGTCTGTTCGTTCATCATCCGTCCGTGCGTTCATCTGGAGAACACTCAAAGTACCGCCATCTCGCATACCCTGTGGCACATAGTTGCTTCACACGTCCGTCTGTCTGTCCGTCTGTCTGCCAGTCTGTCTGCCTGTTCGTCCGTGCGTCCGTCCGTGCGTCCATCTAGAGAACACTCAAATTACCGCCATCTTGCGTACCCTGTGGCACATAGCCACTTTACACGTTAGTCTACCTGTCCGTCTGTCTGCCAGTCTGTTTGTCTGTTCGTTCGTGCGTCCGTCCGTGCGTCCGTCTAGAGAACACTCAAAGTACTGCCATCTCGCATACCCTGTGGCACATAGCCGCTTTACATGTCCGTCTACCTGTCTGCCTGTCTGCCATTCTGTCTGTCTGTCCGTCCGTGCGTCCATCTAGAGAAAACTCAAAGTACCGCCATCTCGAATACCCTGTGGCACACAGCCGCTTTACGCGTCCGTCTACTTGTCCATCCGTCTGCCAGTCTGTTTGTCTGTCCGTCCGTGCGTCCGTGCATGCGTCCATCGAGAGAGGACTGAAAGTATGCCATCTCGCATACCCTGTGGCCCATATCCGCTTTACACGTTTGCCTACGTGTCCGTCTGTCTGCCAGTCTGTCTGTCTGTCTAACCGGGCGTCCGTCCGTGCGTCCATCTAGAGAACACTCAAAGTACCGCCATCTCGCATACCCTGTGGCACATAGCCGCTTTACAAGTCCGTCTACCTGTCCGCCTGTCCGTCCGTGTGTCCGTCCGTGCGTCCATCTAGAGAAAACTCAAAGTACCGCCATCTCGAATACCCTGTGGCACACAGCCGCTTTACACGTCCGTCTACCTGTCCGTCCGCCTGCCAGTCTGTCTGTCTCTCCGTCCGTGCGTCCGTCCATACGACCATCCAGAGAACACTCAAAGTACCGCCACCTCGCATACCCTGTGGCACATAGCCACTTTTCACGTCCGTCTACCTGTCCTGTCTGCCACTCTATCTGTCTGTCCGTCCGTGCGTCCATCCGTGCGTCCAACCAGAGAACACTCAAAGTATGCCATCTCGCGTACCCTGTGGCACATATCCGCTTTACACGTTCGCCTACCTGTCTGTGTGTCTGTCCGTCAGTGCGTCCATCTGTGCGTCCTTTTAGAGAACACTCAAAGTACCGCCATCTTGCATACCCTGTGGCACATAGTCGCTCGCTTTACACGTCTGTCTACCTGTCCGCCTGTCTGCCAGTCTGTCTGTCTGTCTGTCCATGCGTCCGTTCGTGCGTCAATCTAGAGAACACTCAAAGTACCGCCATCTCGCATACGTTGTGGCACATAGCCACTTTACACGTCCGTCTACCTGTCAATCTGTCGGCCAGTCTGTCGGTCTGTCCTTCCGTGCGTCCGTCCGTGCATCCATCTAGAGAACACTCAAAGTACTGCCACCTCGCATACCTTGTGGCACATAGCCACTTTACACGTCTGTCTACCTGTCCGTCTGTCTGCCAGTCTGTCTGTCTGTTCGTCAAGGCATCCGTCCGTGCGTTCATCTGGAGAACACTCAAAGTACCACCATCTCGCATACCCTGTGGACATAGTTGCTTCACACGTCTCTCTGTCCGTCTGTCTGCCAGTCTGTCTGTCCGTGCGTCCGTGCGTCCGTCCGTGCGTCCATCAAGAGAACACTCGAATTACCGCCATCTTGCATACCCTGTGGCACATAGCTGCTTTACACGTCAGTCTACCTGTCCGTCTGGCTGCCAGTCCGTCTGGCTGCCAGTCTGTCTGTCTGTCCGTTCGTGCGTCCGTCCGTGCGTCCGACAATACAACACTCGAAGTATGCCATCTCGCATACCCTGTGGCACATAGCCGCTTCACACGCCCGTCTACCTGTCCGTCTGTCTAAGAGTCTGTCTGTCTGTCCGTCCGTGCGTCCGTTCGCGCGTCCATCTAGAGAACACTCAAAGTACCGCCATCTTGCATACGCTGTGGCACATAGCCGCTTTACACGTCTGTCTACCTGTCCAGTCTCCCAGTCTGTCTGTCTATTCCTTCGTGCGTCCGTCCGTGCGTCTTTCTTGAGAACACTCAAAGTACCGCCATCTCGCAAACGCTGTGGCATATAGCCGCTTTACACGTCTGTCTACCTGTCCGTCTGTCTGCCAGTCTGTCTGTCTGTTCGTCCATGCATCCGTCTTGCGTCCATCTGGAGAACACTCAAAGTACCGCCATCTCACATACCCTGTGGCACATAGCTGCTTTACACGTCCGTCACCTGTCCGTCTGTCTGCCAGTCTGTCGGTCTGTCCGTCCGTGCGTCCGTCCGTGCGTCCATCTAGAGAACACTACAAATACCGCCATCTCGATTTGCCTGTGGCACATAGCTGCTTTCCACGTCCGTCTACCTGTTCGTCTGTCTGCCAGTCGTTGTCTGTTCGTTCGTGCGTCCGTCCGTGCGTCAATCTAGGGAACACTCCGAGTACCGCCATCTCGCGCGTCGTATACCCTGTGGCACATACCCGCTTTAGGCGTCCGTCTACCTGTCCGTCTGTCTGCTAGTCTGTCTAACTCTCCGTCCATGCGTCCATCCGTGCGTCCATTTAGAGAACACTACAAATACCGCCATCTCGATTTCCCTGTGGCACATAGCCGCTTTACACGTCCGTCTACCTGTCCGTCTGTCTGCCAGTCGTTCTGTCTGTTCGTTCGTGCGTCCGTCCATGCGTCAATCTAGGGAACACTCCGAGTACCGCCATCTCGCGCGTCGTATACCCTGTGGCACATACCCGCTTTAGGCGTCCGTCTACCTGTCCGTCTGTCTGCCAGTCTGTCTGTTCTTCCATGCGCCCATCCGTGCGTCCATCTAGAGAACACTCAAAAAACCACCATCTTGCATACCCTGTGGCACACAGCCGCTTTACGCGTCCGTCTACTTGTCCATCCGTCTGCCAGTCTGTCTGTCTGTCCGTCCGTGCGTCCGTGCATGCGTCCATCCAGAGAGCACTGAAAGTATGCCATCTCGCATACCCTGTGGCCCATATCCGCTTTACACGTTTGCCTACGTGTCCGTCTGTCTGCCAGTCTGTCTGTCTGTCTAACCGGGCGTCCGTCCGTGCGTCCATCTAGAGAACACTCAAAGTACCACCATCTCGCATACCCTGTGGCACATAGCCGCTTCACACGCCCGTCTACCTGTCCATCTGTTTAAGAGTCTGTCTGTTCGTTCGTGCGTCCGTCCGTGCGTCCGTCTAGAGAACACTCAAAGTACCGCCATCTCGCATACCCTGTGGCACATAGCCGCTTTACAAGTCCGTCTACCTGTCCGCTTGTCCGTCCGTGTGTCCGTCCGTGCGTCCATCTAGAGAAAACTCAAAGTACCGCCATCTCGAATACCCTGTGGCACACAGCCGCTTTACACGTCCGTCTACCTTTCCGTCCGCCTGCCAGTCTGTCTGTCTGTCCGTCCGTGCGTCCGTCCATACGACCATCCAGAGAACACTCAAAGTACCGCCACCTCGCATACCCTGTGGCACATAGCCACTTTTCACGTCCGTCTACCTGTCCTGTCTGCCACTCTATCTGTCTGTCCGTCCGTGCGTCCATCCGTGCGTCCAACCAGAGAACACTCAAAGTATGCCATCTCGCATACCCTGTGGCACATATCCGCTTTACACGTTCGCCTACCTGTCCGTGTGTCTGTCCGTCCGTGCGTCCATCTGTGCGTCCTTTTAGAGAACACTCAAAGTACCGCCATCTTGCATACCCTGTGGCACATAGTCGCTCGCTTTACACGTCTGTCTACCTGTCCGTCTGTCTGCCAGTCTGTCTGTCTGTCCATCCATGCGTCCGTCCGTGCATCCATCTAGAGAACACTCAAAGTACTGCCATCTCGCATACCTTGTGGCACATAGCCACTTTACACGTCTGTCTACCTGTCCATCTGTCTGCCAGTCTGTCTGTCTTTTCGTCAAGGCATCCGTCCGTGCGTTCATCTGGAGAACACTCAAAGTACCGCCATCTCGCATACCCTGTGGACATAGTTGCTTCACACGTCTCTCTATCTTTCCGTCTGTCTGCCAGTCTGTCTGTCTGTGCGTCCGTGCGTGCGTCCGTGCGTCCATCAAGAGAACACTCGAATTACCGCCAACTTGCATACCCTGTGGCACATAGCTGCTTTACACGTCAGTCTACCTGTCCGTCTGGCTGCCAGTCCGTCTGGCTGCCAGTCTGTGTCTGTCTGTCCGTTCGTGCGTCCGTCCGTGCGTCCGACAATACAACACTCGAAGTATGCCATCTCGCATACCCTGTGGCACATAGCCGCTTCACACGCCCGTCTACCTGTCCGTCTGTCTAAGAGTCTGTCTGTCTGTCCGTCCGTGCGTCCGTTCGCGCGTCCATCTAGAGAACACTCAAAGTACCGCCATCTTGCATACCCTTGGCACATAGCCGCTTTACACGTCTGTCTACCTGTCCAGTCTCCCAGTCTGTCTGTCTGTTCCTTCGTGCGTCCGTCCGTGCGTCTTTCTTGAGAACACTCAAAGTACCGCCATCTCGCAAACCCTGTGGCATATAGCCGCTTTACACGTCTGTCTACCTGTCCGTCTGTCTGCCAGTCTGTCTGTCTGTTCGTCCATGCATACGTCTTGCGTCCATCTGGAGAACACTCAAAGTACCGCCATCTCACATACCCTGTGGCACATAGCTGCTTTACACGTCCGTCTACCTGTCCGTCTGTCTGCCAGTCTGTCGGTCTGTCCGTCCGTGCGTCCGTCCGTGCGTCCATCTAGAGAACACTACAAATACCGCCATCTCGATTTGCCTGTGGCACATAGCTGCTTTACACGTCCGTCTACCTGTTCGTCTGTCTGCCAGTCGTTCTGTCTGTTCGTTCGTGCGTCCGTCCGTGCGTCAATCTAGGGAACACTCCGAGTACCGCCATCTCGCGCGTCGTATACCCTGTGGCACATACTCGCTTTAGGCGTCCGTCTACCTGTCCGTCTGTCTGCTAGTCTGTCTAACTCTCCGTCCATGCGTCCATCCGTGCGTCCATTTAGAGAACACTACAAATACCGCCATCTCGATTTCCCTGTAGCACATAGCCGCTTTACACGTCCGTCTACCTGTCCGTCTGTCTGCCAGTCGTTCTGTCTGTTCGTTCGTGCGTCCGTCCATGCGTCAATCTAAGGAACACTCCGAGTACCGCCATCTCGCGCGTCGTATACCCTGTGGCACATACCCGCTTTAGGCATCCGTCTACCTGTCCGTCTGTCTGCCAGTCTGTCTGTTCTTCCATGCGCCCATCCGTGCGTCCATCTAGAGAACACTCAAAAAACCACCATCTCGCATACCCTGTGGCACATAGCCGCTTTACACGTCCGTCTACATGTCAATCTGTCTACCAGTCTGTCGGTCTATCCGTCCGTGCGTCCATCCGTGCATCCATCAAGAGAACACTCAAAGTACCGCCATCTCGCATACCCTGTGGCACATAGCCGCTTTACACGTCTGTCTACCTGTCCGTCTGTCAGCCAGTCTGTCTGTCTGTTCGTCCATCATCCGTCCGTGCGTTCATCTGGAGAACACTCAAAGTACCGCCATCTCGCATACCCTGTGGCACATAGTTGCTTCACACGTCCGTCTCTCTGTCCGTTTGTCTGCCAGTCTGTCTGCCTGTTCGTCCGTGCGTCCGTCCGTGCGTCCATCTAGAGAACACTCAATTTACCGCCATCTTGCATACCCTGTGGCACATAGCCACTTTACACGTTAGTCTACCAGTCCGTCTGCCTGCCAGTCTGTTTGTCTGTTCGTTCGTGCGTCCGTCCGTGCGTCCGTCTAGAGAACACTCAAAGTACTGCCATCTCGCATACCCTGTGGCACATAGCCGCTTTACATGTCCGTCTACCTGTCTGCCATTCTGTCTGTCTGTCCGTCCGTGTGTCCATCCGTGCGTCCATCTAGAGAAAACTCAAAGTACCGCCATCTCGAATACCCTGTGGCACACAGACGCTTTACACGTCCGTCTACACTTCCGTCCGTCTGCCAGTCTGTCTGTCTGTCCGTCCGTGCGTCCGTGCATGCGTCCATCCAGAGAGCACTCAAAGTACCGCCATTTCGCATACACTGTGGCACATAGCCACTTTAAACGTCCGTCTACCTGTCCTGTCTGCCAGTCTATCTGTCTGTCCATCCGTGCGTCCATCCGTGCGTCCAACCAGAGAACACTGAAAGTATGCCATCTCGCATACCCTGTGGCCCATATCCGCTTTACACGTTTGCCTACCTGTCCGTCTGTCTGCCAGTCTGTCTGTCTGTCCAACCGGGCGTCCGTCCGTGCGTCCATCTAGAGAACACTCAATGTACCGCCATCTCGCATACCCTGTGGCACATAGCTGCTTCACACGCCCGTCTACCTGTCCATCTATTTAAGAGTCTGTCTGTCTGTCCGCCCGTGCGTCCGTCCGTGCGTCCGTCCGTGCGTCCATCTAGAGAACACTCAAAGTACCGCCATCTCGAATACGCTGTGGTACATAGCTGCTTTACACGTCCATCTACCTGTCCGTCTGTCTGCCAGTCTGTCTGTCTGTCCGTCCATGCGTTCGTCCATACGACCATCCATAGAACACTCAAAGTACCACCACCTCGCATACCCTGTGGCACATAGCCACTTTTCACGTCCGTCTACCTGTCCTGTCTGCCACTCTATCTGTCTGTCCGTCCGTGCGTCCATCCGTGCGTCCAACCAGAGAACACTCAAAGTATGCCATCTCACATACCCTGTGGCACATATCCGCTTTACACGTTCGCCTACCTGTCCGTCTGTCTGTCCGTCCGTGCGTCCATCTGTGCGTCCATCTAGAGAACACTCAAAGTACCGCCATCTTACATACCCTGTGGCACATAGCCGCTTTACACGTCTGTCTACCTGTCCAGTCTCCCAGTCTGTCTGTCTGTTCCTTCGTGCGTCCGTCCGTGCGTCCATCTGAGAACACTCAAAGTACCGCCATCTCGCATACCTTGTGGCACATAGCCGCTTTACACGTATGTCTACCTGTCCGTCTGTCTGCCAGTGTGTCTGACTCTCCGTCCATGCATCCGTTCGTGCGTTAATCTAGAGAACACTCTGAGTACCGCCATCTCGCGCTTCGTATACCCTGTGGCACATAGCCGCTTTACACGTCCATCTACCTGTCCGTCTGTCTGCTAGTCTGTCTAACTCTCCGTTCATGCGTCCATCCGTGCGTCCATTTAGAGAACACTACAAATACCGCCATCTCGATTTCCCTGTGGCACATAGCCGCTTTACACGTCCGTCTACCTGTCCCTCTGTCTGCCAGTCGTTCTGTCTGTTCGTTCGTGCGTCCGTCCGTGCGTCAATCTAGGGAACACTCCGAGTACCGCCATCTTGCTCGTCGTATACCCTGTGGCACATACCCGCTTTAGGCGTCCGTCTACCTGTCCGTCTGTCTGCCGGTCTGTCTTTTCTTTCTTGCGCCCATCCGTGCGTCCATCTAGAGAACACTCAAAAAACCACCATCTCGCATACCCTGTGGCACATAGCCACTTTACACGTCCGTCTACATGTCAATCTGTCTACCAGTCTGTCGGTCTGTCCATCCGTGCGTCCGTCCGTGCGTCCATCAAGAGAACACTCAAAGTACCGCCATCTCGCATACCCTATGGCACATAGCCGCTTTACACGTCTGTCTACCTGTCCGTCTGTCTGCCAGTCTGTCTGTCTATTCGTCCATCATCCGTCCGTGCGTCCATCTGGAGAACACTCAAAGTACCGCCATCTCGCATACCCTGTGGCACATAGTTGCTTCACACGTCCGTCTGGCTGTCCGTCTGTCTGCCAGTCTGTCTGCCTGTTCGTCCGTGCGTCCGTCCGTGCGTCAATCTAGAGAACACTCAAATTACCGCCATCTTGCATACCCTGTGGCACATAGCCACTTTACACGTTAGTCTACCTGTCCGTCTGTCTGCCAGTCTGTTTGTCTGTTCGTTCGTGCGTCCGTCCGTGCGTCCGTCTAGAGAACACTCAAAGTACTGCCATCTCGCATACCCTGTGGCACATAGCCGCTTTACATGTCTGTCTACCTGTCTGCCTGTCTGCCATTCTGTCTGTCTGTCCGTCCGTGTGTCCGTCCGTGCGTCCATCTAGAGAAAACTCAAAGTACCGCCATCTCGAATACCCTGTGGCACACAGCCGCTTTACGCGTCCGACTACTTGTCCATCCGTCTGCCAGTCTGTCTGTCTGTCCGTCCGTGCGTCCGTGCATGCGTCCATCCAGAGAGCACTGAAAGTATGCCATCTCGCATACCCTGTGGCCCATATCCGCTTTACACGTTTGCCTAGGTGTCCGTCTGTCTGCCAGTCTGTCTGTCTGTCTAACCGGGCGTCCGTCCATGCGTCCATCTAGAGAACACTCAAAGTACCGCCATCTCGCATACCCTGTGGCACATAGCCGCTTCACACGCCCGTCTACCTGTACATCTGTTTAAGAATCTGTCTGTTCGTTCGTGCGTCCGTCCGTGCGTCCGTCTAGAGAACACTCAAAGTACCGCCATCTCGCATCATTGTGGCACATAGCCGCTTTACAAGTCCGTCTACCTGTCCGCCTGTCCGTCCGTGTGTCCGTCCGTGCGTCCATCTAGAGAAAACTCAAAGTACCGCCATCTCGAATACCCTGTGGCACACAGCCGCTTTACACGTCCGTCTACCTGTCCGTCCGTCTGCCAGTCTGTCTGTCTGTCCGTCCGTGCGTCCGTCCATATGACCATCCAGAGAACACTCAAAGTACCGCCACCTCGCATACCCTGTGGCACATAACCACTTTACACGTCTGTCTACCTGTCCGTCTGTCTGCCATTCTGTTTGTCTGTCCGTCCGTGTGTCCGTCCGTGCGTCCATCTAGAGAAAACTCAAAGTACCGCTATCTCGAATACCCTGTGGCACACAGCCGCTTTACACCTCCGTCTACCTGTCCGTCCGTCTGCCAGTCTGTCTGTCTGTTCATCCGTGCGTCCGTGCATGCGTCCTTCCAGAGAGCACTCAAAGTACTGCCATCTCGCATACCTTGTGGCACATAGCCACTTTAAACGTCCGTCTACCTGTCCTGTCTGCCAGTCTATCTGTCTGTCCATCCGTGCGTCCATCTGTGCGCCCAACCAGAGAACACAACTGAAAGTATGCCATCTCGCATACCCTGTGGCACATATCCGCTTTACACGTTTGCCTACCTGTCCGTCTGTCTGCCAGTCTGTCTGTCTGTCCAACCGGGCGTCCGTCCGTGCGTCTATCTAGAGAACACTCAAAGTACCGCCATCTCGCATACCCTGTGGCACATAGCCGCTTCACACGTCCGTCAACATGTTCGTCTGTCTGCCAATCTGTGTGTCTGTCCGTCCGTGCGTCCATCCGTGCGTCCATCTAGAGAACACTCAAAGTACCGCCATCTCGAATACGCTGTGGTACATAGCTGCTTTACACGTCCGTCTACCTGTCCGTCCGTCTGCCAGTCTGTCTGTCTGTCCGTCCGTGCGTCCGTTCATACGACCATCCAGAGAACACTCAAAGTACCGCCACCTCGCATACCCTGTGGCACATAGCCACTCTTCACATCCGTCTACCTGTCCTGTCTGCCACTCTATCTGTCTGTCCGTCCGTGCGTCCATCCGTGCGTCCAAACAGAGAACACTCAAAGTATGCCATCTCGCATACCCTGTGGCACATATCCGCTTTACACGTTCGCCTACCTGTCCGTCTGTCTGTCCGTCCGTGCGTCCGTCTGTGCGTCCATCTAGAGAACACTCAAAGTACCGCCATCTTGCATACCCTGTGGCACATAGTCGCTCGCTTTACACGTCTGTCTACCTGTCCGTCTGTCTGCCAGTCTGTCTGTCTGTCCATTCGTGCATCCGTTCGTGCGTCAATCTGGAGAACACTCAAAGTACCGCCATCTCGCATACCCTGTGGCACATAGCCACTTTACGCGTCCGTCTACCTGTCCATCTGTCTTCCAGTCTGTCTGTCTGTCCGTCCATGCGTCCGTTCGTGCGTCAATCTAGAGAACACTCCGAGTACCGCCATCTCGCGCGTCGTATACCCTGTGTTAGATACCCGCTTAACGCGTCCCACTACCTGTCCGTCTGTCTGCCAGTCTGTTCTTCCATGCGTCCATCCTTGCGTCCATCTAGAGAACACTCAAAGTACCGCCATCTCGCATACCTTGTGGCACATAGCCGCTTTACACGTCCGTCTACCTGTCCGTCTGTCTGCTAGTCTGTCTAACTCTCCGTCCATGCGTCCGTCCGTGCGTCCATCTAGAGAACACTCAAAGTACCGCGATTTCGCATACCCTGTGGCACATACCCGCTTTACACGCCCGTCTTCCCGTCCGTCTGTCTGCCAGTCTGTCTGTCTGTCCGTCCATGCATCCGTTCGTGCGTAAATCTAGAGAACACTCTGAGTACCGCAATCTCGCGCTGCGCATACCCTGTGGCACATAGCCGCTTTACACATCCATCTACCTGTCCGTCTGTCTGCTAGTCTGTCTAACTCTCCATCCATGCGTCCGTTCGTGCGTCCATCTAGAGAACACTACGAATACCGCCATCTCGATTACCCTGTGGCCCATAGCCGCTTTACACGTCCGTCTACCTGTCCGTCTGTCTGCCAGTCTTTTTGTCTGTCCATTCGTGCGTCCGTCCGATTGTCAATCTAGGGAACACTCCGAGTACCGCCATCTCGCGCGTCGTATACCCTGTGGCAGATACGCGCTTTACGCGTCCGTCCACCTGTCCGTCTGTCTGCCAGTCTGTCTGTTCTTCCATGCGCCCATCCGTGCGTCCCTATAGAGAACACTAAAAGTACCACCATCTCGCATACCCTGTGGCACATAGCCACTTTACACGTCCGTCTATCTGTCAATCTGTCTGCCAGTCTGTCGGTCTGTCCGTCCGTGCGTCCGTCCGTGCGTCCATCTAGAGAACACTCAAAATACTGCCATCTCGCATACCTTGTGGCACATAGCCGCTTTACACGTCTGTCTACCTGTCCGTCTGTCTGCCAGTCTGTCTGTCTGTTAGTCCATGCATCCGTCCGTGTGTTCATCTGGAGAACACTCAAAGTACCGCCAGCTCGCATACCCTGTGGACATAGTTGCTTCACACGTCCGTCTATCTGTCCGTCTGTCTGCCAGTCTATCTGTCTGTGCGTCCGTGCGTCCGTCCGTGCGTCCATCTAGAGAACACTCAAATTACCGCCATCTTGCATACCTGGTGGCACATAGCTGCTTTACACGTCAGTCTTCCTGTCCGTCTGTCTGCCAGTCTGTCTGTCTGTCCGTTCGTGCGTCCGTCCGTGCGTCCGACAATAGAACACTCAAAGTATGCCATATCGCATACCCTGTGGCACATAGCCGCTTCACACGCCCGTCTACCTGTCCGTCTGTCTAAGAGTCTGTCTGTCCGTCCGTGCGTCCGTTCGCGCGTCCATCTAGAGAACACTCAAAGTACCGCCATCTTGCATACCCTGTGGCAAATAGCCGCTTTACACGTCTGTCTACCTGCCCGTCGGTCTGCCAGTCTATCTGTTCGTCCATGCATCCGTCTTGCGTCGATCTGGAGAACACTCAAAGTACCGCCATCTCGCATACCCTGTGGCACATAGCCGATTTACACGTCCGTCTACCTGTCCGTCTGTCTGCTAGTCTGTCTGTCTGTTTGTCCATGCGTCCATCCGTGTGTCCATCTAGACAACACTCAAACTGCTGCCATCTCGCATACCCTGTGGCATATAGCCACTTTACACGTTTGTCTGCCTGTCCGTCTGTCTGCCAGTCTGTCTGTCTGTTCGTCCATGCATCCGTCCTTGCGTCCATCTGGAGAACACTCAAAGTACCGCCATCTCGCATACCCTGTGGCACATAGCCGCTTTACACGTCCGTCTACCTGTCCGTCTGTCTGCTAGTCTGTCTAACTCTCCGTCCATGCGTCCGTCCGTGCGTCCATCTTGAGAACACTACAAATACTGCCATCTCGAATACCCTGTGGCACATAGCCGCTTTACACGTCCGCCTACCTGTCCGTCTGTCTGCCAGTCTTTCTGTCTGTGCATTCGTGCATCCGTCCGTGCGTCAAGCTAGGGAACACTCCGAGTACCGCCATCTCGCGCGTCATTACCCTGTGGCACATAACCGCTTTACGCGTCCGTCTACCTGTCCGTCTGTCTGCCAGTCTGTCTGTTCTTTCATGTGCCCATTCGTGCGTACCTCTAGAGAACACTCGAAGTACCACAATCTCGCATACCCTGTGGCACTTAGCCACTTTACACGTCTGTCTACCTGTCAATCTGTCTGCCATTCTGTTGGTCTGTCCGTCTGTGCGTCCGTCCGTGCGTCCATCTAGAGAACACTCAAAGTAACGCCATCTCGCATACCCTGTGGCACATAGCCGCTTCCGCTTTAGACGTCTGTCTACCTGTCAATCTGTCTGCCAGTCTGTCGGTCTGTCCGTCCGTGCGTCCGTCTGTGCGTCCATCTAGAGAACACTCAAAGTACCGCCATCTCGCATACCCTGTGGCACATAGCCGCTTTACACGTCCGTCTACCTGTCCGTCTGTCTGCCAGTCGGTCTGTCTGTTCGTCGATGCATCCGTCCGTGCGTTCATCTGGAGAACACTCAAATTACCGCCATCTCGCATACCCTGTGGCACATAGTTGCTTCACACGTCCGTCTATCTGTCCGTCTGTCTGCCATTCTGTCTGTCTGTACGTCCGTGCATCCATCCGTGCGTCCATCTAGAGAACACTCAAATTACTGCCATCTTGCATACCCTGTGGCACATAGCCGCTTTACACGTCAGTCTACTTGTCCGTCTGTCTGCTAGTCTGTCTGTCTGTCCGTTCGTGTGTCCGTCGGTGCGTCCGACAATAGAACACTCAAAGTGTGCCATCTCGCATACCCTGTGGCACATAGCCGCTTTACACGTCCGTCTACCTGTCCGTGTGTCTGCCAGTCTGTCTGTCTGTCCATCCGTGCGTCCGTCCGTGCGTCCATCTAGAAAACACTCAAAGTACCGCCATCTTGCATACCCTGTGGCACATAGCCGCTTTACACGTCTGTCTACCTGTCCGTCTGTCTGCCAGTCTGTCTGTCTGTTCGTCCATGCATCTGTCCTTGCGTCCATCTGGAGAACACTCAAAGTACCGCCATCTCACATACCCTGTGGCACATAGCCGCTTTACACGTCCGTCTACCTGTCCGTGTGTCTGCCAGTCTGTCTGTCTGTCCATCCGTGCGTCCGTCCGTGCGTCAATCTAGAAAACACTCAAAGTACCGCCATCTTGCATACCCTGTGGCACATAGCCGCTTTACACGTCCGTCTACCTGTCCGTGTGTCTGCCAGTCTGTCTGTCTGTTCGTCCATGCATCTGTCCTTGCGTCCATCTGGAGAACACTCAAAGTACCGCCATCTCACATACCCTGTGGCACATAGCCGCTTTACACGTCCGTCTACCTGTCCGTCTGTCTGCTAGCCTGTCTGTCTGTTTGTCCATGCGTCCATCCGTGTGTCCACCTAGACAACACTCAAACTGCTGCCATCTCGCATACCCTGTGACACATAGCCACTTTACACGTCTGTCTACCCGTCCGTCTGTCTGCCAGTCTGTCTGTCTGTTCGTCCATGCATCCGTCCTTGTGTTCATCTGTAGAACACTCAAAGTACCGCTATCTCGCATACCCTGTGGCACATAGCCTCTTTACACGTCCGTCTACCTGTCCGTCTGTCTGCTAGTCTGTCTAACTCTCCGTCCATTCGTCCGTCCGTGCGTCCATCTAGAGAACACTACAAATACCGCCATCTCGCATACCCTGTGGCATATAGCTGCTTTACAAGTCCGTCTACCTGTCCGCC